>NC_073302.1:107914844-108274844 GCF_027595985.1 Sorex araneus
TTACGGCCGACGCGGCTTCTCGACGTGTGAGAATCTGTTTTAATCCCCCAGATCCATCACACGTCGGGCCGCGTGAGTGCGTGCGGGCGTGTGAAGGCCGAGGAAGCCCACGCCCGCCGCCTGGCACGGACACCCGAGGCATCCGAGCTGTGACCGGGCACAGCAGGCGTGTCCCCCGGGGAACTAAAGAAGCCAACGCGAGATGAAGAAATGACACAGCGCCCGACAGGAAACCGTCCCCTCCTCAGCCCCGCTGGCCTCCTGAGCTGCTCGGGACAGGCCGACGGCCGCTGGCCGGACGCGGGGTCTCCTCCCTCCCACCCCTGGGCCTGGGTTTGGCTCCGTCTCTCCCCTCACACCAGACCACAGAAGGATCAGAGGCGTCAGGGTGAGACGATCCCGCTCTCCTTCTCATCGGCTCACCTCAAATCTCTGCCAGAGCGACAGTCCAGTAGTAGGGGGCTTGCCTGGCACGCAGCCCACCCAGATCTGATCTCTGGAACCCTGGATGGTCCCCCAGCCTGCCAGAAGTGATCCTGAGCACAGAGCCAAGCGTCAGCCCCGAGCACAGAGCCAAGAGTCAGCCCTGAGCACAAAGACAGGAGTAAGTCCTGAACACAGATGCAGGACTGATCCCTGAGCACAGAGTCAAGAGTCATCCCTGAGCACAGAGCCAGGAGGAAGCCCTGAGCACCACTGGGAGTGCTCCCTTCCCCACCCCCACATCGCTGTACCACCCCCTCCCTTGGCTTCTACCATCCATGACCCAGTCCAAGACCACCTGCAAGACCCCCCGCCCCCCCACCAAGAGTTCTGATGTCATTCACTTTCTAGGCCCACAGGCCACTAAGCAGGTCTTTTGCCAGCATTGCCGTTTCAAAGCTTTATTTATTTATTCGTTTATTTATTTATTTATTTATTGCAGAGTGTCTCTTTCCCTCCCTGCCCCAAGCAGAGTTCCCGCGGCCAAAGACCTCTAACCACAGCCATGCTCAAGGCCCCTCTCCACACGTTCGGACAAGCCTCACGCATGAAGATACTGGCAGAGGAACCCAGGCATGTGGGACCCGGGGCTGAGACCTCCAAGCCTGCTCGAATCGGGACTGGGCCTCTTCCGCCCAGATTTCCCATTTTCCGGTAGCTAGGCGGTCATACCCAGGAACTGCCCCCAGCACCGTGGAATCCCACCAACAGCCAACATCCAGAGACTGAAAACCAAGCTCCCGGAAGCAACATTTTATAGCCTAGTTCTCCCTCTGGGAGAACCTGGCAAGCTACCGAGAGTTTCCTGCCCACATGGGAGAGCCTCGAAAACTCCCCATGGTACATCACAGGCCAAAACCAGTAACAATGCTGGGTCTCATTCCCCTGACCCTGAAAGAGCCTCCAATGCGGCACCATTGGGAAGGACAAGTAGAGAGAGGCTTCTAAAATCTCAGGGCTAGGACGAATGGAGACGTTACTGAGACCGCTAGAGAAATTTGGCGATCGACGGGATGATGATGATGATGATGATGATGATGATGATGATGATGATGATGATGATGATGATGATCTGTCTGTTTGGCAACTTCCACCCCCACCTCGTTCCCCACCCAAAATGTCAAAGCACACTCTGAGCTTAAGAAACAAAATCTGGCCGGCCTGCAGGCCTGCATCCGGAGGGTGCACCCCTCCCTGGAAGCAGCGGCCCCGCATCCAGGGGCTCCCACTGGGCAGAAACACTTCTGCAGGGAAAGGAACCCAGGGCCCCAGTGGCCAGTTCTGGCCAGGGAGACGGCACAGTACAGGCCTGCTCGCTCTTCGGGACTCTACACAAAAGAACCACCTCTGTGGCATTCCCTTTTTTAAAAAAAAAAAATTGATCCCGGGACATTTCTTTGCCATGTTCCGCAGTGGCCGTCTCTGTTCCTCATGGCACAAACATGCATGAGTCTTCCGGGGGCCTAAGGAGGAGCTGTCCCCTCCCCCCAACTGCTGGGCTGCAGGGCGCAAAGGCCTACACCTGCCTCCTCCTCTCGGAAGCCCTCCTGCCGACTCCCTTGTGGTGGCTGGGATCCCGCCTAAGCTGTCTTCATGGCTCTTTGCTATTTTCTCCACTTACACTGGGGGGTGGGGGGGCGGGGAGGAGGCAGTGCTCAGGAGTCGCTCCCAGCTGTGTTGAGAGGCTTCTGCCTTGCCGGGGATGGAATCTGGGTCAGCAGCAAGCAAGCCGCGCCCCTTAGCTCTGCACTGACCGGCAAAGCCTCTCTCCTCTCCTCCAGCGACTGCCGCTGCCTCCGACTGTGGTGACCCCGCTCCCCGCCTTTGCTGTGGCAGGAACTAACCAGGTCAGCTGCTTAGTTCACGGTTGGACAGTGCTCAGCACCTACCTCTCAGGAACAGGCTTGCTTTCTTTCTTTCTTTCTTTCTTTCTTTCTTTCTTTCTTTCTTTCTTTCTTTCTTTCTTTCTTTCTTTCTTTCTTTTTCTTTCTTTCTTTCTTTATTTCTTCCTTCCTTCTTTCTTTCTTTCTTTCTTTCTTTCTTTCTTTTCTTTCTTCCTTCCTTCCTTCTTTCTTCCTTCCATCCTTCCTTCCTTTCTTTCTTTCTTTCTTTCTTTGTTTCTTCCTTCCTTCCTTCTTTCTTTCTTTCTTTCTTTCTTCCTTCCATCCTTCCTTCCTTCCTTTCTTTCTTTCTTTCTTTCTTCCTTTCTTTCTTCCTTCCTTCCTTTCTTTCTTTCTTTCTTTCTTTCTTTCTTTCTTTTTTCTTTCTTCCTTCCTTCCTTCCATCCTTCTTTCTTTTCTTTCTTTCTTTCTTTCTTTCTTTCTTTCTTTCTTTCTTTCTTTCTTTCTTTCTTTCTTTCTACCTTCCTTCCTTCCTTCTTTCTTTCTCTTTCTTTTCTTTCTCCTTTTCTTTCTTTCTTTCTCTTTCTTCTTTCTTTCCTTCTCTTTCTCCTTCCTTCCTTCCTTTTCTCTTCCTTCCTTCCTTCCTTCCTTCCTTCTTTTTTTCTTTCTTTCTTTCATTTATTCTTTTACTTGACTTTAATTTATTTACTTTTGTCTATTTTCTTCAATCCATTTCAAATTTACTACTTATTATTTTTTTTAATGAATCACCATGAGATAGTTACAGACTTACAAATTTTCGTGATTACGTTTCAATCAACCCAATGTTCGAGCACCCATCCCTCCACCAGTGCCCATTCTCCACCACCAATGTTCCCGGGGTCCCTCCCGCCACCCCACCCCTTCTCGCCCCTGCCTCTGTGGCAGGCACTTTCCCTCTTACTCTCTCTCTCCTTTGGGGTGTTACAGGTGTTGCAATGCAGGCAGTAAGCGGCCAACATGTTTGGTCTGTAGCCTACTTTCAGCACGCATCTCGCATCCCAATGAGGTGGTGGCGTGCAGGGGCTTGTGGGTGCTGAGGGCACATGTCCTCGGGGGAGGAGTGGGGCTGAGAGTCTTGAGGTGCTGCCAGGAGCCTGGAAGTGGGCAGTGGGGCGCCTCAGTGGTGGTGACAACTGCCTTGCCTCTGGACCCTCTATCCATCCCCAATGCCACGCCACAAGCCCAAGACCCTTCCTGGCATCACTGCTGTTTGGATCATCCATGCCACAAAGGACAAAAGAGACCTTGGGCACCCTGGCAGCTCTCAGAAGGGACTCCTGAATCTGTGCTCACTGATGATTTCTCCCAAAAGTGCTCAGGACCATGTGATGACTTTTTTTTTCTTTTTGGGTCACACCTGGTAATGCTCACGGGGGTATTCCTGGCTCTGCACTCAGGAATCACTCCTGGTGGTGCTCAAGGGACCGTATGAGATATGGGATGCTGAGGATCGAACCAGAGTCCGCTGCATGCAAGGCATTTGCCCTACCCACTGAACTATTGCTCCAGCCCCATCATGTGGTAACTTCTGAACCCAGAATTCCTGCATGTAAAGCATATACCCCCAAGGGGGACTGAACATTTGATCTCAACCTCCCTGGGAGCGCAAACTCCTAAGTAAGTAATTGAGTCCCAGGGAGACAGGTGGCCTGAAAACATCACCTATTCTGAGTGAGCAGATTACTGCTTAATAACAACACAATAGCTATAATGGATCGCTGCTTAGTAATAACACAAGGACTACTGGGAGCAGCAGGCACAAGAAGAGATGCAGATGCAGACACTCGTAGATGCTCATCTCTTCAAGGGCAGTCTCTGCTTTATAGCGATATTCTGATCAGAACTGATTCCACCAGGCAGTCTCCTAGCAGACTCCCAGTTCAGACCGGCATCTCCAAGAAATAGCAAAATCAGATGATCAAAATGTTAGTTTCTATCAGTGGCTGTTGCTTAGAAAGATACTCCTTGATTTTCTTGTCATAAACGAAAATTTTATTATCATTGACTCTATGTAACATTGAACAAAATGTGGCTTGGAAGATCCCATAGCCCAGGTGATAAATAAATGATAGAAGGGCATGAAAGCAGATAGCTCTCATGACATTATGTGAATTTGGTGCAAGTATCATTGTATCACTGTCATCCCATTGCTCATTGATTTGCTCGAGCGGGCACCAGTAACGTCTTGATTGTGAGACTTGTTGCTACTGTTTTTGGCATATCAAATATACCACAGGTAGCTTGTCAGTTCTGCCGAATGGGCAAGATACTCTCAGTAGCTTACTGGGCTCTCCAAGGGGGCAGAGGAATCGAACCCAGGTCGGCCCCATGCAAGGCAAACACCCTACCCATTGTGCTATCGCTCCAGCCCAAATAAATGATAAAGTCCACTTGGGTTCTGGACCAGAGAGATAGTGGAGAGGTTAAAGTGTTTGCCTGGCAAATAACTGACCCCAGTTTGATCCAGACTGGCACCTTGTACGGTCCCCGAAGCAACACCAGGAGTGACTCCTGAGCACAGAACCAGGTGAAAGCCTTGAACATTGCTGAGTGTGGCCCCCCCAACAACAACAACAAAAAATTAAGTTCACTTTGAACAGACACTCAGAGGCCAGTAATGATTGAACTCTGAATTCCGCTAGGCATCAACTCTTTGGACTCATAAGATCATGAAACTAATCTTTGAACAATACATGCGGGGACAGGCCCAGAGAGAAAGTGCAGGAGGTAAGGCCCACCCCATTCTGCCCCTTTGGACCATGTATGGTCCCTTGAGCACTGACAGGAGTGAGCACAGAGCCTGGAGTAAACCCTAAACACAGCCAGATGGGGTCCTAAGCAAAAGCAAAAAAAAAAAAAAACCCAAAAGAATGTGGAATAAAAGTAACATAGCAAAGATCAACGACACGGTCCTCTAAGTCACAGGCGGCCTGGGAAGGTCTGGCGGGTGTAAAGTGAGGAGTTAACGGCAGCTCACACTCCCCCCCAAATCCAGGAAAGCGGGGGTCTGAGCTGAGGCTGGACCCTACGGACTGCATCACCAGGATCAAAATCTTCAACTCAAGCATTTTATAACCCAGAAGCTGGTAGCTCCATTGACATGCTTACTTGAAAAGCTGAGTTTAGAAGCACTCAGAAAACGTTCTCTAATGCGAGCAGATGTAGAAATTGATATCACTGGGGCTGGAGGGATAGCACATCGGGTAGGGCGTTGGCCTTTCACGGGGCTGACCCCGGGTTTGATTCCCAGCATCCCATAGGGTCCCCTGAGCACTGTCAGGAGAAATTCCTGAGTGCAGAGCCAGGAGTAACCCCTGTGCATTGTCAGGTATCACTGTATCACCGTGATGCCATTTGTTCATCCATTTACTTGAGCGGGCACCAGTAACATCTCCATTCATCCCAGCCCTGAGATTTTAGCAGCCTCTTCTTACTCATCTTTCTAATGATGGGAGGCTCTTTCAGGGTCAGGGGAATGAGACCTACTATTGTTACTGTTTTTGGCATATCGAATATGCCATGCGGAGCTTGCCAGGCTCTGCCGTGCAGGCAGGACATTCTCAGTAGCTTGCTGGGCTTTCTGATATATACATACACACACACACACACACACACACACACACACACACACACACACACACACATATATAAAACAGTCACTGTCATCCAGTTGCTCATCGATCTGCTCGAGAGAGCACCAGTAACGTCTCCATTGGGAGACTTGTTGTTATTGTTTTTGGCATATCAAATATGCCACGGGTAGCTTGCCAGGCTCTGCCGTGCGGGTGAGATACTCTCGGTAGCTTGTCAGGTTCTCCGAGAGGGGTGGAAGAATCAAACCCGGGTTGGCCGTGTGCAAGGCAAATACCCTATCCACCGTGCTATCGCTATATATATACATATATATTTCCTCTATGATTTTATGGAAAATGTGTAGGGCATCGCCGGTGTGACCCAAAAAAACAAAAAAAATTATTTTAAAGAAATTGTTATCAACTTGCAAGAAGATTTATTTATCTGTTTGGGTGTTGTTTTTTTTTTTTTGGTGGGTGCAAAAGGAAACCTGGTAATTCTGGGGGCTACTCCAGGTTATATGACCATGACATGCCGGGAATCGAACCCCGGCCTCCCCACATGCGAAGAGCATGCTCCTCCGTGTTGAAAGCTGGCAAACACTCCTGGAGCGAGAGGATGGGACAGGGCACCTGGGTAGCCGTCGGTGACACTGGGGTCCAAGTGTGGGGTCTCCGGCCCCAGGGTATCACTGTTCAAAGTCTCCCTGGGCAGCCGAGACAAGCCCAAGCTCCCTGCGTCCTCTGAGGCCAGAGCGTCACTGGGTGAAATGACACTCGTGGCTCGGGCGAGCCTGGGTGGGGTGGCAGCGGGGACTCTGATGTGGGAAGGAGTTTCCTCTCTCATTCCTCCTGCATTACGGCTTTGCAGGACGCTCCAGGGGCACCGGCAGACGTGCCCCGCTGCCTGCTGGCTGCCTTTGGCAGGCTGGCACAGGATGCACAGCCCCCGCTGAGGGGGGAGGCACGTGATGGCTAACTAAGGGCAAAGACAGCAAATAACAACGGGTAGGGGGGGATCCCCACCCCGATCCAATAAATAACAGCTACTCTCTGACGCTGGGGAAGCCACGACTTTCCAAAGGCGTTAACAATTCAGAAGCAGAGGGGGCAGGAGCGATAGTACAGCGGGGAGGGAGTTTCCCTTGCCTGCGGTCAACCAGGGCTCGATCCCCGGATTCCCGTATGGTCCCCCAAGCATCTCCAGATGTAGCCCCCCAAAACATTTTAGAAGGAAAGATGGGTGCTCTTGATTAATCTGCACCCATATTAGTGGGTGGGCTCTAGCCCCATTGACTTCCAGAGCAAGATTTCCAATAAACTCTCCTCACCAAGGCTCAGTCTATATTTAAGGTAGGGGGGCAGTGCTCGGGTCCTCTATTTTATTGGGGGGAGGGGCTACTCCAAGCACAGCAGGTAGGTCATTTGCCTTGCACTTGGCCAACCTGGGTTTGATTCCTCCATCCCTCTCGGAGAGCCCAGCAAGCTACCGAGAGTATCCCGCCTGCATGGCAGAGCCTGGCAAGCTCCCCATGGTGTATTCGATATGCCAATAACAGTAACAAGTCTCACAATGGAGATGTTACTGGTGCCCACTCAAGCAAATCGATGAACAATGGACGACGGTGCTACAGTGCTACTCCAAGCATGCTGTTGGTGGTGTTCCCCTGGGACTCGATAAACACCCAGGTCCTGGCCCTAACCCTTGAAAAGCAAGTGCTCCTGCCCTTTAAGCCATCTCCTTTGCCGTGTCTACACATTTTTTTTCTTTTTGGGTCACACTCAGCCATGTTCAGGAATTACTCCTGGCTCTGCACTCAAAAATTACTCCTGGCGGTGCTCAGGGGACCATATGGGATGCCGGAGATTGAACCTGGGTTGGCTGCATGCAAGACAAATGCCCTACCCACTGTACTATTGCTCCAGCCCCAGTGTCTACACTTTCTTGTCAAAACAGTATTCCTTAACCACTTGAAGGGGTCTAAGTTATGTGTATTAAGACATACATTTACTTACTGCATCAAATGCCAAAGGGATGGTCCGAAAGAACACTCAATTTTGCCTCATAGAAAGCAGAGCACCAGGACGCAGGCTGGTACAGAGTTGCCACCATGATGGAGACCCGGGGTCCTTTCAACTTGTCGTTCAGATGCCCTTAGCATGCCCAAGGCAGTCCAGAGACATAGCACAGGGGTTAAGGGGTTCGCTTAATTCCCAGGCTTAATCTCCAACACTTGCATGTGGTCCCCTGGGAAACTTCAGAAGTGCTCCCTGAGCACTACGGGGGGGGGGTGTGACAAACCACAGAGATGCCTATAGCTGTCATTGCCACCCCATCCACAGGAAGCCAGCAGAGGGGGCGGGAGGAAGTGGCATATAGACAGCACCTTTTTTCCCTTCGAAGTCGGGGGCTGCGAGTTGCATGCAAACTCTCCCTACTCCAAGCTCCCACTGGTCGAAAGAGAGTCACATTACCCTAGCCAGCAGCAAGAGAGCCAAGAAAATATTATTCAGTGGCTAGTGGCCTTGGTTCAGCCGACACTTAGGACGCCCCTGCCAAAGGAAGGAGATACACCTGCTCAACCCAGCAAAACGGCCCACAAAACACTTTCCAATCTCTTCACTGGTTTTCCCAATTGCTCATGAACGTTGTGCAAGGAAAACAGTAACAATGTACAGCTTAACACACAACACAGAGGTCCTCCCCGCACGAGCAGGCAGCATCTCCTGGGGAGGGGCCGACCACAGTCCCTGCGAGGGGGCAGCAAGCCAGTTTTCCTGACATGCCGAGGGCGGTTTGAAGGCAGACGCAGAACGTTGTGCAGGAAACGGCAGAGCACGGTTGGATTCTGCGGGACTCTGAGGCGCCTCGGCCTGACAAGGTGGGTAGTTTTCCAGACGACAAAACAGGACGCAGACAAAAGCAACACCCCAGGCCTGGACCCAAGTCCCCCCACCGGCCTCCACGGCCTCCCAGACAGCGCCTGTGGGTCAGAGAAGCAGACCCCGTGCCAATCCACGAAAGACAAGCTGGCACTTTTTAAGTTTCTGGGTTTTGTGTTTTGGGTCACAGCCAGCGATGCTCAGGGGTTCCTCCTGGCTCATACACTCAGGAATTACTGCTGGCGGTGCTCGGGGGACCATATGGGATGCTGATAATGGAACCCGGGTCAGCCGCACGCAAGGCAAACACCCTACCCGCTGTGCTATCGCTCCAGCCCCACTTTTTCATTCCTTGACCGAGAAAGCTTCTCATTGGCAGACTCGGCATGAAGGTCTTACGGGTGAGCAAGGTCTCCCTCTGATAGTAACATGGCTCTGATCCCCAGAGCCCCTCGGTGTCTGCAGAAAGAGGTCTAACCAGCAGCGTTTTCCTAAGTTCTGCTGTTAAGGTCCCAAGGTTCAGAACCTTGGTAGCAAATGTTGAGGCGTGGGACAAGGGGAAGTCACACAGCAACGATATCAGAGAAGACGGTCAGGTCCTCCACGTTTAAATAAGCAAAAGACCACGTCCATGCAGTCCCTTGGCCGGGTGTAACACACTTTGTTCACAAAACCTCCCTCCTGGCCCCCTGGAGCATGCTCATTTGTCGAAGGGCTTTTTCCAGAACTTTCTCCACTGGGCCTCACAATGCCTGACTGAAATTCCACGCACCTCTTTCAACTTATACCAGCAGGCAGGAGAGAATGAGGCCATCTGCCCTAAAACTCTCGAGATTTGTCTTATGGAAGAAAACAGCTTTCCCAATTTCCCTGCTGCGGTGCCCAAAAAAGGGTTTATCAGCACTTCCTTGATCGTCAAAGCCAGTGTTTGTTGTAGCTCAGTTTACTGAGCAAATCTCTTCTTGTTTCAGCAAGCAAGTCGATTAATTCTAGGTTTATAATTCATCTATGGGTGTGTTCCTTTTTATAACAAACAAATCTATTATCTCAAAGCCTTCCTTAGCCCAAACAAGTACGCTTTGAAAGGAATGTTTTCAGACTACTTCAGAATGGAGCAACTACTCAGAATTCATGTTTGGTTTAATTTCCTTGGAAGGAAAGCTTTCCGTCAGGTAGGTAACAAGCCGCTTCCAAAACACTGGTGACTTCTTAGAAAGGAGAGGCCACGTTTTTAACATCGACACGTCTTAGAATTTACAGAAAAGCATCTGCAAGTCCTGTAAGCTTCTCTAAAGAGAGAGCTTATGTTTTCTTTGTTTTTTTCTTTTTCAATCTATTCTTTTTGTTTTGGGGGGCTACACCTATGAGTGCTCAAGCATGACTCCTAGCTCTGTGCTCCAGGATTAGCCCTGGAAGTGTGTGGGGAGCCATATGGACTGCCAGGGATTCATCCAGGGCCAACTGCAGACAACAGAGTACATATAGCCCTACTGCCATACTATCTCATACAACTCAGTACATACAGTCCTACTTGCTATACTTGCTATACTAGCTAGCTCATCAACACAGCACATACAAACCTACCTGCATCCTAACTCATGCAACATACTACATACAGCCCTACCTGCTGTGCTAGCTCATACAACGTAGTACATACAGTTCTACTTGCTATACCAGCTCATCAACACAGTACATACCTACCTGCCACCCTAAATCATGCAACATACTACATACAGCCTTACCTGCCATGCTAGCTCATACAAGTACATACAGCTTGTATGAGCTTGCTACTTGCTGCTCATACTCATAGTACTACTTGCTGTACTATCTCCATGCTATTTCTTCTTTTTAAACACAAATTTCTTTATCTCCCATTTTTTTTATTTTATCAATTTCTGAACTTACTCTTTTTCCACTGGCTTATATGGTTATTAACAGACTTAACATTAATAAACATTAACAAACTTTGAGGCGTATTGATTCATCCTTCTGTGTATATTAATCTTCACTACAGTCAAAGTTCCAGTGCCATTCCACGAACCAAAAGACTCCCTACCTATTCCTTTCAGGCTCCCATGCTTTCTTCTGGGAATCACCAAAATTTTCACGCCTAGAAATGAGTCTTATTGTGTTTTGCTTTAGTTATCGGTTTTTCACACTGATGAAAAAAAAACCTTCTGATTGTCTTTCAATTCTTGATATTTTCCTTAGCATAAACCCCCCCTCTCCTCAACTTTGTATCCAAAGGGACAATGTCCTTTGTTAACGGCAGAGTAATATTCCATCGGATATGCCTATCATTGCTTCTTTACCCAGTCATTTGTTGATGGAAACTGAAGTGAATTCCACCTGTGGGCTGTTAGGACTAATGCAGTGATGAACAGAGGGGCTGCGAAAACCCTTTTGAGTGAGATTTCCATGGCCTGCAGATAAGTACCACTCTGGTGGTATTTCCATTGTATTGATGGGCGATGCCGCTACGGCCATACCACCCTGAACGCGCCCGATCTCATCTGCTGGGCGATCCCGGGTGCTGGGCCCAGGGCTTCACACATGCAAGGCAGGAGCTTCTGCTGAGTTCCATCCTAGGCCTGGCTTTAATTTCTCAGGCTCTGCAGTGATTGCATTTCCCACAGAAGCTGCACCGATGTTCCTTCCCGGCAGCAGTGCAGGAGGGCTAACCCCCACCGGGACCGGTAAGCCTTGAATGCCAGCCTCCAGCCCGGGCACCGCCCGGCTGCCTCACCAGCGCCACCCGCAGAGATGCTTTCTCTGGCCACCACCGATGGTCACCGATTGTCATGTGTACTGGGAGCTGCTCCCCACTGTGCCTGCCACGTGCGGGCCTCGCCCCGATTCCAAAGCACTGGTCTACCTGCATGCAACACAGTACATATAGCCCTACTGCCATACTATCTCATACAACTCAGTACATACAGTCCTATTTGCTATACTTGCTATACCAGCTCATCTGCCACAGAAACGCCGATGTCAGACACCGGGGGAGGGTACACTGGAGGCCCAGCTTGCCCCTGTCCCCTCCTCCAGCGGGCAACCGCAACGCCCTTGACAGACCTTCCCCCCTGGACGGGGCCGTGTCCGTCATCGCCATTGGCGGCATGGGTCCAGCAGGCGATGTGCAGAAATGAAAGCAGGCGTGGGAAGCGGGGGGCGGGGTGTGGCTCCCAGCTCTCTCTGTCCCAGCTGTCCTCTCACAGTGCTCGAACCCAGGACCAGTGGGCCCTGCCTGTGCTTCCCAATCAGCACAGCGAGGCAGTTCGTGACCCAGGTAGTTGGCCGTACCTCACGACACCCAGGTCACGGCCCTCACCTTTGCGGGCCTAGAATTCAGAGAGGCTGAGAGCATGGGGTAGGGCTGCAGAGCGAAGGCAGCTGATGAGGTGGGAGGCTCAGGAAGGGAGGGAGGGAGGGAGGAGGAGGAGGAGGAAGAGGAGGAGGAGGAGGAGGAGGAGCAGGAGCAGGAGGAGGAGGAGGAAATGAGAGAGGGAAGGGCACAGGCTTTGCAAGCAGGAAGCCCAGAGTCGATCCCACAAGGTCCCCTGAGTGACACGGGAGAGACGCCTGAGCACCCCCGTCACCCACAACTCCAGCACCAACGGGATGGCCCAAACACCCGCCTGCACCCCCGTTCAGGGCTATCAAGAACACCTAAGAGACACAGCCTGCATATACAAGGATGGATTTGATGCACACAGGGAATCTTCACCCAGTCACGGATCTCACCTCAGGGCAGGGTGCTGGGAGGGTGGGTGATGGAGCCGGGCGTGAGGGAGGCCTCGAGGCCCTCAGCAGGATCTGTAAGCTGCACAGTCATGGGGGCGAGGGGCCGATGGAGGGGGCTGACAGAGGAAGGAGGTTGGGAGAATTTAAGGGGCGTGTGAGAGCACCGGGGTTGGGGCTGGAGCAATAGCATAGCGAGGAGAGCATTTTCCTTGCATGCGACCAACCTGGGTTTGATTCCCAGCATCCCATAGGGTCCCCTGAACACCGCCAGGAATGATTCCTGAGTGCAGAGACAGGAGGAACCCCTGTGCATCGCTGGGTGTGACCCCCCCCCAAAAAAAAAGAGAGAGCACAGGGGTTTAGATGCTTGCCTTGCATGTGGCCAGCCATGGGTCAGTCCTTGGCATCACAAATGTCCTCCTGGATCAAGAGCAGCCCTGGTATACCTCAGCAGGCCCTGCAGGGCTGGACTCGTGACACAGCATCCTGGGACCCTCACATTGAACCACCAGCTAAGAATTGCTGGAAGCGGCTCCTGGGTCCCCAGAGCACTGCTCGGGAGGCTCCAAGGTGAAGGGGAGGGATGGAAGGAAGGGAGGGAAGGAGGATGGGGGGGAAGGAAAAAAAGGGAAGGGAGAGGAGGGGAGGGGAGGGAAGGAAGAGAGGAGGGAGGGAAGATGGGAGCAAGAAAAGACAGGAGGAGGAAGGAAAGAAAGGGCGGTGGGGGGAAGGGAGGCAGGAAGACAGGGAAGGAGGAGGGAAAGGTAGGGGAAGGAAGGAAAAGAGAGGGAGGGAAGGTGGGAGCAAGGAAGTAAGGGAAGAGGAGTGGAAGGAAGGGAGGTGGAGGAAGGACGGGAAGAAGTTGGGAAGAGGAAGAGCTGAGAGACTCCATGCCCCCGCCCCCGAGAAGACGTCAATAAACACTCCCCCCTCACACAGGCCAGGCTCCGGAGACCCCAGGAAGGGAGCGGGGAAAGGAGGAATGGAAACAGCAGGTCAAGTGCTTGCCTCGCACACAGCTGACCTGGGTTCAATCCCCAGCCTCCTGTATGGTCCCCGGGGCATCGCCTGGAGTGATCCCTAAACACAGAGCCAGGAGGAAGCCCTGAGCAGGGCCAGGTGTGGCCCTCGAGACCCAAACCAAACAAACAGAACAGAAAGAGTCACCTAGAGAAAGCAAGAGCACGGGGAAGCCCAGCAGCCAGCCTGGGACGCTTCTCCAGGGAGGCCACTCAGGAGCCCCCCAGGGCACTGGGCAGAGCCATCCAGAAACAGGACAGACAAGCACGCTGCTATGTGGGTCAGCACCGGCCACCGACACTCACCTCGACCCGTGTCCAGATGGCCCGGGGCTTTCCCGCAGATGTGACCTATTTTGTGTTGCTTAAGGAAATGTACAACTTACATAAGTCTTGTTTTCTGGGGACGCACAATGAGCCATTCACCCAGCCGGACAGGGCTGCGGATTTCCACGCTAATCCACAGATACACCCACTCAGTGTTATGACCCCCATTGTACTGATAACAAGATGAAATTCAGAAAGATGAGGAAGCATCCAGTCAGCCAGAGAGTCGGCAGTGAGGCTGGGAGGCTGGAGCGACAGCCCAGTGGGGAGAGCTTTGCCTTGCATGTGGCCGACCCAGGCTCGATCCCCGGCATGCCATAAGGTCTCCCGAGCACCGCCAGGAGTAATTCCTGAGTGCATGAGCCAGGAGGAACCCCTGAGCATCGCCGGATATGACCCAAAAAGCAAAAAAATTAAAATAAAATTAAAAAAGATAGTGAGGCTGAAGCCTCAGGTCAGAACGACAGTCTCCGAGCAGAGACGCACCCTCCCAAAGCAGGTGCCCCTGAGTCACTCCTGAGCTCGTGGAAAGGAGGTCACACAGAAGCGTCACTAACCAGGAAGTCATTCTAAACCATTCAAACAAGATTATTCAGCACCTGTTAGCTAGAGACACCACTGGCCTCCAGGATGGGGGCGGGGATCACTATCCAGGTTTAGAAAGTACTCAGCACGGCACTCCCAGCAGTGCTCAAGGAGCCCTGTGGTGCTGGGGATCAAATCTCCCTTGTGCCAAGTACATGGTCAGCCCACTGGGCTCTCTCCAGCCTCTGTGAGCCTGTTTGTTGTGTTCTGTTTGTTTGTTTGGGGGTCACACCAGGCAGTGCTCAGGGATCAAACCAGGGTGAGTATCAAAGCAAGTGCTTTACCTCCTGGCCCATCTTCCTGGTCCTGCTGCAGATGCTCTTTTTAAAACAGAGGGGCTGGAGTGATAGCACAGCGGGTAGGGCGTTTGCCTTGCATGCGGCCGACCCGGGTTCGATTCCCAATGTCCCATATGGTCCCCTGAGCACCGCCAGGGGTAATTCCTGAGTGCAAGAGCCAGGAGTAACCCCTGTGCATCGCCGGGTGTGACCCAAAAAGCAAAAAAAAAAAAAACAGAAGAGAGAAGTTGGCAGAGGGCCAGTAAGATTGCTCAATGGGCTGGAGCACACTCTGGGTAGAAGGGAGACCCAGCTTCTACCCCTGGCATTGTATGGTCCTCCAGAAATGCTGAAGCAATTCCCTGATCACAGAGCCAGAAGTAGCCCCCTGGGCACCACTGGGTAGGGCCCAAGCCCTCTCTCCAGCAAAAATAAACTTCATTCTAAATTATTCTTTCAAGTGATGATTAATGAAATGTTATAAAAACAAATATTAAGTAGACACCTTTCTAATAGTTTTGAGTAAAAGACCCCAGACAATCTCTAACAACATCGATACTAAGTCATCCCAAGCTCCATCTCTCCTGGCTGAGGTCTCCCGAGCCTCCAGGGATAGGGGCCGGTCGAGTCCCTGCCCTGCCGAGAAGCCCAGTGCCTCACCCACACTCTGGCCTGTAAGCAGCCCAGCTTCACAGCTCCACAGCGAATCTCTAATAGATACCAAGTGTTGAATGGTCCAGTTCCACAGCTCCTGGAGCATGTGGCCATATATGCGGCCACATGACACCTCCTAATTTCATAGTACATGTGTTGTACTATGTACATGTGTATAGTACAAGTGTCCCAGTAGGAGCATGGATAATTAGATGGGAACATTGCAGAGACGCCTACTGAGCTCAGTGAGCAAAAACGAGAACACAGGAGGCTCAACCAGCACCCAACAGCTCAGGAAAGCCTCAACCGGTGACTTTAACAACAGCATTGTGGAAATGCACGCTGCAACAAGCAATGCAAATAATGTTGTGCCTCAAGGGAGAAGGCTGGGGGGGGGGAACTGGAGGAGGGAAGGTCACAATGGTGGTGGGATTATCGGAACAATGAAACAACTTTGTCAATCATGGTACAGATAAGTAGCACTGTAGCACTGTCATCCTGTTGTTACTCGATTTGCTCGAGCAGGCACCAGTAACATCTCCATTGTTAGACTTGTTGTTACTGTTTTTGGCATATCGAATATGCCACAGGGAGCTTGCCAGGCTCTGCCTGTGTGGGCAGGATACTCTCAGTAGCTTGCCGGGATCTTCGAGAGGGACAGAGGAATCAAACCTGGGTCGGCCGCATGGAAGACAAACGCCCTACCCACTGTGCTATTGCTCCAGCCCTTAAATATTAAAAGAAAGAAAGAAAAGGATAAAAATAAAATCCCCCAGAGTCTTTGACTTTCCCAGGAAGCGAGGTGAGGTCTGTACTCTGCTCCCCTGAAACCTGGGCTCTGGCCAGGGAAGCAACAGGACATGACGGGAATGATGCTGGACCAGCTTCAGGGCCCAAATCTTCAGGAAGCGGCAGCTGCCAATCAGTCACTGGGATCCAATCATGTTCCTGATTAGAAAGATGACCGGGCTGTGTCCTACACTGAGAAACACAGCTACTTATTCAATGACACAAGTAGGAAAATCCAAAGACACTGACATAGAAAACTTCTCCGTGTTTGAATGCTGGTGGTTATTACTCAGAAAAGCAATCCAATGTATCACTGTCATCCCGTTGTTTGTCAATTTACTCGAGCAGGCACCAGTAACTTCTCCATTCGTCCCAGCCCTGAGATTCAATTCCTGTAGCCTGGGTTAAAAAAAAATATCCTGGGGCTGGAGTGATAGCACAGCGGGTAGGGCGTTTGCCTTACACCTGGCTGGCCCGGGGTTCAATTCCCAGCATCCCATATGGTCCTCTGAGCACTGTCAGGAGTGATTCCTGAGTGCAGAGCCAGGAGTAATCCCTGTGCATCGCTGAGTGTGACCAAAAAAAAAAAAATCCACTCAGAGAAGTACTAGAAAACAAAACTATGTGGGCCGGAGAGATAAGATAATACAAGAGGTTGGGCACGTGCATGCATTTCCCCAGGCTCTGATCTCTGGAACCACATATTATGGCCAAGCACCACAATGCAGTGTGTGGCCAAAAAATAACAGATTATATCTTACATAACAATATCATGTAATGTATTATGTCCGGTACAATTATAGATATTTCATAGATGATCTATAACATGTCTAGGGTCGCCATCTTACAGCTGTTCACTTTTCTCCCCTCTATTGTTTTGTCTCCCCAAAAGAACAATCAGAACATCTTTTAGTGGGAAGCAATATCTCACTAAAAGATGGGCAAGATTCCACCAAAAGAGAGACAAAAAAGAGACAATCCGCTCCTCGTACAGGGTCCCCCACACAGATACCACCCTTGTTTTAAAATTGTCCTAGTATTTAAAAACATTGATTGAGATTCTGTGGTTCGCAGTACTCTTAATGGTGGTTCCCATGCGCATAATTCCAACACCACACCTTCCTCAGTGTGCCCACCTCCCTCTTCCAAGGACCCCAACACCTCTCCCTTCATACCCTCCCCCACATCCACAAACTCAGTTGTGGATCCGTTCCCCCATTGTGTTGCCTTTGGAACTTTTGTTAAGACCTTGCTGTGTATCTGTAAGTTCCACACATGAGAGACTGATCACTCTGTATCAATCCCTTTCCTTCTGACTCAGTTCCCTCAGCATGATATCCTCCTGTTCCATTCCTATAGCTGCATGGCTTTGTTCCTTTTTGGAGCTGCATAGTATTCCACCGTGTCCACCCAAGTTTAAAACAGAGAGGACAAAGAAGACATCGCTGGGCTCATGAAGGGACAGAGACTGGGAGGAAAGGCAGTGGCTGAGGTTCTTCTGGGTCAGAGGCAGAAGTTTCCAGAGCCCACACCTCACAGGGCCACTTCCCTCCCAGATGTGGTCTTAGCCCATTTTAGTGGTGGTGAAGAACAAAAGTTGCTCTGAGTCTATAAAACAAATTAAAAAAAAAAAACGTGGGGGAGGGGGGGAAGGTTTGGGTCACCACACATGGTGGTGCTTGGAGGTCACTGCTGACAGGGATTCTGTAGTGCCAGAGATGGAACCTGCCACTTGAAAGGCAGGCACTGAGCCTGAATGCTGCTCGCTTGCCCTTCCTCCCTCCCTCTCTCCCTGTCTCCCTCCCTCTCCCTCTCTCTCCCTCCCTCTCCCCCTCCCTCTCCCTCCTCCCTCTCCCTCTCCCCCTCCCTCTTCCTCTCCCCCTCCCCCTCTCTCTCTCCCTCTCCTCTCTCTCCTTCTCTCTCCCTCTCCCTCTCCCTCTCTCTCCTTCTCTCTCCCTCTCCCTCTCTCTCCTCCTCCCCTTGTCCCCCTCCCCCTCCCTCCCTCTCTCCCCCTCCCTCTCTCCCTCTCTCTCCACCTCTCTCTCTTTCTCTCTCTCTCTCTCTCTCTCTCTCTTTCTCTCTCTCATGCTTGAAACAAGTCGGCTTTGAGAATCCCCTGGCTAGCTCACAGTGTCCCAGGGAGAGGCACGTTCGGGGAGGTGTGTCGCAGGTTAACTGGCGATTAAGATATCGCAAGGAAAACAACCTCTGGCAGCAAGGACAGATCACATTGTCCTCCGTGCGGCTAATCAATTTCAAATATTAACCCAGCTGGATCAAAGGCGGGTCTCAAACACGGTCAACGCTTTCCTTGCCCTTTCCCACGACTGCGTGAGCGTGGATGTGAAAGACACCACTCATTCCTTCCCAGGACGGGGCGGGTGGGGGGTGTCAACCCTGAGCTGGAGGTAGGGACACAGACGAAGCCGCTGACTTGGCTGCCACCCGCTCAGCCAGCCCCCAAGGGCTCACGAGATCCAAGGCTGCCCCCTCTTCCCAATTCCACTCGCACTGACCTCATGTGGGCGGCTGGACATCGATCCCAGTGGACGTCTCAGCAGATACCCAGACCCGCTAGTGACCGGACGCTTGCAGTTAAACATTGGCCAACATTCCGCTGCAGGGGACACCGGACAGGGGATCTGCAGCTCTCCCGCGGCCGCTCCCTCTCTCCTTCCGGGTCCCCGCCAGGCTCGGCCTTCCCGTGGCCACTCGGACAGGTCTGAGGCTGCACTTCTCCACTTCCTCTAACCCTGCCGGCCTCGCACCAGGGCAACAGCACTTGCTCGGACAGACCAGAGCCGAAACACGCTTTTCCAGGGAAACGTCTCTCCTAACGCTGACGAAGATTTCCACGGCCTTTGAGTTTGTTTATTTTCACGGTGTCAAGGATCGAACCCGGGGCCTCCCAAATGTGTGGCAAGGGCTCCAGCACAGGATCACGCCCCAGCCCCGGAGGGCTCCTCCTCCTCCCCTTGCTGACACTTGACAGGAATATCATCCAAGGAAAGGGGGCATCAGTCATGAAAAGAATGAAGTCTCTAGTCAGGCCAAGTGTAGTGATCAGGGCGTCCGGACCCACACATATGGGGAGGGGCCGGGAGGATCGTACAGGTGCTTGCCTGGCACATGATGACCGACTCCAGTTCAATCCCCAGCACCCCTGATGTACCTCCAAGCACGGCCAGGGATCACTCCTGAGCACAGAACCAGAAATAGTCCCTGAGCACTGCCAGGTATGGCTCCAACACACACACACACATACACACACACACACACACACACACACACAATCAATTTCCAAGAAGAAAATTCCAAGGGCTGGAGCAATAGCAGAGTGGGTAGGGCGTTTGCCTTGCACGCGGCCGACCCGGGTTCAAATCCCAGCATCCCATATGGTCCCCTGAGCACTGCCAGGAGTGATTCCTGAGTGCAGAGCCAGGAGTAACCCCTGTGCATCGCCGGGCGTGACCCAAAAAACCAAGAAGAAAATTCCATGCAATTGCTAAGGCTGTTATCTAATATTAACAAGACCACTGTGCTCAAAAAAAAAAAAATGCTGCTTTACGAAAGACAGACCCTTTCTCCCCTCAGCAAACCACTGGGAGATCTGAGAGCAGACGGAACCGCTAGCAAGCCACAGTTTCAGCAGCTCTGAAGTCTTTTCCGTCCTTTTAAGTCTCAGCCGACCTAGCTGACAAGTCAAAGATTTCCACGGCCTTTGAGTTTGTTTATTTTCACGGTGTCACGTCGCTGAAGTGACCCACCACCCCCTTGGGGCACTGTGTGACTTAGTGACTTCTTGTGTGAACTGCGCTCCGGGTCGAACATAAATCAGGGGTGTCTCAGCAGCCTCAAAGCCAGCTGTTCGCTGGGACTTACACGAATCCCCCTTCAGTGTGTCACGATCCACAAGACGCCCAGACCCCCTTCCTCATGGTGGAATTCAAAAGGAAGAAGCAACCCGGGCTGGGAGAGAAGAAAGCTTTTGCCTCACTTGCAGCAGACCCCGACTCAATCCCTCTCAGTCCCCGGTACCACCTGGGGTCTCCCACGTTGAAATCAAAATTTAAACCAAACCAATACTGGCCCCTATCATCCCCTCCCTGCACCCGTGGGCCAGTGTGTCTCAGTCTTTCTTTTTTTTTTTTAATTTTTTTATTGAATCACCATGTGGAAAGTTACAAAGTTTTCAGGTTTAATCAGGTTTAAGTCTCAGTTATACAATGCTCGAACACCCATCCTTTCACCAGTGCACATATTCCACCACCAAGAATCACAGTATAGCTCCACCCCGTCCCCCCACACCCCTAGCCCCCCCACCCCTAGCCCCCACCACCACCCCTAGCCCCCCCCTTGCCTGTGTAACTGATAAATTTCACTTTACTTTCACTTTGATTGCATTCAATATTTCAACAAAACCCACTATTATTGTTTGGAGAGTCTCCCCCCTAAAGTCAGACCTGCTGAAAAGGAAGCATTTGACAATTTGTTTTCCATTGCTGAGAATGAAGAGGTATGAGGTTGAGTGACCGCACCTAGTGGCCTCACGGTTTTGGGTTTCTGTATTTTAGTATAGTAACTAAGTCCAGAGAAATATCTGCCAGAAATTGCAGCACTGCAAACTTGCACTTCTCAATTCTATTATATTCCACATATGAGTGCAATCATTCTATGTCTGTCTCTTTCTTTCTGACTCATTTCACTCAACATGATACTTTCGTTGATCCATTTATATGCAAATTTCATGACAGTCTCTCTTTCTGCCCCAGGTCAACATTGATGTGAGGGGCCAGAGTGATAGCACAGTGGGGAGGGCGTTGGCCTTGCATGCGGCTAACCCAGGTTCGAATCCCAGCATCCCATATGGCCCCCGGAGCACTGCCAGGAGTAATTCCTGAGTGCAGAGGGAGGAGTAACCCCTGTGCATCGCTGGGTGTGACCCCAAAAAGCAAACAACAACAACAACAACATTGCTTTGAGTCCAAGCTCCCGGGAGAGGCCCACACCACTGCTGGTGGCAGACGAGGAGGAGGCAGGGTGAGATTAGACGAGAATGGCCCTGGGGGCACGGGGGGGGGCGGGGGAGCCCAAGGAACATCCCCACAGAAAAAGCCCCAGAGAAGGGGTTCCAGCTCGGCAAGCCAAGCACCCCGTCCTCCCCAGCCCCCTCAGAACGTGTCATCAGTGACTGTGTCTCAGCACACGTACTGTGTGTGTGTGGAGGAGGCTATTCCACAGCATCAGTGCATCCTGCATGGACCCTCCAGAAGCTCCTTGTCAGGGCTGGAGCAATAGCACAGCGGGGAGGGCGTTTGCCTGGCATGCGGCCGAAACAGGTTCGATCCCCGGCATCCCATAGGGTCCCCCAAGCACTGCCAGGAGTAACCCCTGAGCATCACTGGGTGTGACCCAAAACAAAACAAAAAGAGCGATAAATAAACAGAAGCTCCTTGGGAACTGTGCTATGGTCCGACCATTCTGGGATAGTCAGGTCGCGCCCACTGGCGTGAGACAAAACGTGGTTCTCCCTCTACTCTCCCAGGCGCCTGGGCCTGGGTCTTGGTCAGACTTCCGTAACCCCGAGAGCACTCGGGGGACCAGGCGGTACCTGGGTAACTGGGTTCAAACCCTCACCTGGAGCGATAGTCCAGCAAGGAGGGCGCTCGCCTTGCATGAGGCCGACCCGGGTTCAGTCCCCAGCATCCCACGGGGTCTCCTGAGCCTGCCCAGAGTGAGCCCTGAACACAGAGCCAGGAGTGAGCCCTGGGCACCACCAGGTGTGACCCAAAACAGCAGGAGGCTCAACTCTGAGATACCCTGATGCTTTGTCTGGCCGAGGGTCTGCCCCTCGCGACCCCAGCACAGAGGCCTACCCCCAAAGGGGGCCAGTGTACTTCCCGGGCCTGACAAACCCCTGCAGGTGAACCGGTGAGGACAGGGCACGGGTGCTTCTAGGATGTCCCCAGAGCTGGCCCCTGGCTCTCGGCCACCGTCAAGGCTCCTTCTGTCCCTGCTGCCTCCAAGGTGTGCTCAGGCCCCAGGTCGGGCCCGTTAGATGAGCCTTCTCTCATCGTCCTCTCATCATCCTTCTCTCATCATCCTTCTCTCGTCGTCCTTCTCTCATCGTCCTTCTCTCAGTCCTTCTCTCATCGTTCTTCCTCCTCTTTCGCTTCTTCTGGAGCCCCCAACACTTCCTGAGAGGGGTCTTCTCTTTTTTTATCTTTTTGGTTTGGAGGGACACACCCCACAAAGCTCAGGGGTTACTTCTGATTTTGCACTCAGGGATCCCTCCCGGTGGGGTCGGGGGCCATGTGGGATGCCAGGGATGGAACCCGGGTGGGCCGTGTGCAGGGCCAGCGCCCTCCCCGCTGTCCTCCCTGCTGTCCTGTTTCTCGGGTCCCTTCCCAAGAGGGTTCAGCCTCTTGTTGCTGGTTCAGAATCCATCGCTTTCTTCCCCATGTCACTTTTCCTGTGGAGGGGAGGGGCATTGCCACTGATGGAGCCTCACAGCTAAGGAGAAAAAGCAGCCCCAGGGCCTGTCTGCTCCCCTCGCCGTCCCTGGCCCTCCCCGGCTGCTCCTGTCCGCCTCCCTCCATTGGTGGAAAGCAAAACGGGGCCTCAGAGCTGTGCAGGGCCACGGCAGAGCTCCGAGCCCACGGCGTCCCTCTGGTTTCAAAGACTAGGTCGGCTTTAACTCCCTGCTGATGACAAATTCAGGACTGATTTCCCAAAGGGGACCCAAAACAGAACACAAATTTTGCCAGAACCGGCTGCCACCACGGCCAGCAGCCTGACAACGGGGGTTTCTTCTCAGACGCGCCACCAAGGGAACGGCCACTTCCTGTCCGGTTCAGCCAGGGAAAAAGCTCCTCTGGGGAAGAATTTCCAGACGCACGTCCCTGTCCGCTGTGTCCTCGGGGAGGAAACAGGGACAAGCCACGTGGGCCACACAAACACCACTCAGCTGCCCTCCCCCCTCCGCCCCCAGCCAGAGGGAGAAACGCCGGGAAGACACTCAATCCAAGGGATGCAAAGGGATTTCCCTTTTTCAAGCAAGTTAGTCCCTGGTAAAAAACAATAATCAGATCTCTGCCCTCCTGTGCTCTGTTTGGGGGCTACATCCAGTGGTGCCCAGGGATTATTCCTCATTCTGCACTCAGGGATCACTCCTGGAGGGATCTGCGGGGCGCTATGGGATGCCAGGGATCCAACCCGGGTCAGACACACGCAAGGCAAGCGCGCTACCCATTATGCTATCTCTTCGGCCCTCTCTGATTTCCTTCTCTCCCTGTTAACTGTGTGTTAAACCATCAAACATTCTTACGAAAAGAGGTTGCCGGTTGAGCTTGTATCCCAGACGCTGGTTCAAAATACTTAAGAGTTCTCAACAGTTGGCGACCAGCACAAGTTTGATTTGTGCTGCTAACTTTCATAAAAGCTGCCATGAGTCCAAAGTTGCCACATCTCTCCCTCCAGGCTCCGAGATGACCAGCCCCCGGGGGTATGGCGGGTGCCAAGGGCTAACAATCATATTCTGTCCAACACGTATTTTTCGAGCAAGACTCTTCTGCACAAAGTGCTATTCAGGACGCGCGTGAAGAACAGGATGCAAAGGGAACATGTTCTCACAGTCTAGCCCCTGTGCCGAGCCGGGTCTGATGCCACTGAACATGGTTCCCAGAGTCCGGCCAGGAATAAGTCCTGCATGCCGCTGGGCGTGGCCCCAGAGCGAGCCAACATCAAGTCCAGCTTCATGCCTCATTGGAGAGATGGTCACGTGGGGTTATACCTACAATCCACATTGCACTAACCCATCAGCTCAAAACAAACTTGACATGCCAAATTTGTCACCATTTTTTTTTAAGTTAGAGACACCATAATTTACAAAATTGTTCATAAGAGAGTTCCAGGCATATAATCATATAATGTTCCAACAACAATCCCAGCATCAGTGTGAACTTCCGCCTCCGCCCCTTGCCAATGAAAATGTCCCATGTGTTTGTGGAATCGGGGGTGGGGTACCCTCCCAGCTTCAGTCAGAGCCCCCGAGGGCTGCATCTGGAGGGGTGCAGAGGCCCAGGGTCCCCCAGGGTCCAGAACACGCAAGGCACTGCCTTCTCACATAAGCCACAGCCTTACCCCGCTGAAAATGTGTTCTGAACTCAAGTTAACCCCTGCCCCAACTCTAGACAGTTTTTTAAAGTGTTGTTTAAAGTCCCATTTCATGTAGAAAGTTGTTCCATTATTCCCTGAAACATCAATTTTACATTCCCTTGGATGAACTAGAAGGAAATAAATGGCTGCCAAAAAGCAAAGAGAAAGGTAGATTTTTAAGGACCCAATGACAACGTAGCACATCCATACAGACTGGTAGAACCCTGGCAGGCAAGGGAGGCTGTCTGTAATTATCTGCAAAAAAATAGAATTTCAACTTTGCAATTCCTAGATAGTAACTAGCTTCCACTTTGACAAGAAAATTGGCAAGGACCCTTTGGCTTCTTTGAATAGCCTTCTCTATCTGAGATGCGAATTTCCTTGACCCTAACAGCAATTACACTGAACACTGGCTTCATAGAAACTGCAGCACAGTATGAGGTTGAAACAGGGACTTACAACAGGGACCACAAGTTGTGCTAATATTAGTAGAAATTAATTACCCATTCCCAGTTTTCCTTCCTCTGCCCTCATGCTGTAAAACTACCCATTAGTCACAAAAGCACTGATGTAATTAATATACTTTAGCAGAGGGCCAATAGGTCACGTTTTCAAATAACAGTAAACAAGGGGGGAGGGAAAAAGTCTTATAATATCAAAACTGATAGAAAGACGTTCCCTTTAGAAATAAAGGTCTATTCTTAAAACGCAACCATTTCACAAATTGTTCCCTCGCTTACTTTAACTTTAAGTAAGTTTCCAATAACTAACTTATTAAGTTGGAAAAAAAACATCAAACATCTAAAAACTCAAGTGGAGTTTATTTGGGTGTCAGGACAAACACTTAAAAAAAAAAAAATTCAGGCCATACCCGCCTCCAGCCAGCAAGGGGCTTGCTTGGCATCGATTTTGGGGGCTGGGGGGGGGCAACCAGCCCATTTTCAAGTCCTCCTCTTCCTAATAATAATAATAATAATAATCCCACTTCCCCCCAATGAAAGGCTGGCGTCGGGAACTTTTTTTGCCTCTTTCCACCGTTTTCCAAACCCAGGCATCCTCGTTCCCAGATGGAAAGGCAGGAAAGAAGAAGCAACGGAGGGGGGGAATCTAAAGGGATAGGAACCGTCTTGGCGAAACAAACAAACAAGCAAACGTGCAAAAAGCGTTACCTTGGGCCCGGTGCCGAGTCCGCCCCTTCAGGCATTTCTGCCCTTTTGAAGACCAGGAAGAAAGCAGCCCAGAAGGTGGCCACCAGCTCCCCGGCTTCTTCTCCAACTCGGGGCGCAGATGCCAACGGTGCCAGGCTCCTTCCCTGCCCGCGAGAGCACGCCTACCCGCACTGGCCCGCCCGCCCGCCGGCCCTCAATGAAGGGGAGCGCCGTGTTCTTATGACTGCCCCCTGCTAAAAATAAAGAGGTCACCTCTTACTCCCGCGCTGGCCGGGGGAGGTGGCGCCTCCCCGCTGCTAACCTTTCTGGGGATGACTTCACCCGGCCCGCGCCTACCCTTTCTCTTTCCTTTTTCTCCCCGGGGCGCGCCAAGGGGAAGGGCTGCGTGGCCACTGGCCGCTGGAAACTTCCGCAGGGCTATTAGGTGTCCCGCCCACCCCCAGGGAACTGGCTCTCCCGGGAGCAAAGGGCTCCCTGGGGCTCGATGAAACCTGACTCCCAAGGGAGGGATGGGGGAAAGGGCCCAGGAGCGATTGTGTTCCAAGGGACACCGCTGAGCCAGAAAATCTTTCTCAAGTCATCCAGATTTCTCGACAGGGCACCTGCAGCCGGGGCCTGGGTCCGTTCCTGACACTGGCGCATCCGGAGCGGGGGAGTATTTAGGGCCGGGCTCAGTCCCTAGGAGTGATCTCTCCCGGCGGCCACTGGGAAGGGCCGGGCAGCAATCTTCCTTCTTGCCTTGGGAGAGGCCAGGAGAATATCACTCACGTGCCTTGAGAATCACACCTTGAAAGTTTGGGGAAAAAAAAACTTGAAACCGCCACAGGTTGGAGAGATAGGACGGTGGACAGGGGGCGTGCCTCGGGTAACCCTTGAGCACAACCAGGTGTGGTCCCAGAACAATAAAAACCACCAAATGGGCAGGAGCGACAGTACAACGGGGAGGAGGGCATTTGCCTTGCACGTGGCCAACCTGGGTTCAATCCCCAGCATCCCATAGGGTCCCCCGAACCCCGCCAGGAGTAATTCCTGAGTACAGAGTCAGGAGGAGGAACCCCTGAGCATTGCTGGGTGTGACCGACCCAAAAAGAAAAAAAAAAACAAAATAAATAAATAAGTTAATAAATCAAAAGTTGAGCACGAAGGCAGACACTAACGCAAGGCCTGATGACTCCATAACAACTTGCTTTTCTTTTTTCTTTTATTATGATGGTGATGATGATGATTTGTGGGGGGAGGGAGCCACGTCTGTCTTTGCTCAGGGCTCAATCCTTACTGCACTCTGGGATCACTCCTGGCAGGGTTGGGGGGGGGGAAACCCTATGGGGTGCCGGGGGCTCGGACCCGCATTGGCTACATACCAGGCCAGCTCCCCTGCCGGCTGTAGTGTCTCTCCCAGAGAGCTCAGGAGGCTGGAACACAATTCCCATTGCCGACAATTCCCTGCCCTCCCCATCCCATAATAATCTTCAAGTACCACAAGTACCCCCGCCCCCCACCTCCCACACTAAAATAAATAAATAAACACAGTGTGAGTTCCGTTGACATGTGACTCCTAATCCTCGTCATGATCTCTCCTGTTGACGTTTCAAAGTGATTGGAAATGTTAAAAAACTGAAAAGTCAAAACAAACAACATGTCGATATTCCTGCACGTGGCAGTTACACATGATCCATGCATTCCCCAGCTGGAAGCAGTTTTTTTTTATTATTATTATTATTGTGTAGTGGGGGGTGGGAGCACTCCCGGTGGTGCTCTGGGGGACCCCCGGGTGCCTAGCCTAGAATCCAGGTCTGCAGACAAGGCCTTCAACGCCTTCAAGCCATCTCGCCGGCCCTGCAAATAGTTCTTCAATATCATGTAGGAGACCTAAGGAGCTGACCTCAGAGAGGCAGCTGAAGTGGGGCAAACACTCCACGCTGCACTCCAAGCCCCCTGAGCTTGACAGAACACGGCCCTGGTGCCCCGCAAATGGGCACGGAGCCTGGGAGCGCCCGGACAAGGCCCTGGGTGACGAAGGTGCAAGTGGAAACTCTAAGGCCGCAGCTCCAAAAACTATCTTCAGCGAGAGCGTGTCAGAAGATACATTGAACCTCATCAGGAAACGGGCCTGAGAGACAGCACGGGGGCTAGGACGCTTGCCTTGCGTGTGGCTCACCTAGGTTTGAGCACCCCATAAGGCCCCCCCAGAAAGCCCTCAAGGAGGAAGCCCTGAAACCTGCCCCGTGTGGTCTAAAAAAACCCCATCCCTCCAAAAAAAATCAGGAAATGGGGTCAGAGCGATAGCACAGTAGGTAGGGTGTTTGCTTGCACACGGCCAAACTGGGTTGGATCCCCGGCATCCCATATAGTCCCCCGAGCACCGCCAGGAGTAATATCTGAGTGCAGAGACAGGAGTAACCCCTGAGCATTGCTGGGTGTGACCCAAAAAGAAAAAAAAAATCAGGGAAAAAAGTAGGAAATTCTCATTTTGCCAGCAGAAGGCCTGGGTTCGACTCCTGGGGACACCCTAGGGCCCCACCCTTCCCAGAACAGTCAGTTGGGAGGGGCCCCCACCACTGCCTCTTGTGACCCCCAAACAAAAACAAGAGTCATTCGATTAGCACATGCTCTCAGTGCTGACAGTTCCCTCCCACTGAGTCCTGTGTGTACCACTGGTGGCTCACGCATGAATGTGATTTAACTGACACCAACTGCAGGGCAGTGCAGCATCGACACTTCTCCTCCCTTCTCAGCTCCCATCTCACCAGTCCTGGGCCATCTCCATGGACAAAGAGAGCTTGTATGGGACATTGCTGCAGTGACCACAGGATGGACCGTATCCCAGGAACCAGGCACGTGACTTTTTTAATTTGGGGGCTTGGGTCATGGATTAACGCTCAGGGGCCACTCCCCAGCAATGCGTGAGGAGCTGGGGACCCAACCCTAGGCTGGTGGTTTGTGCAAGGGTCCGAGGATGTGTCAGTTACCCGGACTATCCCTGAGGTGTTTGGGGCCCTCTAGAGCTACACCCAGAGAGGCCAGAGCAACTGCACAGCGGGGAGGGCGTTAGCCTTGCATGTGGCCAACCCAGGTTCAATCCCCGGCATCCCATATGGTCCCCGAGCACCGCCAGGAGTAATTCCTGAGTGCAGAGCCAGGAGGAACCCCTGAGCATCGCCTGGTGTGACCCAAAAAGGAAAAAAAAAAAAAATAACAGAGCACCCAGAGATGGTGCCAGGATCAGACCAGGGTTGTCTGCACGCACGGCATGTGCAGTGGCCCCTGTTCTACCCTCCGTTCCATCGCTGCATCCTCCCCCCGACCCATCATCTCTCCACTTGCAAGAGCAACTAAGTGATGAGTCAAGTAACCGGGGAATTGCCCACTAGGTCCACAAGGCAGCGCCGAGATACTTCCTGGAAGCACACGAGAGCACGGGTCCAGGCGGCTGGTCTCCAACCAGGCCTCCTCTGGTGCATGTTGATGCTCGTTTCTCTGGGCTCTGTCTTACTGGGTTCTCCTGTTTGGGGCCAGCCCTGGTGGGGCCTGGAGCAGCTGGGGCCTATTTCTCAGCGCTCAGGGCTCAGCCCAGCACACATCCCGCCTCCCGCTAGGACCTTCTGCGCCTCTAGGAGCCTTTCCATAGTGAGACAGGGGGTGGAGGGAGGGGTGAGGGGGTGGGGCGGGGACAGGACTTCCCAAGCAGAGAAGGCAGCAAGGCCCTGGGCCCGCCTGCCCTCAGCCCAGATCGCCCAGATGGGGCGAGACCGGGACTACGCCCACCCACCTTTCTGTCTTCCCTCTTCCTGCTAGGTCGTCTTCCAGTTTTTTAGGGGGCCACACCCGGCGGTGCTCAGGGGCTACTCTTGGCTCTGCACTCAGGACTCACTTCTGGTGGTGCTTGGGGGACCATCTGAAGTGCCAGGGGTTGAACTGGGGTCAGCTGCGTGCAAGGCAAAAGCCCTCCCCGCTGTGCTCTCTCTGGTGCCCACACCCCAGAATTTTAAGTCACTCCTCTAAGTCTATCTTTCTAGCCAGACACGGTCCAGAATTTTAACCCGTCTATCCAAGCCCCCACTAGCTGCCCATAACTAGGTCACGAAAACTGGTAGTGTCACGGCCCACTTCACGTGCGTTCAGTGTTATCAAGGGGGTTTGAGGGCCAGAGAGAGAGAGAGCACCGTGGTTAGGGATCTGGCCTTGCACACAGCTGACCCAGATTTGATCCCCAGCACCGTTTATGATCCCCCGAGCCCCACCGGGAGTGATTCCTGAACATGGAGCCAGGAGCATGCTCTGAGCACTGCTGGTGTGTGGCCACACACAACTCAAGAACCGCTGGGCGGGAGAGATAGTACAGTGGGGAGGGTGCTTGCCTTGCATGTGGTCATGCCAGGCTCCAATCCTTGCAAAAAAAGTGACCTCTCAGCAGAGAGTCAGTTGTAAGTCCCAAGCACTTTATTTGGGTGTGGCGCCAAATAAACAAATAAAAATGATTTTTAGGGGCTGGAGTGATAGCACAGTGGGTAGAGCGTTTGCCTTGCACGCGGCTGACCCGGGTTCAATTCCCAGCATCCCATATGGTCCCCAAGCACTGCCAGGGGTAATTCCTGAGTGTAGAGCCAGGATTAACCCCTGTGCAACACTGGGTGTGACCCAAAAGCAAAAAAAAAAAAAAAAAGATTTTGAAAAGCCAGGTCGATTGAAATCAGCCCTGGGCAGAGCAGTTACTCTGAGCGGCAAATTCCCAACCCCAAGCTTGAGCCCGTGCGAGATTAACAAGATCAGGAGCCACCGGGTGGAGGTGTTCGAAGGCCTGAATAAGCAAACCCGGACGTAAGCCTCTAAATGCCACGGGGTGAAGAAACCAGACCCTAAGGACACGCAATCCCGCCAGCCGGCCCTTCCCAACGTGGCAGCCGCCTCCTTCCGCGAGAGCAGTACTTGGCTCCCGGGCTGCGAGGATATCGGTGCCCACCTCGAGGTGCCCTGACGACCCAGTTACCGCCTCCGTCCACCCTGGAACGCCGCTGCCTCAGCCCGGCCAGCCACAGTTTCTGAATGAGGACCCCCCTCCCCGCCGCCCCCCTGCAGCTCGCAGTCCCACCCCCACCCCAAACACAGTGGGAGATCGTGGGCACTGGGCAATGTCACTCTCTCACCTGGTCACAGCTCTGCCCAACAAAGAAAACAGAGACCTACACCTAAATGCCGGTTCCACAAAGACAGGAAGGGGCCCCAAAGAGCACCACCCCAAGAAACCCCGAACAAGCTAAAGGGCCATCACAATGAAGATTGTTTTAGCCTGTCTGTAATTTTTCAGCCACAAACAACAAAGTGCTCTTAGGATAAAAAAAAAAAATGGAATGGACATAGAATGATTGCATCAATTGTGGAATGCAAAGTAACAGAATGATGGGAGATTAACACCCAAGGATAGCAGAGACAAGGGCCAGGAGGGTCGCTCCAGGGCTGGGAAGCCGGCCTCACATGCAGGCGGAAAAGGCAGCTGGGATAGAGAAGGGACCACGAAGTAATGATGCTTGGAGGGCCCGCTTGGGATGGTCGATGTGTGCTGAAAGGAGATTATGGACCCGACGTGTCGGCCACTGCCTGCCTGCATTGCAAACCATGACACCCAAAAGGAGAGAGAGAGAGTAAGAGGGCATGTACCTGCCACAGAAGCATGGACAGGGGCGATGAAGGGGGGAGGGGAAAGTAGAGGGGGGTGGCTCGAGGGATACTGGGAACATTGGTGGTGGAGAATGGGGCATGGGCACTGCTGGAGGGATGGGTATTCGATGACTGTATGACTAAAATGGTATCACAAACGTTTGTAAGTCTGTAACTATTTCAGGGTCATTCATTAAAATTTTTTTAAAATAATAAAAAAAAAAAAAAAGGAAAATGGTGCTTAAGGGCCAGAGAGAGACACTGAATGGCCGGAGCACACGCTTTGCTGGCAGAAAACACCATAGCGAAGGGCGAGACGCCTGCTCACTGCAGCACGGAGAGCACCAAAAGGAGGGGGGTGGGGTTAGTCCTGCGAATCAGGGCCTCCGTCTCGCCACTCTTCATGCAGCAGGGCCTGGCGTCCTGCCTTCCCCCTGAACACACGAGCTTCTACTCCCAGTTCAGGACGCGCAACCCTGAAGGCTGGGATATTAGGCGTTAGTGACATGTGACCACAATGACCACAGAGAAAAGTGCCCTGATGCAAAATTAAGTAGAGGTTGCTGGGACGGGCAAGCCAGTGACGAGGAGCTAAATGGGAGCACGGGGAGCTTGGAAATGTGGGCAGGAGGCTGAGACAAGCACGGGGACTTGGGAGCACTGGGTGGGGAGAGGGAGTATCATACTGACAGAGATCCCTGGGGTTCACTCTTCGGACTTGCTTCTAGCCCCTTCTCTCGGGCACTTTGGCTACCTGGATTTCATCCTTCTTATTTCTCATCCCTTCCCTCCCTAAAGCAGTTGAATTGCGTCTGTTCACACTCAATTCTTACACTCGGTATGTCTTTCCCGTCCATCTTTCTCCACCCCACCCCTCCTTACGCCTTACGAAATTCCTTCTAGAAACTTCCAGCAGGAGAAGGTGGGTCCGTGGGGAGCGTGGGTTCCAGCACCCCTCCCCGGGACAGACCAGGTCTAGAACGAGCCCGTGTTCTGATCGTTCCAAGCCGTCTCCCAAGACTCCGAGCATACGTCAAGGGAAAGTGCTTGACAGATGTTGGGGACCAGAATCCAGAATGCCACCCCCAGGCAGACCTCCTAGGAGATTCCTCCTGAAGGAAAGCTTCCTCTGTTTATGTTCAACTAAATCCATATTTATACTTATGTGGAACTTAGCCTGTTTATATTTGACCAACACCCTCAGATATGTAAAAATCCAACTGAAGAATGTGTGTTTGGTGATGTTTACTGGTTCTAAGCCCTAAATACAGCAGGACGAGGGCAGTCCGTGAGGCTGAATCCCCTCACCCCATGAGGCTGCAAGTCCCCCGCCCCATGCTTTTTCTCTCTTATTTCTCCATCCTGAAAGAGCCTCCAAATGCGGCACCGCTGGGAAGGACAAATAAGGATAGGCTGCTGAAATCTCAGGGCTAGGACCAAGGGAGACGTTACTGGAGCCTGCTCGAGCCAATCGATGACCAACAAGATGACAGTGATGCAGTGATTTCTCCATCAGACCCGCTCACCCCCGGCTGGGCCTGGCAGACAGAGACTAGGAATCTTCATTCCTGAGACACTGGGCGCAAGCAGCTTCGGGACGCTGAGATCTCCGGCAGCTGCTCTCAGCAAGCAGGGGCGAGGGACAGGAGGGCTGGGGGTCGAAGCGCAGAGCAGAGGGCTTTGTAGCAGGCAGGAGTCCCCACCAAGAAGCCCAGGGCTCCAGCCCAGCCCAGGAGCAGATGCTGAGAAAGGCGCTGCTCCAGGGCACCGCTGGGCTCCCCAACGCTCCTCGGCTCGATGTGGCAGGTAGAGTGCTCGGGGCAGCCAGCCAGGGAGGGACGGACACTGGGCGATGGCTCGTGGGTGTGGGATGGAAAGACACATGGGAGGGGGCTGGAGCGATAGGACAGCGGGGAGGGCGTTTGCCTTGCACACGACCAGCCTGGGGTTGGTCCCTGGCATCCCATAGGGTCCCTCAAGCACACCAGGAGTGACTCCTGAGCGCAGAGCCAGCCGGTCTTACCCCTAAAGCAAAAGGAGGGGCTGGAGTGATAGCACAGCGGGTAGGGCGTTTGCCTTGCACGCAGTCGACCCGGGTTCGGTTCCCAGCATCCCATATGGTCCCCTGAGCACCACCAGGGGTGATTCCTGAGTGCAGAGCCAGGAGTAACCCCTGTGCATCGCCGGGTGTGACCCCAAAAAAAGCAAAAAAAAAAAAAAGCAAAAGGAAAGAAATGTTTTTATAAAAAAAAAAATTTAAGGGGCTGGAGACATAGCACAGCAGGGAGGGCATTTGCCTTGCACGCAGCTGACCCGGGTTCCATTTCCAGCATCCCATAGGGTTCCCTGAGCAGCGCCAGGAGTAATTCCTGAGTGCGGAGCCAGGAGTAACGCCTGAGCATCGCTGGGTGTGACCCAAAAATAAAAAAAAAATTTTAAAAGAAACATAACAGTAAGGGAATAAAAAGAGCCCAAAGCAACTGAGTCTGAGAACTCTCCTACAGAATGGCCTTTACCATCATCGGGTGAGGGGGGCAGGGGAACCCTAAAACTGGGGGAGGGAAACGGGCCCCGTGGTGGAGGGGGTGGTGCTGGCCTGGTGCCCGCGTGAAGCCCCACCACTGACCCCACTGTCGGTCTCGGTGTTGAGAATGGAACAAATAAAATGACAGATCTTCTCTCCAGAGCCGAAGCCACTGGCCACAGGGCATTGTCACCTGCGGCCAGCTTACGTAACACCCTATGTTGTGTTGACCTTCCTTATCACTTTTTGCTGAGGTCAGTGTTTAAAAAAAAATCGTTTTGATTCTGTAAATAGCTCCTGAGGTGACAGTGCCTCTTGGCTGAATGGTCCCCTGAGCCTGCATGGGGAAGCCCCCACCCCCCCTCCCTGCCCCCCCGCAAACAGGCCTGTTGAGCTCGGGCCCAGCCAGAGGGAATCATTATTTCTCTGTTTCCACATGGAGGGCTGGGTGGGTCTCCAGGACTCCTAGTTCCTTCCCCGCTTGCCCCACCTGGCACCCCAGGAGCTTTGGGGGCCCGGGGAGGACGGGGCGAGGGGTGAGGGGTGAGGGTGAGAGGGCTCAGGCAGCTCCTGGCTGGGAGGAAGGAGCCCGTTTCCTCCTGCCCCTGGGCACGCTCTGAGGAAACGCCTCTGGGTCTCTGCCTCAGTCCGGCCTCAGAGGCCGCTGCCCGCAGGCCCGAAAGCAGCCCCTGCATTCAGCTCGGCTTCTCGGGGCCAACGGGGCCCCCAGCGAGTCTGCGGCTCTCCCCACACTCCTGACTTCTCAGAAACTGGAGTTGCTTCCTCCTGACGCACTCAGGGTGCCCCGGAGACTCGCCGAGAGTCCCTCGAGGGACATTTATCTCTGCAGAATCCCTTCTGGCAATGTGGCACGGACAGCGCTCCACATGTGGTGTTGCCTGGCACGTGTGAGGCTTTGTGTTGGATGCCCAGGTACACACACACACACACACACACACACACGCACACGCACATGCACACATGCACACACATGTACGTGTGCACACATGCACACAACAAACATGCACACACATGCACACACATGCACGTGCACACATGCATATGTGTGCGCGCACACATGCACATGTGCACACACAAACACATGCACACACATACACATGCACACATGTACATGCACGCACAGATATACTTGCATGCATACATATGCATGCACACACACAAGCACGCAAGCACACAAACACACACACACTGCTTCTCTTTATAAATTGTTCAAAGGGCTGCAGAGAGAGGGCCTGGAGCAATAGCATGGTGGGTAGGGCACTAGCCTTGCACAAGAAGGACCGACCGGCCCGGGTTCAATCCCTGATTCCTAGGATCCCGCAGCGTCCCTGAGCATCAGCAGGAGGGACTCCTTCCTGCGTGCAGGGCCAGGAGTGACCCCTGGCGTGTGGCTGGCTAGACGGCCCGGGCTACCGCGCTCACCTCACAGCGCCGGCCTGCTCGATCCCCAACCGCTGCCGGGAGCAGCCCCTGAGCACTGTGGCCGCCAGCCAGTCTCTCGGGCTCTTTCCACGCTTCCGTCCCCTGGGCCCCCTGCTTGACCTCGCCCATCTGCCTTACCCCAGGACTGCAAACCGAGCCTGGCTTCCACTGGCAGGGGACGTCCTTGTGAGGCCTCCTCCCCCCTGCAGTACTCAGCCTTCTTAGCCTCAGCAGGGCCCTTCTGGAAAAGAGCAGCTTTGGCCAGCACCTGTCAGCTGGACCAGGGAGCGCCCATTTGTGGGCATCGGCCGAAAAGGCAGAACTACCCCTGCATCAAGTCGGTGGAGATAGCCAGCGAACCAACCAAGGAAAAGGTCACCAGGCTCAAGATCACGGAAGCCCCTTGCATTCTTGGAGTCTAAAAGGACCCTGCAGGGGCTGGAGCAATAGCACAGCGGGTAGGGTGTTTGCCTTGCACGGGGCCGACCCGGGTTTGATTCCCAGCATTCCATATGGTCCCCAGAGCACTGCCAGGAGTAATTCCTGAGTGCAGAGCCAGGAGTAACCCCTGAGCATTGCCGGGTGTGACCCAAAAAGCAAAAAATTTAAAAAATTAGGGGCTGGAGCGATAGCACAGCGGGTAGGGCGTTTGCCTTGCACTCGGCCAACCCGGGTTCTAATCCCAGCATCCCATATGGTCCCCTGAGCACCGCCAGGGGTGATTCCTGAGTGAAGAGCCAGGAGTAACCCCTGTGCATCGCCCGGTGTGACCCAAAAACCAAAATAATAATAATAATAATAATTTAAAAAATTAAAAAATTAAAAATAAATAAAAGGACCCTGGAAACAAGGGGAGGGGGCACTCTCCTACTCGCCCGTCAGCTGTCTAAACGCCATACTGGCTTGGCTTGAGCCAAATCAAACCTTCTACTGCTGAGCTCACTGCTCTGGGTGGTCCTTCAGACCCCGGACCCGCACAGTTCTGAACGCACAGAAGTCTGCACCTGCTGTCGAAGGCTCAGGGTGTCCCCAGGGCTTCCTGACAGCGCTGCTGACGGCCCGTGGAGAGCTGGTGTGTACCCAAGGCGTCTCGGGGGGTGGGGCTCCTGTTCCTCTCCCACCCTTCAGGGTTACGCCTGTGTTTGGCCTCGGGGCCAGATCCGGCCGTGCTCGGAGCTACCCCAGGCCGGGCGCTTGGAGCTCATGCCCAGGCGTGTTTGCGGACCGTCCCGCCTGGCCCCCTGCCTGCACCCCTGCCCTCCGGCCGCCCCCTGCTCGGGAGAGCAAGTCTAAGTGTAAGTCCCACGAAGGGTGGCGCACAGGGAAGACCCCCACGGCAGGGACCAGCCCCCGCCAGGCCCCCCCCCACCTCCCCCTTCGCCTCTCCCTCTAGTCACCAGCACCGGGAGGGAGCACCTGGAGACTCGCAGGGTCATCCCGTCTGGGTTCGAACCAGGTTGGTGCTACCGGGTTAACTGAGTTTGCTGGAATCCTTTCGGTCACACTCCGGCTTCTGGCCGCACTACCCTCTCCGAGCTCGGGAGAGATCCAGAGGGAGTCCACTGCACGGCCCTCCCTGGAAGCCCCCCTCACCAATAGCCCAGAGGGCTGGGGGCTGGCCGCGAGGTCCCCGCCGTGTGGGATGACCTCACTCCCTTCCCAGCGGACAGTTCCAGAGACAGCACGGGGTCTGCCCCCAGAGTCAGGACAGCCCGAGTGTCCTCCAGAGAAGTGTCGCCATCTCGGCTTTGATTTTTTTTTTTTTTTGATGCCATGTCAGTTTCAGGCAAAAGAAGGCATTTTTTTCTCCCCAGCAAAATAAGGCTTTTTTTTTTTTTTTTTTTTTTTTGCTTTTTGGGTCACACCCAGCGATGCTCAGGGGTTACTCCTGGCTTTGCACTCAGGAATTACTCCTGGCGGTGCTTGGGAGACCATATGGGATGCCGGGGATTGAACCCGGGTCGGCCGCGTGCAAGGCAAACGCCCTACCCGCTGTGCTATCACTCCGGCCCAAAATAAGACATTTTCAATAGACAAAATAGGACGAAATAAGATATTTAGCTCTTAGATGCCATGTCTGTTGTAGGCAAAACCAGGCATTGTCCCCCCACCCGCAACATAAGACATTTTAGAAAAGCAAAGTAAGACAAAATAAGCCATTTTATAGTAGGCAACCAATCATAGAGGGAAATATATATATATTTACAGATATATATTTATATATATATATATATATACAAAAGTTTACAAGGCTCAACATTTAACATGCTGGTGACCGTACCCGTGAGAGCTGGGTTCCCTACCCAGCATGGTAGGGAACCTACCCAAAATAGAACAATCTTCACACTCTTACCTCTAAGGATACTTTTTTGCAGCATTTTCAGCAGTTTTTCATAACCAACAATACAAAATATATTATTTCAGTCCTGCCTTGGGACAGGGGCTGGTGTTTGGGATGGAAACCTCCCAAATGTGGTGGTGGGAAGGTGTCATGGTGGTGGGGTGGGTGTCTGAATATTAAATGGAATCAAATATTCTGAACAACCTTATAAAATAAAATTTAAAAATCTAAAAACTAAGGCATTTTAGCGAAGGGCCCTTCTGCAGCCGTGCTGTGGCGCGTGGGGAGAGGGCGCACAGGCAGTGACCGCCGTGCCCTCGTCACAGGCCGCTCTCCCCTCGCTCCGGCAGGATTCCCAGGTCGGAACCCGTGATCCCTTCCTTCCCCATGTGCGCCCTGCCCTTCGGGGTTTGTCTTTCCTACCCCGGCGCCTGGAGGGGATCCACAGCTTATAAATGGAAGCCAGGCTTGGCTTCCCAGCCTGCCCCTTTTAGCATCCACTCCCGCTGGCACCGCCGGAGAGGTAGGGCAGAGGGGAACGTGTTTGCCGAGCTCCCCGCATGCAGCCAGCCCTGGTGCAGTTCCCAGCACCACAAGGGCCCCTGAGCACGGCCAGGAGCGTCCCCCGAGTGCAGAGGCGGGAGTAGCCCAAGTCTCACCAAATCTCAGAGCGTGATGCTGCCTCCCCATGCCAGCCCACTCCCAGGGCTCAGGGGAAGGTGCCCAGTGCTCAGGGGGAATCCGTTTATTGCTCTGCAGTGCTGGGTAGGGAACCCAGCTCTCACGGGTACGAGCCGTATGCTTTCTCCTGAGCCACGGCCCCAACCCTGCGAATGTTTTTATGTCACCCTCAACTTCATGCTGACTCATAAGATACTGAAATCACAGGCGGCCTTGAAAGCCACCAGAGGTAAATGTCCAGCCCTGTGTCCCTCATGGACAGTGAAAATGTGAATGGAGGGGCTGGAGCAATAGCACAGCAGGGAGGGCGTTTGCCTTGCACGTGGCTGACCGGAATTCAATTCCCAGCATCCCAATAGGGTCCCCCGAGCACCACCAGGAGAAATTCCTAAGTGCATGAGCCAGGAGTAACCTCTGTGCATTGCTGGGTGTGACCCAAAAAGAAAAAAAAAAATAATGTGAACGGCGGGACAGGAAGTTCAGGTAGGAAATCTGGGTCCCACCTCTGACTCCTCTCGGCTCCCGAGGCGAGCAGATGTGGTCCCCATCTTTTTAAAATTTAAATGAAATAGAAAGAAAGAAAATGGGAGCAGAGGGCTAGCAGGGGGAACAGGGGGTAATCAAGTGTTTCCCTTGCATGCACCCCAGTACCACACAGGGTCCCCAAAGCACCACCAGGAGCACAGAGCCAGGAGCAGTCCCTGAGCACAGAGCCAGGAGGAAGCTCTGAGCGCTGCAGGGTGTGGCCGCAACCCCAACCCCATCACCCCACAGAAACAGTCAAATAATATAAAATGAAACCAAATTTTTTTTTAATGAGGTTTTGTTTTCTTTTGTTTTGGGGTCACACCCAGCAACGCACAGGGGTGACTCCTGGCTCTGCACTCAGGAATTACTCCTGGTGGTGCTGGGGGGACCCTATGGGATGTTGGGAATCGAACCCAGGTCGGCCATGTGCAAGACAAAAGCCCTACCCGCTGTGCTATGTATCGCTCCAGCCCCTAAAATGAAGCCCAATTCAAACGCCACCTCTGTCTAAATATCAATGATGAGAAAGGAACAGGCAGTGTCAGACGCCATCACCGAGGTCAGGAGACGGAGGGGACGTTTTCCCAAGTCTCCAGGATGATGAGCCCCCCCACCCCCGTCCTCCTCCAGAGCATTGCCCCTTCCTGCAGGGAGAGACATGGTACGGGGGGGCTCTAATCGCAGGATGCTCCTGAGCACAGCGGCCGGGAACAGACGGGGCCAAGAAGGAAGGCGCGACCCAGCACACAGTGTGGCAGTCCAGGCTATGCCGGCAACCACTAAGACGGACCAACCCTGGGTTCTGGGCGAAAGAGAAAGAGAGAGAGACAGAGACAGAGATAGAGACAGAGAGACAGTAAAGGAAGAAAAGTACCTGCCATAGAGGCAGGCTTTGGGGGACGGGCCAAAACTAGGGACATTGGTGGCCGGGAAAGTACACCCGTGAAAAGACAGATGTCGAGACATTATGTGACTTAAGCCCAATCATGAATAACTGTGCATCTCACTGGGATTCAATAAAAAGAAAGCACTGCCATAGATAGCACTGTCGTTCCGTTGTTCATCGATTTGCTGGAGCGGGCACCAGTAACGTCTCCATTGTGAGACTTGTTGTTACTGTTTTGGGCATATTGAAGCATAAGAAGCTCACAGGTAGCTTGCCAGGCTCTGCTGTGCAGGCGGGATACTCTTGGTAGCTTGCCGGGCTCTCTGAGAGGGATGGAGGAATCAAACCCGGATCGGCCACATGCAAGGCAAATGCCCTACCCGCTGTGCTATCACTTCTTCTTTTCAATAAGAAGAAAAAGGGAAAAAAAATAACAAAAAAAAAATTGAATGGTTAGGGGGCCGGAGTGATAGCACAGCGGGTAGGGCGTTTGTCTTCCACGAGGCCGACCCGGGTTCAATCCCCGGCATCCCATATGGTCCCCCAGGCACGCCAGGAGTAATTCCTGACTGCAAAGCCAGGAATAACCCCTGAACATCGCTGGGTGTGACCCCCCCAAAAAAAGCAAAAAAAAAAAAAATTGAATGGTTAAAAAAATAAAATAAAAATAAAAACCAGTCTTGAGTAAGCTGAGATTTCCTACAGTCACAGAACCGAATTAGCAAACAGGATGCTCACCACGGCAGCAACTGTGTGAGCGCCAAGAGGACCACGTGTCCGTCTCAGCCCAGAAAGACAACGAAGTCAAGGTGACCCAAGGCAGGGTGGAGCGACAGCACAGCAGGTAGGGGTTTGCCTTGCACTCGGCCGACCCGGGTTTGATCCCAGCATCCCACACGGTCCCCCGAGCACTGCCAGGGGTAATTCCTGAGTGCAGAGCCAGGAGTAAATCCCTGTGCATGGCTGGGTGTGACCAGCCATGCACAGGGATTAAAAGCAAAAAACAAAGTGACCCTAGGCGCATCCTGGGCCCTGAGAGTGGGGTGAGGGTAACATAGCCATCAGCGCCCGCTGCTGCGGTCTCACACACACGCGGAAGACCAGGGCACTGTGGGTCTGGCTGGGGCGTGGACACCAGTTCCTCGAGGTGTGAGCAGGAGAGGGGAGGGCGGGAGAGCCGAGACCCTGCCTGGTCCCCCGAGCACGAGCTGGGAGCAGTATTTAGAGAAGCTCAAAATCTCCGCAAAAAGCAAAAGAGAAGTGAGAGAAAAAGCAAAAGAGAAGTGAGAGAAGGAAGGGGCTGGGGGCCGTGGGGGAGAGACAGGAGGGGTGCACAGGGATGAGGGAGCGAGCGATCAGCTCCGGCTGCGGGCGGCACAGCCCGACACCCCGAACACCCCGCGGTGAGCAGGTCTTGGCCCGGGGACCCAGAGGCTGGGCGGCTCCCAGCGACCATGGCCCAGGATGCTTCTGTCATGGCATGGCCGGAGCACAGAGAATGCTGAGCACATGGGGGGTCAGGGAGAGGACAGGGCTTGCTAACCCTTCTATTGCTTGTGTGCATGCGCACACACACACACACACACACACACACACACACACACACACACACACACACACACACTCCCCCCGCCCCAAGTCACAAAAAAGTATATGTCTACCATCTAAAAGGAACTAGAAGGGCTGGAGCGATAGCACAGCGGGTAGGGCGTTTGCCTTGCACGCGGCTGACCCGGGTTCGATTCCCAGCATTCCATATGGTCTCCCAGCACCGCCAGGAGTAATTCCTGAGTGTAGAGCCAGGAGTGACCCCTGTGCATTGCTGGGTGTCACCCGAAAAGCAAAAAATTAATTAATTAATTAATGGAACTAGGTAACCCGGCATGAATAGTAATCATCTTTTACTTTCTTTTTATGTGTTTAACCATTTGAAAATGTTTGGGGGGGAGGAGGTGGCAGTTTAGGGTCACACCCTCGTGCCTGGGGGTCTTCCTGGCTCTGTGTTCGGAGGTCCCGCCCTACAGAACTTGGTCAGGGACCCTCTGGGACCAAAGCAGGGTCGGCCACACATGAGGCCGGCTCCTTAGACTCTCCCCTGTGTCCGTCCCGGCCGTCTTTAACTATTTTTATTTGGTTTGGGGGCAACACCCGGCAATGCTCAAGACTTACTTCTGGCTTTGTCATCACGGATCACTCCTGATGGGTTCAAGGGACCATAAGGGCTGTGGGATGCCGAGAACCAAACCCTGGTCAGCCGCGTGCAAGGTAAGCTGCCCACTGCACTACCTCGCTGGCTCCTGTTTTAGCACTTTTGATATTTCTCTCCGACAGGCACTCCTTTCTTGGAACCAGATAAAATCTAAAAATAAAACACTGTGGAATTTTACCTTAAAAAAAAAAATCCTTAGAGACAAGAGCCAGGGAGACACTGGAAAGGCTGAAGCACAGACCTTGAGTATGGGGGGGGCACAGGTTTGACCTCCAGAACCCGTGACCTCCAAGGATCAAACCAGGAGCAGCCCCCCCCAGCCCCCACCCCCCAACCTCCAGCAGCACCAGTAGGGTCCCCCCAAACAGCAGAGAATGAAATGAAAACAGTCTCTGACTTTGTGACAGGGTAGATACTCTGAAACAAAGATGAGTATTGAAATGTTTACTGAAGAACAGACACCAGGAAATAAATTAGACATCGGGAGCTGACAAGAACCTGTTGTGTTTCCAAGAACAGGGTGTGTGCGTGTGTGTGTGTGTGTGTGTGTTGTGTGTGTGTGTGATGTGTGTTAGGCTGTTCTGCCGTGCTGGCTGGGCCCCCGGAAACATTGCAGGCGGATTAGCAGCCCAGCCGAGCTGTGCTGTAGGGTAAACGCTGTGTTGCTAGGGCTGAATCCGCCTGCCTCCTCGTCGTCATCGTCGTGGGTCACCCGGGGGTATTATTAGCTCCGCTATCAGGTGCAAATCAGCACAGCGGCTCTGCCCAGCAGCGTGTCACTGCGCGGACGTGAAGCTCTCCATTTTCTTGTTTGGCGGACACAGTCCTCAGTGCCGGGAGGGGGGCTGGAACCTGGGTCTCCCCCGGCAAAGCATGTGGCCCGGCCCTCCCAGCCACCTCTCCAGTCCCTCCTGTGAGCTACGGTCCTCCCCCTTCCTCCCCTGGGTCTGGGCCTGGCCCCTGGCAGAGATGGAACCCAAACTGAGTGCTCCCAGGGACTGTAGTAGTGCGTCAAGAACCCTCCCTTCTTCTTCTTCTTCTTTTTTTTAAACGAGTTTTATTGGATCTCCGTGAGACACAGTTACAAACGTGCATGGTTGCGTTTTATTCAAACAGTGCTCGAGCACCCATCCCTCCACCCGTGCACATTTCCCACCACCACTGTTCCCAGTGTCCCACCCGCCACCTCCACCCTGCCCCACTCCCTGCCTCTGCGGCAGGTACGGTCCTGCTTATTCTCTCTGATTTTGGGACTTGTGATTTGCGATAAGAGGCCACCGTGTGTGGTCCTTGGGCTACGTTCAGCACACGTCTCCCAACCTGGGCGGTCCCTCCGATCATCATCGACTTAGGGGTCCCCTCTCCGTCCCAGCTGCCTTTACCCCAGCACGTGGGGCCGGCTTCCAAACCACGGTGTGATCTTCCTGGCCCTTACCTCTACTGTCCTTAGGGGTTAGTCTCATGCTACTCTATATGCCAAACACAGTAACAACAAGTCTCACAATCAAGATGTTACTGGTGCTCGCTTGAGCAAATCGACGAGCAATGGGATGACAGTGATACAGTGATATTCCACAAACGAGTGCAGTCCTCTTTGAAGAACCCTTTCTTCTTGACTGTACCTGCTACAGAGGCAGGGAGTTGGGTGGGGTGGGGGTCACGGGTGGGACACTGGGAACAATGGTGGTGGGAAACGGGCACTGCTGGAGGGACGGGCACTCGAGCACTGTGTGACTGAAACACAACCATGCAACTCTGTAACTGTGTCTCACGGTAATGCAATAAAACTTGTTTTAAAAAATAAAATAGGGCTGGAGCCATAGCATGGCGGGTAGGGCGTTTGCCTTGCACACGGCTGACCCGGGTTCGATTCCCAGCATCCCATATGGTCCCCTGAGCACCTCTAGGGGTAATTCCTGAGTGCAGAGCCAGGAGTAACCCCTGAGCATCGCCAGGTGTGACCCAAAAAGCAAATAATAATAATAATAATAATAATTTTCACGGGACGTCAAAAGACCAGGTAGCCGCCCACCAATGAAATGGTCAGACTTCTTCGTCAAAACACGGATTTGAGGCTCTTCCTGTTCCGGGAGCGAGCAGATGTCATTGGGCTACACTAGCACGCAACAGGGACAAATGGAGATGTTACTGGCACCCACTCAAGCAAATCGAAGATCAATGGGATAACAAGTGACAAGTAACAACAATAATAATAAAATAAAATAAATTGATCAAAGGTCAAAAGTATGTATAATTTGAGAAAAAAAAAGAACTATCCCTTCTGTTTTGTTTTGGGGTCATACCCAGCGGTGCTCAGGGCTGACTCTCAGTTCTGTGCTCAGGGACCATGCCTGGTGGGCTCAGGGGACCAAGGGGGCCACCAGGGTGCCACCTGGTCAAAGCCTGGACCATCGCTCAGCCCTGACCCGCCCATCCTCAAGGCTCCTCTCCAACGGCCGTCACCGTCAACTCTCTTGCAAGCCCCCTTGGCCACTCTAAGAGAAGCCTCAGGGACCGCGCCCTGGACCCAAGAGCATCTGGCTGGCCCCGCCTACTCCTCCCCCTTCCCCTCGATCCCCACCCCCTCAAGCGAGCTCACCGCAAGCTCAACTCCTTGCCCCAAGTGCTCCTGCCCCGAGCACTCAAGCCACCCCAGGGCCGAGTGGGGGCCTCCCTCTGAGGAAGCCTGGAACCCGCCCGCCGGGGCCAGCTGTGGGTTTCAAGGACCCGCTGCCCTGCGACCTCCAATAGGTCACCAACCCTCTTGGGACCCGGCTTCCCATCTACCCGTTGTGTGTCTGTCACACGGCTGCCACAGGGGCTTGACACATCTGCCAGTGCTCAGTGGGTTGGGTCTAAGCGGCGAAGAATGAACGAGAATCATTCTCTGGAAGCCAGAGAGAACATGGCTGCTATGAGGAGTCGCCCACCTCAGGGTTTGCTGGAAAGACCCCAAGGGAGAGGCTGGAGAGAGAGCACGGGGGGCTAAGGCATCCTGCAGACCCACTCATGGTCCCTGAACCTGACCACGGGGGGAGAACTCCTGGAGTGTGGCCCCAACAGCCCTCCCCCTGAGAGAGAGAGAGAGAGAGAAAGAGAGAGAGAGAGAGAGAAAGAGAGAGAGAGAGAAACGGAGGGAGAGGGAGAGAAAGAGGAGAGAGAAGGAAAGAGGAGAGAGAGGGAAAGAGGAGAGAGAGGGAAAGAGGAGAGAGAGGGAAAGAGGAGAGAGAGGGAAAGAGGGGAGGGAGGGAAAGAGGAGAGAGGGAAAGAGGAGAGAGGGAAAGAGGAGAGAGAGGGAAAGAGGGAGGGAAGGAAAGAGGGGAGGGAGGGAAAGAGGAGAGGGAGGGAAAGAGAGAGGGAGGGAAAGAGGGGAGGGAGGGAAAGAGGAGAGGGAGGGAAAGAGAGAGGGAGGGAAAGAGGGGAGGGAGGGAAAGAGGGGAGGGAGGGAAAGAGGAGAGGGAGGGAAAGAGGAGAGAGGGAAAGAGGAGAGAGGGAAAGAGGAGAGAGAGAAAGAGTGCCTCAGGGCGCCATCTTAGCGCGCCAACAGCCCTGGTCCAGAGACCCCAACTGAATCCCAAAATGGGTTAGTGCCCGACAGAGATGTTTCTGGCACTCAGTCATTTACACTCTTAGGATCCCAGGCCTCTCGTGATATTCAAAATGAGCGATGGAAAATAAATGGTCTAGCGCCTGCCCCTGGCAGGCAGGCTTGAATGGTGGTGGGAAAATCCAAGCCAAATTGGGGAGATTATCGGCCATGTTCCAGAGATACATAAACAAATCCCAGAACCAAGCAGCTCACTGCAGATTTCTCCAGACCCTAATTATCTAAAATTTCAGATTTCTAGGAGCGCGCGGCCACTCTTACGGCCTGCGACTATAGCACTGTAGTAGCGCTGTCGTCCCGTTGTTCATCTATTTGCCCAAGCGGGCACCAGTAACATCTCCATTGTGAGACTTGTTGTTACTGTTTTTGGCAGATCGAATATGCCACGGGGAGCTTGCCAGGCTCTGCTGTACAGGCGAGATACTCTTGGTAGCTTGTCAGGCTCTCGGAGAGGGAAGAAGAATTCAAACTCGGGTCAACCGTGTGCAAGGCAAACGCCCTACCTCTTGTCCTATTGCTCCAATTATGGCCGTTCGACATCCTATTCTATTCATAGCAGGCAATACAAATAGATCATCTAGCATCTGCCTGTTCGGAAGGTTTGAGTGGTGGTGGGAGATTCAAAATACTGGTGGTGGGAAGGTGTGACGGTGGTGGGCCTGTGTCCAAATATTGAATGTGATCCATTATTGTGATCAACTTTATGAAAATTTAAAAAAAAATTTTTTTTGAAGAAGAGAGGGAGAACTCCAGGCAGGCGTGGGCTGACTCTGGACAAGGAGGCCCGGTCAGGGATCAGAGCCACATCTGATCTCCATGAACAAGCAGGCGGGCTGGTCTCTGGGCCACCAGCCCTGGGTCCATCCTGCCACCGAGAGCGGGGACGTACAGGGCAGCGGTGAGTGGCGACCGCCCGGTGGCTCTGAGGAGGTCATGTGATAATGTGTGAATGGACCAGAGGGGGTGCCCGGGTACGTCTGGGCTCACGGCAGCAGTGAGACTTCCGTGCCAGCCAGCGCTGCTTCTCGTCCACCTTGTCACCCGCACATCCCCCGGAGAACGCAGACTCCATGACTGGCGCAGCACGAAGGCCGCTTCAGAGATACCGGACAACCCCGCTCAACCCCCTCCAGAACTTCTCAAGGGCAGAAGGCTATGTCTTCTGCCCCCACGTTTCCCGGGCAGAGAAGAGCCGTGCCCAGCAGATCGATCACTTATTCACTCATCAAACATCCCGAACGATGGCGCTTACTGTATAACTGGTGCTAGACTGAGCCTGCGGCTAAGGGAGAAACATTCCCTGGTTCTCTGGGCTCCCAGGGCTGAGCGGTGAACAGCCAAAGATGCAAACAGAGGGGCTGGAGCGATAGCACAGTGGGGAGGGCGTTTGCCTTGCACGCGGCCGACCCGGGTTCGATTCCCAGTGTCCCCTATGGTCCCCTGAGCACCGCCAGGGGTAATTCCTGAGTGCAGAGCTGGGAGTAACCTCTGTGCATCACCAGGTGTGAACCCCCGAAAAAGAAAAGCAAAAAAAAAAGATGCAAAGGGAGCTACGGATGCTGGGGCTTGGGGGTCCCGCCTTTCCCACCCCACCCTCACATCACCCCTCCCTGCACTGCTCCACTTCCGAGCTCCAAATCCCCTCCAAACACTGGACCTGCTCAGCACCTGCGGGCCCCTGGCACCAAGGAAGGAACCGCCCTCTGCTCAGAGGCGCCCCTGACCCCAGCCAGCGGAAACTGGCTCCTTCCGGAAACGCCCTCAGGACATGCCCAGCAGTGGGCCACGCTGAGTGCCACCCGGTGATGCTCAGGGGTTCCTCCTGGCTCTGCGCTCAGGGGTCCCTCCTGGTGGTGCTCGGGGGGCCATAGGGGATGCCACGGCTCGAACCCCGGTCGGCCATGTGCAAGGCAAGTGCCCTCCCCGCTGGCCTGGACCTGCCGTCTCAAGGCCCAAACGAGTGCTCTGGAAGTCAGGCGGGGACGAAGGTGAGGCAGCCCCGCACCAGCCTCCATAGACGCCTCAGGCTCTGGCTCACCCGAGCCTCTGCGAGGGGACCAGCCAGCCCCGGGGACGCTCCTTTCCCCAGCCCGGCTCCCTGGACCGGCCGGCCACGCACTGCCCGACAGGCTCACGCTGGCTCATGCACACCGCACTCCCTTCTCGGAGAGGGGCGTGCATCACACCCACTGCCGCAAGGGTCACTGCCTGGCGGGCTCTGGGGGCCCCCGGGGAGTGCTGGGGATCAAACTGGGACCAGCAGTGTGCAAGGCAGGCGCTGACCGAGCACACTGCACAGACCCTCCAGACCCTCCCCTCGCCCACCTCTCAGAGCCGGCCGCAGAGGGGAACTCTAGCAGCCCAGAGACAGACCAAAGGCCTCCCCAGACAGTTCAGCAGGGCTGGTTCTCTCTCCCTCCTCCCTCCCTCCCTCCCTCTCTCTCTCTCTCCTTCCTCTCTCCTCCCTCCCTCCCTCTTTCTCTCTCCCTCCTTCCCTCCCTCCCGCCCGCCCTCTCTCTCCTTCCCTCCCTCTGTCTCCCTCTCTCTCTCCTTCCCTCCCTCTCTCTCTCCTTCCTCTCTCCTCCCTCCCTCTCTCTCTCCTCCCTCACTCTCTCTCTCTCCTCCCTCCCTTTCTCTCTCCCTCCTTCCCTCCCTCCCTTCCTCCCTCCCTCTGTCTCCCTCTCTCTCCTTCCCTCCCTCTCTCTGTCTCTTTCCATCTCTCCGTTTCTTTCTCTTTCCTTCCCCCTCTCTCTCCCTCTCACTCTCTGTCTCTCTCTCTCCCTCTTTCTCTCCCTCTCTCTGCCTCATCTGTCTCTCTCTGTGTCTGTGTCTGTCTGTCTTTATCTCTCTTTCTGTCTTTCTGTCTGTCTCTGTCTCTCTCTGTGTCTGTCTCTGTCTCTCTGTCTCTTTCTCTTTCTCTCTCCACCTCTTTTCCATCTCTCTCTCTGTCTGTCTCTGTCTCTCTCTTTTTTGCTTTTTGGGTCACACCCAATGATGCACAGGGGTCACTCCTGGCTCTGCACTCAGGAATTACCCCTGGCGGTTCTCAGGGGACCATATGGGATGCTGGGAATCGAACCCGGTCTGTCGTGTGGAAGGCAAACGCCCTCCCAGCTGTGCTATTGCTCCAGCCCATCTGTCTCTCTTTCCATCTTTCTTTCCTTCTTTGTCTCTCTCCCTCTCACTCTCCCTGTCTCTATTTCCCTCTTTACCTCTGTCTCTGTCTGTCTCTGTCTCTCTGTCTCTGTCTCTCTGTCTCTCTCTTTGCCTCCCCTGCGCCAGTGTGGCCAGTGGACTCTCAGTACGTTGCTCCCCTCCAGAGTTCTCACTGGCCAACCCTCAGACCGGGAGGGGGGGGCCCTGGCCCTGCCCCGTGGCACACGCCCGCCAGGCCCCACACCCAGAGCACAGACCACAGGGGTCTCCAAGGTCAGGAGCTCCCTGAGGACGGATCTCGGGACCTTGCTCCAGCCCCGCCGGCGGCAGGGGGCCGAGGAGGAGCCAGGCCACCTGTGTCTGCCCAGAGCAGCCGCCAGGCGGGGGGGTGGTGGGGGGGAGAGATGAAGAGCCGCCAGTGAGCGCCGGGACAGCTGTGGGATTAGGGCCCCTGGTGCCCAGGCAGTCTTGCCCTGGGCAGGGAAGCGGCTCCCAAGGCCTCTGCTCAGCTCCTTCTTGCACAAAAGGAAGGCGCCACCCACGGGGAGGTGTGACCTGCAGGGCATCAAACGCCCCGCAAGGGTTTTGTTCAAGCCTCCTCAAAATTTGCTTTTGGGTCACACCCAGCGATGCTCAGGGGTTACTCCTGGCTCTGCACTCAGGAATTACCCCTGGCGGTGCTCGGGGGACCCTATGGGAGGCCGGGGATTGAACCCGGGTAGGCCGTGTGCAAGGCAAACGCCCTCCCCGCCGAGCTATCGCTCCAGCCCCTACAGTCAATATTTTTTAAAAGTCTTTCTTTCCTTTTTTCGGTTTTGGGGCCACACTCAGCGGTGCTCGGGGCTCCCTCCTGGCCTCTGAGCTCAGGAAACACTCGTGCTGGGGCCCAGGGAGCCCTCTGGGGTGCAGGGATCAAACCTCGGGTCGACTGCTGTGCTAGCTCTCTGGCCCCTAAACAGTGATTTTCTGATCGGCTTTGGGGGTGCGGGTGTGGGGGCGGGGCCAGCCCCCCCAGGCGGCTCCCCAACCCGACTACGCCCGTTCTTTAAAGTTGGCTTTCTCTCTCTCTTAGTTTTGGGGCCACGCCGGGGGGTTCTCAGGGGCTCTGCAAGGCTGGGCCAGAGCGACAGTACAGCAGGGAGGGCGCTGGCCTGGCACGCGGCCAACCTGGGTTCAACCCCCAGCACCACACGGTCACCTGGACCCCACCAGGAGTGATTCCTGAGACAGAGCCAGGAGTAAGCCTTGAGCATCACTGGGTGTGGTCCCAACACACACACACACACACACACACACACACACACAAACCCCAAACCAAATCCTTACCATTATTGTTGGGTATGGTCCCAAAACATACACACACACACACACACACACACACACACACATACCCCAAAATCAAATCCTTACCATTATCGTTGGGTATGGTCCCAACACACACACACACACACACACACCCCAAAACCAAATATTTACCATTATTGCTGGATTGCTGGGATGTTCCCAACACACACACACACACACACACACACACACACACACACACACACACACACACCCCAAACCAAATTCTTACCATTATTGTTGGGTATGGTCCCAAAACATACACACACACACACACACATACCCCAAACCAAATCCTTACCATTATCGTTGGGTATGGTCCCAACACACACACACACACACACACACACACACACACACACACACACACACACACACACACACACACACACACACCCAAATCCTGAAGTCTCATTGTGCTTGGTGTGCCAGGGCTTTTTCAGAGACCATGAAGCTGTCTCTTTAGACCTGAAGCTCAGAACCTCACCCCAAATACAGCACGGGGAGGCTCTGATTGGGTGCAGGTATTGAACCGGGACAGCTCATGTACCCGGCAAGCGCCTCGCCTGCTGTCCCGCCCACGGCCCCCTGACACCCCTGTGGAAGCTGAGTCCAAGAAGGCTGAGTGGCTGAACGCTCAAAACCCCACTCCCAGTGCCCCCCTGGGGCCCGCCGGCCCTTCTCTTCACTTGCGAGCAGCGAGGGCCAGGGAGGCAGGGGCGCGGAGGAAGCCGGGCATTCTGGCTCTCAGGACCAAACAAACAAGCTATTTTGCCCCCGAGCTCACGTGCTCTGGTGGCTGGACTCGGAGTCCGGGCGTCTGTCCTGGGGAGCCAGAAATAAGCTGTCACCGAAGGGCCCCGTGCCCTCTGGGAACCATTTCCAGAACATGTTTCGTAATCCCTGCGGAGACTCCTGCCAGACAGGAAAGGTCACCGCAGCCCCAGCGCGGCCACACCCTGCCCGCGGGGCTCCCCGGGGCCCACCAGGAAACAGGAAGGCCACCGTGTCCTGCCACGCCACTTCCGGCCACTGCCCGCGGGTTCTCAGCAAGTGTCCAGCAGGACGGAGCGGTTTATTCACCAGGCCTGCAGGCGTCGGTCAGCACGGACGGACACCGCCGAGGCGTCACCCGTCCAAGACGCCCGAATCGAACCACGTGTTTCCAAACCCCTTTTCTGCCTGCAAGCCACGTCTGCTTAGCGCGTAAGATGTGAAGGACACGGGGGACAGCTGGGGGCCAGAGATGTCTCTCCCGGCGATGCACATGGACCCTCTGTGTAGAGGCGGTGGGTGGGATCCCCAGAACTACACAGATCCCCAGGCACCAGCAGGAGGGGCCCAAGGCACCCTGAGCACTTCAGGGAGAGGAGGAGGAGGAGGAGGAGGAAGAGGAGAAGGAGGAGGAGGACGAGGAGGGGGAGGAGGAGGAGGAGGAGAAGGAGGGGGAGGAGGAGGAGGAGGGGGAGGAGGAAGAGGAGAGGGAGGAGGAGGAGGAGGGGGAGGAGAAGGGGGAGGGGGAGGAGGAGGAGGAGGAGGAAGGGAAGGAGGGGAAAAGGGAATAAGAATCAGGATCATCATCATTGTAATTGTTGTTATTAAGATTCTGCCCCAGAAAAGTGCACACAAAAATAAAGTCGATTTTTATTTTACTGTAGGAAAAAAGCCATAACGGTTGGTACAATTCTAGAATGAGCACTGACTGAAAAACAAAGCTGCAATATTAAAGTTAATAGAGGGGCTGGAGCCATAGCACAGCAGGTAGGGCGTTTGCCTTGCACGCGGCCAACCCGGGTTCAACTCCCAGCATTCCATATGGTCCCCTGAGCACCACCAAGAGTGATTACCAAGTGCAGAGCCAGGAGGAACCCTCCGAGCATCGCCAGGTGTGACCCAAAAAGCAAAATCAATCAATCCATAAATAATAATAAATTAAAAAATAAAATAAAGTCAATAGATCCAGAAAGCCCATTTATATGAGCATTGTTATATCTGTAATATTAAAATCAGTAAATACAGAAAATCAACTTATGTGAACATTGTTATGTCTGATCACAAGGTTAAGTCCTTGTCTAAGAATTTTTTAAATATAATTTTTTTTTGCGGGGGGCGCAGATAAAAATTACAGGGCCCCCTTCCCTCCCTGCTGTTGTTGTTCTGACTGGGGCCACGCTCACTTGGTTGAGGGCTCACCAGGGGCCAACGCCCGGCCCAGGTGTGCCAAGATCACAGGGGATTGTGCGTGAGGCCGTGAGACCCCCTGAGCAGAGCTGCGGGGCTGACACTCGAGCACACGGTGTGAGGCCCGGGACGGACCGTGAAGGGCTCACTCACCTCAAGCGCGCAAGGCAGGAGCTCTGCCACTGGCCCCTCCCCAGGTCTCACACAAGCTTTTTAAGATACAAATATTAGGGGCCTGAGCGATAGGACAGTGAGAAGGGTGTTTGCCTCAGAAGCGAGAGACCCGGGTTCAATCCCCTGCATCTCGCTGGGTCCAGGAGTGATCCCTGAGGACAGACAGGAGCGAGCTCTGAGCCCAGCTGGGTGTGGCCCCAAAGCAAAAACAAAAGAGATTCATGCTAAGATAAATTTTGTTGTTTTTGCTTTTTATTTTGGACCACACCCAGCAGTGCTCAAGGGTTACTCCCAGTGCAGTGCTTGTCGGGGGCGGGGGGGGGGATGAGGGGGAGGGGAAACTGCAGGGCTAGAGAATGGACCCAGGCCTCCAGCACCCAGAGCTTGAGTTCTGGCCCTTGGAGTTACCTCCACAGACTGAATTTTTGGTTGTTTTGTTTTGGTTTTGGACCACACCCAGCAGTGCTCAGGGCTTAGTCCTGGCTCTGCACTCAGGGATTCCTCCCAGCGAACTCAGACGACCATATGGGGTGCCAGGGACCCAACCCAGGTCAGCTGTGTGCTAGGCAAGACACCTGTTATCTGATCTCTCCAGCCCCTTCGAATGTTCTTGTATTCCTGCGAAATTCATGGGAAGGTCCAAGATGGGGCGTCTAGGAAGAATGGTTGGTATTTCAAAAGTAGATTTCCACAAATCGAACCTTTTTGGCTACGAGTACTCTACGGGACTCAGGGAAACAACTGTATGGTGCTGGGGGAGCAGCATGAAAGCAAGGACTCCTGTCCCTACCTGATGAGGTGTGAAGCACCCAGCGAGAAAGAAGACTGACCTTCCTTCCTTCCTTCCCTCCTTCCTCCCTTCCCTCCTTCCTCCCTTCCTTCCTCCCTCCCCGCTCCCTTCCTTTCTATTTTATCTTCTTGTCATTTCGTTTTTTTCAACCACATCCGGAGGTGCTCAAGAATTAAATACTCCTGGCTCTGCACTGGGGAATAACACTTGGTGGGAACATATGGGTGCTGGGAACAGAACCCAGGTCAGCTGGGTGCAAAGCAAGCATGAGACCCGCCGCACCATCTCTGGCCCCTCGATTTATCTTTTCTTTCTTTAGATCCTGGGCCACATCCTTCAGGGCTCAGCGCTTCCACATGACCGTGAGCGCCGGGATCAAACTCTTGGCAGGACTTGGGGGACCATGAGATGCCGGGGACAGAACCCAGGTCAGCTGTGTGCAGGGCAAGAGCCCTCCCTGCTGTCCTCTCCTTCCGGGCCCTAGGGGAGGAGCTCTGTCCCTTCAACCACCTAAAAGCAACTGAGCCACCACCGGGCTCTGTTTCCGGAGCCAGGGTCACGTCCACCCCACGGAGGCATTCGGAGCCCTTGCAAACATCTTAAGCACAAATCAATGACCTCATTAAGCTTATTGACTCAAGCCACATCGTGTAGAAAGTCAATAATTGATAAAACTTGAAAGGACAGCATGTACCAGCCTGACGGCGAAGAATGGATCAGGCCGGACTCAGAGCAGGAGGAACGTTTCTGTCACCCAGAAGAGTCAGGGCAGGGTGAAAGAATGAACGCCTTCTTCACGCCAGCCCGCGGCTATGTTGGAGAGCCAAGGAACAGCCCCAGACCCACTAAACTAGAACCCTCGGGGAAATGCCCACACAGAGCTTTGAGTGATGGGTGCTGTCCCCTGCTGGATAACAATGGGTTGTCCTTGCTCCTCCCACAGGGAGCTTAGGTTTACTGAGTTACTCCCATTAAAGTGCTCCCAAGGCACACCCAATACCAGCAGGCACTGATAATCCTATGTTGCTTCTCTCTTTCCTTTATGTCCTTTGTGTGGTTGTAGCAATGTCCTTTTTTGTATAGACACAGGAAGACAGTTGATGCTATGATTTGTAACATGGGAGGGAGTTAATTAACTCTCAATGGCATTTACTCCTGGGCATCCATCATATTTACTTGACTTCAGGCTCAGTTGCTCTTACTTCCTAACATCCCCAAAAGGAGAGTCTGAGCGAGGGATTAGATGGCAAGCCTTAAGCTTCCCTGCATCGAGAAGGGATAAGCTAAGTGCCACAAGAAGTAGAGTAATTTAAGAGCACGGTCATGGAGCAAACTTTGTCATCACCCCAAAAGAAGTAATTGATTAAGGACCCTGCAAGGGTTAGGAAAGACTAATCTGGACTGAGGACTATAGTATGGGATATATATGAGATGTGCCCAGGAAGAGCCACCCTTTAAGCTTAATATATCTCCTCCTGTGTGCATACAAAATTACTAGAAATATTAGTAAGAAGTAAATTTAATGTGATTGTTTAAATGGATTACTAGCTGAGGAAAGGAGAAGGCAATACTCCCTTAGATGGAATCCCGCCCTTGAGCAGATCTCCAAGTAATCGAGAGCAATCTAGACTGCTGAATCCCCAGATGAGATTTGTCTTTGAGTGAATCTTCTAGAAGAAGTTCCCCTGAAGGAAGGCTTTATATCTGTTTATTGTTTATGATGATGTTCACCCATGCCTCTGTGTACCCCCACCCATCACAATTTCTGTAAAACTAAGGCAAGAAGGAGTTGGAGCTATAGTGCAGCAGGTAGGACGTTTGCCTTGCACGCAGCTGACCTGGGTTCGATCCCCAGCATCCCATATGGTCCCTCAAGCACCACCAGGAGTGATTCCTGAGTGCAGAGTCAGGAGGAACCCCTGAGCATAGCCGGGTGTGACCTCAAGAACCTAAATAAATAAAATTTTTTTTAAAAAAGAAAAACATTGGTTTGAAGCATCACTTCCGTGGCATGCGAAGCAGCTTCAAGGCTGCAGGACGTGCTGAGAGATTCCCAGAATGGCCTCCTGGTCCCTGCTCACCCCAGGGACTCCCCGGAGGGGGACAGGAGTCCTCCTCACATCACACGCCGGGCTCTGCCCTTAGAAATCTGGACGCAGCTGCCCAGGTGAGGACAGGCGGAGCCCTGGGCCCAGGGGGAGAGGGAGAAGGGGGCAAGAGGCCTCTGAGAAATGCCTCCTCCTCCTGGTCTTCCCTGGCGTCCAGGAGGCCAGGAATAGGTGATTTTAGACTCACGTTTAAGAGTCCTCGCCTGCAAGGGGACACTGTCAGGGTCGAAAGCCGAGGGCAGAAACAAGTGTTGTGTGTGTGTGTGTGTTTTCCTTTTTCCCATTTTATTTTTTTATTGGTTTGGGAGCCACATCTGGCAGTGCTCAGGGTTTAGTGCTCAGGAGGTGCTGAGGTTCAAACCCAGGCCAGCCGCAGACCAGGCAAGTGCGGTACTACCCCCTCCAGCCCTCCTGGTTCTGGCTGGGTCAAACCCAGTGGCGCTCAGGGGCGACTCCTGGCTCTGCTCCGGGATTGTTGCCAGCAGTGCTCGGAGGACCCTGTGGGACCAGAGATGGAAGCAGGCCCTGATCCCTGTCCAGCCTCTCCGGCCCATGGCACCTTCCTTTGGAAACAGGAGGAAATGTGTCCCCCACAAACCGAGAGCTCAGACAGCTCGACAATATGAAAAGGCGACCCAAGTGTTCTGGAATGATCTGTGAACGTTTAGCAACAGCCGGGGCTGGCGCTGAGCGGCACAGCACATGCGCCACAGGCGTGAGGCGCTGGGCTCCGAGCCCGGCACGCAACGCCGAAAGCAAAGCGGCAAAAATAGATGCATCAAGGCCGGAGAGATAGTGCAGCAGGCTGGGAGCTGGCTTGAGCCCGGGTCTGAGCCCCGCGTCCCATAAGGCGCCCTGAGCACCACCAGGAGTAATTCCTGAGCACAGAGTCAAGAGTAACCCCAGAGTACCACCCGGGGTGGCCCCCAAACAAACAAAATAAATAAATAAACTAGATGAAGGTCCTTTCCCTCCTCCAGCATCACCCTCACAATTAAAAATTAAAATGCAGGGGCTGGAGCAATAGCACAGCGGGGAGGGCGTTTGCCTCGCATGGGGCCAACCGGACCGACCCAAGTTCGATTCCCAGCATCCCATAGAATCCCCGAGCACTGCCAGGAGTAATTCCTGAGTGCAGAGCCAGGAGTAACCCCTGTGCATCGCCGGGTGTGACCCAAAATACCAAAAATAAATTAAATAAATAAATAAAAGTGCAATAAACAGAGTTCTGAGATTCAGTGAAAAAATTTCCAAGGAGGGGCTGGAGTGATAGCACAGCGGGTAGGGCGTTTGCCTTACACGGGGCTGACCCGGGTTTGATTCCCAGCATCCCATATGGTCCCCTGAGCACCACCAGGGGTAATTCCTGAGTGCAGAGCCAGGAATAACCCCTGTGCATCGCCGGGTGTCACCCAAAAGAAAAGCAAAAAAAAAAAAAAAATTTTTTTCCAAGGAAAGGAAAATGCCACGAACGTGACTCTCTCTTTTGGTGCATCCATTTCTTCCTACTTCAGATTTGAGAAGCACCTTGTGTTTCTGAAAAAAATTCACAAAGACAAAGAATTATTCAACATCCGAAAGGTGGGAAAGTTCTCTGGAGCCGTGTGCTTTCACAGCTTAAGCATGAGGTATAATTCAAATAGAGCACTGGAAAAGGGGAATGTGGATGCTGATTTAATAATGCAGAACACTTTTTCTTTCCTTTCTGTGTATGTGTGTGTGTGTGTGTGTGTGTGTGTGTGTGTATGTGTGTGTGTGTAATTTGGGCCACAGACAGCAATGTTCAGGGGTTGACTTCTGGCTCTGTACTCAGGAATTACTCCTGGCGGTGCTCAGGGGACCCTATGGGATGCTGGGAATCGAACCTGGGTCGATTGCTGCATGCAAAGCAAATGCCCTATGCACTTGCTGTCTCTCCAGCCCCTCAGTAATTCATAACACTTAAAGCCATGCCCACTTTTGAAATGCTCATCCGTTGGTACAAAACCAACCTGGTGACCTCCTTTGAGTCTCTTTTCTTCACCTGTTCCTATCATGATCTCAAAATGATCCCCTTCGAGAGCAAAAGTGAGTTCATCTAAATATAACCGAGGGTTTCCCTCCTTGAGACAAGAGGCACCAATGAACTCGCTCCCCTGTGATGTAAGACTCGCTGCTATTTTTATCCTCCGAATCTGGCGGCAGAATCTGGTTAGAACCACCTGAAAGGGGGGACTGGCCCAGCCCCACTTCCTTGGGCTTTCTCCCACCTCTCGGACACTTGGGGGCTGCCCCGCCTTCATCCTAACTCAGGACCCGGAGTCCGGTCTCCTCTCGCTGGGAGGTCCCAGCTTGTCCTGCAAAGCAGCGAGGCTTCTAGTGAGGAGATTCCTAAAAGCAGCAAGAGTCGGAGCCACTGAGGTCAGCGCCGGACCCCGCTTAGCCTCTGCAAGGACCCAAAATAGCAGCTCGGTTAGAGACGTGGTGGGCACCCCCCGAACTCACCCCCTTTATGAGTGCCCTGGAAAGAGCTCATCGCCTTACAGTGAGCAGGGGAGTTCAAGCGCATTCTGTTCAGAGTCAGGCGAGAGAAAAGATGCTTTGTGAAGGGGACAGAAGCACAGAGGTGGCTGGTGATGCCGGGGTCCTCAGAATAAAAGCTGCGCTTTTTCTGTTTCTTTTTTTAAACCTGGTTTCTGGGCCACACCCGGCGGTGCTCAGGGGTCCCTCGTGGCGATGCTGGGGGACCATGTGGGAAACCTGGGTCTGCTAGGTGCCATGCAAGCGCCTTACCCTCTGTCCTGTGGCACTCCAGCCCCGGAGTTGCCCTTCTCCTAGAGCCTCTCAGCTCCTTTTCAACTCAAGAGTCACACCTTTGGGGGCTGGAGTGATAGCACAGCAGGTAGGGCATTTGCCTTGCACGGGGCCGACCCGGGTTCGATTCCCAGCATCCCATATGGTTCCCTGAGCACCGCCAGGGGTAATTCCTGAGTGCAGAGCCAGGAGTGATCCCTGTGCATCACCAGGTGTGAACCCCCCCCCAAAAAAAAAGCAAAAAAAAAAAAAAGAGTCACGCCTTTTGCCAACACTTGGATCCCTTCACAGACAACAAAGGGAATTCAATGTATGACCCAGACACAGTAACTCATGGTTCAGCAGCATTCAGGTGTTGGAGGGGGATGGGGTGGAAGATTCTGCTGAGGAATCTGCTTCTCCCAAACTCTCCTCCCCATGTGTCCCGGAGAGAGAGGCCTTGGAGCCACACACAGGCACAGGCAAGGCTCACTCCTGTACCCACATCTGACACAGACCTTTCGCTCCCTCCCCATATGCAGACGGCACACAACGACGCCAACCCACTGCCGCCTTCCCCACCTGCTTCACATTCTCACGTTGCTTCCAGGGAAAACTGTCCTGGGTTGGTTTTGGTTTGGTTTGGTTTTTGGTTTTGCCTTTTGGGTCACACCCGGTGATGCACAGGGGTTGCTCCTGGCTCTGCAGTCAGGAATTACTCCTAGCGGTGCTCGGGGGACCCTATGGGATGTCGGGGATTGAACCTGGGTCGGCCGCGTACAAGGCAAACGCCCTCCCCACTGTGCTATCGCTCCGGCCCCAAGACTGTTCTGGTTTTGAAAGAGAGAAGACTCAAGTACCACGTGGGTTCCTGAAAGTGATTGCTGCACCCAGAGAGATAGTACAGGGGTGAAGACTCTCACCAGTCAATACTGAGCTCCACAAGATTCTCCCCTCCCCCACCCCCGCAATCATGCCGGGAGTGGCCCTGGAGACCCCAAACCCCACCGGGGCGCTATCCCCGCCTGCTGAAGGGCCTGCCTGTTGGACCACCCGCCAGGCTGCCTGAGAACAGGCAGACGGAGCCTCTGGCTTCCCAACATCACCCGGGAGGCCCCTCTCAAAACTAACACAAACACGCATCAAAACCAACTCTGCTCGAACATTCCAGAAACCCCCAAGCCAACCCTAGGGGTTAGAAAAAAGGGAGCTTAGCATTAGGCGTCCCATAAGCAACCGATGTCTACGGGCACCCAAAAACCCGTCGGAGGAGTCTGGCAAGGCAACAAACGCCAAGAGAGCTGCATTCTGAAGCCGCAGCTGGGGCAGGGCAAATAAAAGTCGGGCTGGGCTGAACTAAAGCTTCCCGGCCCCGCCTCCTCAGCACCCGGCGGAGTTCGCAGGCCTCGCTCTGGCCGCCAGATGTGTCTCTCCTCTTGGCGCTGGCCCCGGCCATGTGATGGGCTCCGGCTGGCCGGGCAGCGACAGGCAGAGGCTTAACATGTGCCCGGTGGGTTGGGCTTGTGCCTCTCTGTCCTCTCATCTCTGCTGATGAGAAAATACGCCTGGCATCACCCTTCCTCCCGCGAGGCTCAGAGGGTCAGGAGAAGGCCTGGAGGCACCCCCGGGTCCAGCCTGCGCCAGGGTGAAGTCGGGCAGATGGACAGAACCCTACGCATGAAACAAAAGTCTGCCACAGGATCCTCAAGTGTTATGGGGCTTTTGGGGGGTGGCGATGGGGGTCACACCCCGTGATGCTCAGGGCTTACTCCGGGCTCCGGGACTCGCCCTGGCAGCATTTGGGAGACCATATGCGATGCGGGGAAGGAGCCAGCGTGAGCTGCATGCAGGGCTAGCACACGCCTTAGCCCCTCCTAATGCTCCAGCCCACCACTGAGATGTTTATACACGGGGAGAGCTCACGGCTGGAAGCCTTTAAGCACAAAGCACAACAAATCCGAGAGTCACAACATATTATTACACCTCCCCGCCCTTTGTTGCTTGGTTGATGACCGGGGCTCACACACTAAGCCAAGCTGTTGTTCAACAGGGCTTGGACAAATAAAGTGCCTGCACATTTTTGTCCGTCCCTCTCGGAGAGCCCGGCAAGCTACTGAGAGTATCCCGCCCGCATGGCAGAGCCTGGCAAGCTCCCTGTGGCGTATTTGATATGCCAAAAACAGTGACAAGTCTCACAGTGGAGACATTACTGGTGCCCGCTCCAGCAAATTGATGAGCAATGGGACTACGGTGCTATGGTTCACACTTTTGGAGTTGGTGCTTACACACTGCTGGCTGTGTGCAGGGGGGTCACACACCCAGTTGTATAGCCAGATGGCTCGTGAGCCATGACTGGAAATATCCCTCACTTTATTAAAGGTAATTACCACTCTCGCCATATTATCTCGCACACACACACACACACACACACACACACACACACACACATATGGCAGAGAGTCTCTTGCCCGCACGCCTGGCTGTCTTCCCCGGGGCCCCTCGGAGGGGATGGGCTCCAGCTTCCCTCCCCACCCCGAGCAGAGCTCCTGGCGGCCGAAGACCACCAGAACCTAGTGACAGCCATGCTGGAGGCCCCTCTCCACACGTTCGGACAGGCCTCAGGCATGAAAGTACTGGCAGAGGAACCCAGGTGTGTGTAATCCCATCAACGGCAAACATCCAGAGACTTAAAAGCAAGCTCCCATTAGTGATATCTTGTAGCCTTCTTCTCCCTCTGGGAGAAACTGGCAAGCTTCTGAGAGTTTCCTGCCCACATGGGACAGCCTTGCAAGCTTCCCATGGTGTATTCATATGCTAAAGCCAGTAACAAGCTGGATCTCATTCCCCTGACCCTGAAGAGCCCCCAGTGCAACATCGTTAGGAGGGCTGAGTTGAGATGGACTTCTAAGATCTCAGGGAAAGGACGAAATGAGAGGTTACTGAGCCCACCTGAGAAATCGGTGATTAACGGGATTTCATGATCGTGATATATATATATATATATATACATATATATATATATATATATGCGCAGCAGAGCCTGGCAAGCTACCCGTGCGTATTGGATATGCCAAAAACAGTAACAATAAGTCTCTCAATGAGAGACGTTACTGGTGCCCGCTCGAACAAATCGATGAGCAACAACGACGGGATGACAGTAACAGTGACAGTGACATATATATATATTTCTAAAAATATACTTGCATATGCATATAGTTACCACCTGTTAATCATATAGATGGTAAACTGTTGTAACCTTTCTTAAAATGATTTGTTTTAATAAATTGATTTAATAAATCATTTTAATAAAACGATTTGTTGTTGTTTTGGGGCCACGCCTGGTGATACTCAGGGCTTCCCCCTGGCTCTGCACTCAGGGATCACTCCTGGTGGTGCTCGGGGAACCATAGGGGGCGCCTGGGATCCCACCCAGATCAGCTGCATGCAAAGCAAATAGTACCCTCGGTACTATTGCTTTGGCCCTCGTACTTAACTGCTTCGGAAGGAAAACTGGATACAGATAAACGGCATGCAGCAAGAAAAAGGAAAAAACGTTTTGGTTTGCGTTGAGCCACACGCAGCAATCCTCAGGGGTTCCACCTGGTTCTGTCCTCGGGGATCACTCCTGGCGGGTCTCGGGGGCCCATACGAGATGCTGGGTATCGAACCCGGGTCAGCCGCCTGCAAAGCAAACACCCTCACCGCTGTACCAACCATCCTGGCCCCAAGAAAAGATCTGAAGAGCATGTTTTTACTGGAAGTAAAAAATCCTACTCTAGGGGCTGGAGCAATAGCACAGCGGGTAGGGCATTTGCCTTGCACACGGCCAACCCAGGTTTGATTCCCAGCATCCCATATGGTCCCCTGAGCACCACCAGGAGTAATTCCTGAGTGAAGAGCCAGGAGTAACCCCTGTGCATCACCAGGTGTGACCCAAAAAAAAAAAATCCTACTCTAGATCCAAAGCCGGCCACCAGGAGATACGGGCACCGAGGTACTTCTTGTACCTTCAGTGACACTAGAGGGTTCCCAGCGTTACAGTTTAAAAATACTCTCTAAGGAGGCAGCCAAATGACTGCGGGATTATAAGTTCTTTCTCGCAGTTGTTCAGGTATTAAAAATGGGCACACGTAAGAAGAGCCTTCAGGAAAGAGGCGAATGACCGGCACGTGAGCGGAGCAGCCGTCCCCCTCCGCGGGGTGAGGCGACTCTTGTTCCTTGAACCAAACCAGCCCTGGCGGGCCTCACCTCCTTCCTCCTAGTCACAAAGCAACGGAAGAAGAAACACAGCTGAAAACAGAGGCAGGGCACGTTCTCGAGTTCCTCCCGTGTTTTATATTTACAAGAGGCAGTGCCCGGGGGCTGGTCCTGGCTCCCTGCCCAGCGGGAATGACCCTTGGCAGTGGCCGTGAGACCAGCTTCCGTGCCGGACACTGAACTGGGCTGATCAGCAGCCGGATGTGCTGCAAATGCCTTACCACCCCCCACCCCCCCATCCTCTGTCTCCGGCTCCGATTCTTCCTGTAGAAGCCTCTGCACCCCTCCTTGAAGAGCTCGGAGAGGATTCACCTGCCTGCATTTTCCCAGCAGCCACAGAGGTGAGACTAGACGCCCGCCTGCCCGGGCCTGCCCCCTCCACGGAGACCTGCGCCCCACGGACAGCCTGATCCCCCACAAAGCCCCGTTTGCTGAGTCAGAGTCCAGGCCCCGGATGTGGAGAAAAGGGCTTAGAATAAGAAAAAAACAGAAAAATCAGAAGATCCCTTGATTGTGTTCTAGGCATATTTCCCAGGGACGTGACGACATTATTCAAGAGAGACGGGACTACTATGACAAGGCAGCAGGGACGGTCACTCTGGACAAGAACTGAGTGCTGCAAGGAGATAAAGGGATACTCCTGATAGCCTTACAGTACCTGTACTGCAACCACAGTGCCCAAAGGTGGTGGTGGGGGAGGGGAGAGAGGGGGAGAGAGAGAGAGAGAGAGAGAATAGGGGGAGAGAGGAAGAGAAAAGAGGAGGGGGAGAGAGAGAGGAGAGAGGGGGAAAGAGAGAGGGAGAGAGGGGGGAGAGAGAGGGAGGGAGAGAAGGAGGGAGGGAAGGGGATGGGAGGGTGAGAGACAGGAAGGGAGGAAGGGAGGGAGAGAGGAAGAGAGAGGAAGGGAGAGGGAGGAAGGGAAACGGAGAAAGAGAGGGAGGAAGGGAGGAAGGGAGGGAAGAGGGAGGCAGGGAGAGGGAAGAGAGAGGGAGAGAGAAAAGGAGAGAGAGGGAGAGGGAGGGGGAGAGGGAGGGGGAAGAGAGGAAGGGAGGGAGGAAGAGAAGGAGAGAGGAAGTGAGAAAGGAGAGAGAGGGAGGGAGGGAAGGAGGGGAAAAGGGGGGAGAGAGAGAGAGAGAGAGAGAGAGAGAGAGAGAGAGAAGTGCCTACCACAGAGGCAGGCTTGGGTGGGGTAGGGGCGGGCGGGCGGGAAACTGGGGACAGTGGTGGGGACTGTGCCCTGGTGAAGGAAGGGTGCTGGAGCACTGTATGGCTGAAACCCAGTCAGGAACAATTTTGCAACTGTCCATCTCACAGTGATTCAATTTTTAAAAAGTGGTGTGGAGTGGTATTTGCACCCCCAGGTTCACAGCAGCAAAAACCATGGAATCTACCTGAACGCCCGCTGGCGTACTGTGCTGCCGGCTGGAAGCCGCATCCATCCAGTGCGGCCCTGCCCTTGGACGAGGCCAACCCCATCCTGTGGGTCGAGAGACGGGGCTTGTGCAAGGTCCTGGGGCACTTTCTACAGAGGCACATGAGCGTGGCCCCTGGATAAAGCTCTCAGGCTCGTGGCCCCCAGCGGGCAAGGAGGGGGTCGAGTCAGAGATGGAGGGTTCTGTTTGGTGGGGACAGCGGCTCTAGGTCTCTGGTGTTGAGAATGACACACACCGAGCATGATGCTACACCCCAACAACTCTGTAACACGACAAACAAAGTCATTTTCCAAGGCGGGAAATAAATGGGCCAAATGGAGCTTTATCCTTGTGGAGGTGCTGGGGCAGGTTCCTTGGGCCTTGGGACCGGGTCCCCCAGTCTCTGTGCAAAGCCAGCAGAGCTCTGAGCTCCGCCTCCCCCTCAGGACGCCCCTTCCGCTTCCACTGGCCACCGGGATGGTCCTGAATCCCACCTGCAGCCCTTTTGCCCCAGAAGGAGCAAAGTCACAGTTCTGGGCGTTCGGGCTGGACACCCTGACTCCGTCCCACGCGACACCCCATGACACTCACATGAGCTTCGGGGCTCTGTGCTCAGGTTGTTCCCAGCTGAGTTCTGAGGGACCAGGGGGTGCTGGGGATCGAACCCATGCCTCCCTCCCACGTGCAAAGCCTGCGCCCTGCTTCCCGCTCACTTCCCCCACAAGTCGACTGGCCAATACCTCACAGGGCCCCTGATGTCTGGGCACCAGCCATCATGCACCTCAAGTCTTCTTCACGGCGACAAAGCGATTGGTTTGGGACTTATTTGTGACTCGGTTATTCAGAGCTCTGGAGAGGTCGGGATGGGGCGGGAGAGGTGGGGGATTCCAGAATTTTTCCTGGCATTTCCAAGAGAGGGGAAAGAAACTAAACCAGGCAAACTAAACCAAGTAAATCAGCCAGCAAGGAGAAGATTTTTGAAAAGCACACAATAAAGAACATTCCAAAGTCCACAGCTGGCAAAAGTAGATGAACAACAAACTCAAAGGACCTACGAGCTGTCAGAGGCAGACTACTGACTTGTTCCGTTACTAGGATGCTCGGTCACCGGTCACTGACGCTCATCACTGTGTTCCTCCTCCCCCGACGAACCCACCCAGCGCCCCTCTGGACGCACGCTTCTCTCAGTTCCTGGAAGGCAGCTGTGCTCCCCGCTGCCTGCCCGCCCTTCCTCCGTTCCTGGTCATCTCTTCACACCCTGCTGCCACAGATACTCGATGTGGGATGCTCAGATATGTGTCTGTGTGTGATACATACCTGCGCGCGCATATGTTACTGTGTGTAGGGACAGAGAGACGTGCAACCCCCTGTAACTGCATCGTTCCCCTCTTACTGGAGCTACCCTGGAGCCTCCGGCCTCCTGCAGTGCTTGGGTCATGCCAATACTCCCAACCCTTCACGATTCTTACCCTGTCAGGCCTGAGGCCGTGCCGTCGCTCCGCGCCCCCTAGTGGTCAACAGCCATATCAGAGCCTTAGAGGGCAAGAAAATGCTTCTGAAATAGGTGTCAGACGCTGAAAGTAGACTAGAGACTGAACACGATGGCCACTCAATACCCCTATTGCAAACCACAACACCCAAAAGGAGAGAGAGAGAACAAATTGGAATGCTCTGCCACAGAGGCGGAGCGGGGTGGGGGGATGGGATAGGGGGTTGGGAGGGATACTGGGTTCATGGGTGGTGGAGAATGGACACTGGTGGAGGGATGGGCTCTCGAACATTGCATGAGGGAAAAACAAGCACGAAAATGTGTGAATCTGTAACTGTACCCCCACTGTGACTCACTAATTAAAAAATTAATAAATTATTAAAAAAATAAATAAAATAGGTGTCAGAGGCCAAGGGTTGGTACAGCAGTTACACCCGCTTTCAAAGACACACAGGAGTCTGGCTTAGGAAACTCTTCGGAAACATTAAAATGAATAGTCTCTCCCCCTTTCTGTCTCTTCTGTGATCTTTGATGCTGACCAATAGGAAACTCAGAGAGTCAAGGGCGCTGTGAATAATCATCTAATTTTTTTGTTTATTTGGGGGCCACACCTGGTGATGCTCAGGGCTTACTCCTGTTGGTGGTCAGAGGACACCATGGGATGCTGCAGGGATCGAACCCAGGCAGGCAGCTCGAGTACCTTCTGTACTATCTCTCCAGTGCCTAATCTGGGTTTGAAGAAGAAGAAGAAGAAAAAAAAAATCCAGGGCAGGAAATAAGGCTCGAGTTTTAAAAGCACAAGCCCAGTATGCTCATGGCCCCAGATTTGATCCCCAGCACTGACTTCCCCCAACCAGCATCACTCTGTGACCCCACAGGAAAAAAAAAAATATATATATATACACACACAACAATTGTAGAAGCCCCATTGCCAGGGAAAAGAGTGCATAAATAGAAAAGCTCCAGTGAGTGAAAATTGTGCATATAAATAAGCTGCAGTAATCACAAGGCAGAGGCGATGGAATATTATACAGCCATCAAAAAGGCATGAACCCTTGGGGCTGGAGCAATAGTACAGCAGGTAGGGTGTTTGCCTTGCAAGCGACTGACCCGGGTTCGATTCCCAGGATCCCATATGGTCCCCTGAGCACCGCCAGGGGTGATTCCTGAGTGCAGAGCCAGGAGTAACCCCTGTGCATTGCCAGATATGACCCAAAAAGAAAAAAAAAAGGCATGAACCCTAGCCAGCCAGAGTCGCATGGGTTCATCTCTGAAAGATGTTTACTGTTGGAGTCAGAGATAGGATGGGGGAAAGGTGCTTGTCTTGCACCTTACCTTCCCAGGCCTGATCCCCAGAACCACATACAGTCCCTCGAGTACCACCAGGGGGTCACTCCTGAACACAGAGGCAGGAACAGACCTTGAGCACTGCTGGATGTGCACCCTCCCCCCCCCCCCCGCCACCACCAAACCCAAACAAACAAACATAAAAGTTCAGTGTGAAGGTACCAGTTCTATGAAACAACATCAACAACCTGCCCTTGTTCAAGACCTCCGGAGCAGAAGGTTGTTGGTCTAGGAACGCAGCTAGACACACAGAGGAGCGAGGCCCCCAGGACACGGCTCTGTGCCTTCGGGGGTGGGGGGCCACGGGGGCTGTGAGAGGGCCCCGCACCTCCCCGCGCTGATGACCTCCTACGGCGGACGCTCCCCAGCATGCCCTGGACAGAGGCAGCATGCTCGGAGCGGGCGGGCTGGCAGACAGACAGACAGCAGACGGACACACAGGCAGGCCGGCCCCGGGAGCCAGCAGGACGGGCGCTGGGAGAGCAAGACGCTGCCTTCGCGCACCCCTTTCTGAGGCACCTGGAGACGGTGGTCTGGGGCAGCAGGCCCGGGACTCAGATCTCAGGCCGGATGACAGGCCGAGTGTCTAGTTCCACCTGCATAGAACATTCTCGGCGCGGGCACGCCCCGTCCAGAGGATTCTCAGCACTTGGGGCTCCCTCCGCCCCGGGGCCCCTCACCCCAGACTCACCACGGAGTTGGGAAAGGCAGCAGTGGGTTGGCGTCGTTGTGTGCCGTCTGCACATGGGGAGGGAGCGAAAGGTCTGTGTCAGATGTGGGTACAGGAGTGAGCCTTGCCCGTGTGTGGCTCCAAGGCCTCTCTCTCCGGGACACGTGGGGAGGAGAGTTTGGGAGAAGCAGATTCCTCAGCAGAATCTTCCGCCCCGTCCCCCTCCAGCACCTGAATGCTGCTGAACCATGAGTTACTGTGTCTGGGTCATACATTGAATTCCCTTTGTTGTCTGTGAAGGGACCCACTTGCAGGTTCATTCTCTGTCTCGAGCCTCTGAGGCCAGATCGGGGACCCGGGCCGGGGCCAGGGTGGGGGGCGGGGGGTCACTCTGTGCTAGTGCCGCTGACTCGTTTCCAGGGTCCATCTCCCCCTAGGAGCTGCTTCCTCTCTGGACTTCGGCCCTGACCTTCGTGTCCAGAGGCTGGGCCCAGCCTGTCTTGCCCAGTAACCCGAGCCGGGCACTGGACTCGGGGAACCGGATCTCGGAGCAGAGGGGGTTCCCTTCCAGCCCTCCTTGGCTGGCCGGCCCAGGAGAAAGGCCAGGCGTGCCCAGGAGGGGGGCCGTGCCACGGTGGCACCCAGTGGGGCTTTCACCCGCTGTCCCCAGCGTCACCGGGCACATCCCTGGGGCCAACAAAGGCTGTTTGCGAGGAAGCGCAAAGGGGCTTCCAACCCTGCTGGCGGCATAACCCCAGTTACATAAGGCCGAGATTCCACTTACTAGGGTTGCACTGAAAGGGAAGCAGCAAGAACGGAAAACCCCAACTTCCTGGTATAAAATAACAAACTCCCTCCCGCTCAGCTGGGCCTCGGGGCCAACCCCGCGGGGTTCCCTCTGCCAGAAGCCCTTCCGCCTGGCCCGCTGGACAATTCACCAAACACCAGCACAGTCCACCTCACTGACCACATGCATTCTCCCCCCTCCCTCCCCCTCCCTCTCCCCTTCCCCTTCCCCTCCTCCTCCTCCTCCTTCCTGACTTTTACCCGCCAAACCTGAGTCTCTCCATTGCCACATTCTTTCAGAATTCACTGATCTTCTCCCTGTTCACCATCAGCTCTACAATGCCTGGACTAACGGTTGTTACTTTTTTCCCTTCACAAATGCTTCAAAGAAGGGCTTACAAGACCTGTGACCAGCACTTGCTGAAAGAATGGGGAGACGGTGACTTAATAAAAATAAAATAAAATAAAATAAAATAAAATAAGAAGATGGGGCTGGAGCGATAGCACAGCGGGGAGGACGTTTGCCTTGCACGCAGCCGACCCGGGTTCGATTCCCAGCATCCCATAGGGTCCCTTGAGCACCGCCAGGAGTAATTCCTGAGTGCAGAGCCAGGAGTAACCCCTGTGCATCGCCAGGTGTGACCCAAAAAGCAAAAAAAAAAAAAAATTACATTAAAAAATAAAAAATAAATTAAAAATAAAGAATGGGGTGAATAAACAAGCAGATCAGTTTACCGAAAGTGCTGAAGGAAACACACTGAGAATGAGCTTCATTTCTCAGGGATAGGTTTCTAAATCATTTGTGGTTTTCCCTGCACACCTTTTGGTTTGGTTTGGCAGGGCTCATCCGGCTTTGCTCAGGGCTGGCCCCTGGCTCTGTGCTCAGGGATCACTCTCCTGGCAAGGCTCGGGGGAACAGAGGGGACTCGGATGGAACCCGGATCACCTGGGTTCCAGGCTGTGCTTCCTAAGCATTGTCAGGGGCGAGCCCTGAGCATCACTGCGTGTGGCCTCCCCCCAAAAAACAAAAGTAAATAAAATGCAACCGTGAATGCTGAAAGACCGCGCACACGTCACCGCAGGGGCTGCCAAGGCCCCTCGCCTGATTCCAGAACCACAGAGAGGTCAGCCTGGCCCAGCGGCCACACGGTGAGACCCGGGCGAGTCTGTCCCTCATGAAGAAAAGAAGGCCCGGCCCAGGCCTGACAGCTGCCCTCAAAGCCAGCGGGCTTAGCCAGGTAGACTATTTCACTGTGTTGGTCTGTGTGGGGGCCCAGGCAGCAGGGCTCAATCAGGTAGATTCTGTTTCACTGTGTTGGTCTGCGTGGGGGCCATGCAGCAGGGCTCAGCCAGGTAGACTCGGTTTCACTGTGTTGGTCTGCGTGGGGGCCCAGGCAGCAGGGTTCTGGGCTGTTCCTGGCTCTGTGCTCAGGGACGGTTCGGGAGCAGAGGCCCGTGGGGTGGCCTGAATGCAGCCGGGCGCTGGGTCCCTTGGGCGAGCTCTGCGGGCCTTGCCTGCTGCTGCTGAAAACCTCCCCTTAAGGGAAGGGTCCAAATGCCTTTCAGAGGGTCTCCCCAGCCCCCGAAACCCCCTCCCGGGGCCCCGCCTCCAGCCTGAGGGGCTCCTGGGAGAAAAGCACATTCCTGACCCGAAAGGCAGTTCTTGTTCTGTTTCTGTTTGGGGTTTTTGTTTTTTTTTTTTTAATGGAACCCAGATTTTATTTCATTTATTTGGAGGGGAGCCTGGAGGTCACACCCATGCGATGTTCAGGGGTTACTCCTGGCTCTGCACTCAGGAATTACTCCTGGCGGTGCTCAGGGGACTCTATGGGATGCCGGGGATCGAACCTGGGTTGGCCGTGTGCAAGGCAAACACCCCCCTCGCTGTGCTATCGCTCAGGCCCCAGTCCCTGTTTTTAAGCTTAGGGGGGGGACCCTTCACTGCAGTGACCCTCTCCCCTGTCCCCGAACCTGGGCCCCCGAGGAGGACGAACTGTCCCGCCTTTCCTGGTGATTCGGTGCCCGGATCTCCACCCCGAAGCACAACTGCATTTCATCTTAGAAGTAGAATAGTTTGATTTAGAGAAGAGGTGGGGAGGGGAGGAGAGTGAGAAAGAGAGGAGAGAGGGGGCAGGGGGCAGAGAGGGGAGAGGGCAGGAGAAAGGGAGGAGAGAGGGGAGAAAGAGGGAGAGGAAGGAGTGCAAGAGAAGAAGAAGGGAGGGGGAGGGAGAGAGGGAGAGGAGGGTGGGGGGAGAGAGAAACTCACACACACACACACACACACACACACACACACACACACACACACACATACACACAGAGCTGGAGAAAGGAGGGGTGGGGGAGGGAGGGAACACAGGCTTCTCCCAAAGGGAAAATGCCAGGGGGCACCCTTCGGGTTAAGCCATGGGCGACCCCCAGGCCTGTCCAAGCCTGTTCATTGCAGGGTTTCCCCCCAAAGTGCCCTGCCCGCTGCTCTAGCTGACCAGCTCTGGGTGAAGCCAGCTGAGAAAGTTCAGGGCCCTTTGGCAGCTGGGGGGCCCCCCGGCCCCCGTGAATGGGCCCAGTCTTCTCCCCCAGAGAGAACAGGGCCCCACTGTCCATTGTGAAGCAGATGACTGCGGAATTGTGCTCCCTTACTAGTTCGGGGCCAGGCCACGGCCGAGGCCTATTGGGGACTGAAATTTGGTGGGGCTGAGCTCAGCCTGGCGCTCGGCTCCCGGGCGCCGCCAGACAGCGTCAGTCTTCACCAGACACTTTCCTCAGAAGCCAGGAAAGATCCACTTATGAAAAAAAATCCAACATAGGGGCTGGAGCGACAGCACAGCGGGTAGGGCGTTTGCCTTGCACACGGCCAACCCGGGTTCAATTCCCAGCATCCCATATGGTCCCCTGAGCACCGCCAGGAGTGATTCCTGAGTGCAGAGCCAAGAGTAACTCCTGTGCATCGCTGGGCGTGACCCAAAAAGAAAAAAATAAGAGTCCAACATATTCTGAATTTAGTGATCCCACTCCTCCGAAGACACTTTTTCAAACATGTCATCACTAGCTGTATTTTACTTTGTTTTGTTTGGAGCCACACCCAGCTGTGCTCAGGGCTTCCTCCTGGCTCTGTGCTTGGACTGGGATCAATCACTCCTGGTGTCTGGGGGGACCCTAGGGACTGCTGCGGGGGGGACCAGGATCCATCCGTCCACCTGCTGTACCATCTCTCTATCCTCAAACGTAACATTCTGGCACACATGATTTGATTTTCTTTTTAAAACTCATGGAGAGTTGGCGTCCTGTCTATAGCTCTGGCTAAAATCAAACTTGTAGAAAAATAACAAAACCCAAAGCTCAAAAAAGTCGTTTCTAAATATGACTTCAGAGAATGGTTCAAGTTACAAGGGAGCAACAATTAAAAATAGTTAAAGTATGAAGTCTAGTTTATTTCAACGCCTGAGTTCAAATTAGTTCTAATGAAGAAAAAAAAGAAAGAGAGAGAAAGAAAGAAAGAAAGAAAGAAAGAAAGAAAGAAAGAAAGAAAGAAGGAAGGAAGGAAGGAAGGAAGGAAGGAAGGAAAGAAAGAAAGAAAGAAAGAAAGAAAGAAAGAAAGAAAGAAAGAAAGAAAGAAAGAAAGAAAGAAAGAAAAAGAAAGGAAGGAAGGAAGGAAGGAAGGAAGGAAGGAAGGAAGGAAGGAAGGAAGGAAGGAAGGAAGGAAGGAAGGAAGGAAGGAAGGAAGGAAGGAAGAAAAAAAGAAAGGTTTGGGCTATTCTGTGACAAATGCTCTTTCTTTGGGAATCCATCCACCTCTGCCTCTCTGATATGATTCAAACAAAGAGAAAATGCAGTTTCTGCACTCCAGTTTTGTCCTCAGAGGCGACAGTTCATCAAAGGCTACGCCCTTTGCACTTTCATTGGGAGCCAAGTCTTGAGCTCCGGGATTCCATTAATTGCACGTGTCTCACCGAAACGGTCCGTCCTGTCTGGACCCAGGAACATGCTGGGGCAAGTTCAGGACCTGGGTATCACAGCCCAGATTCCGCCCCCCACCCCGTGCCCTGGGGGAGCTGGGGAGACAAAGCGGGGATTGTGCTGGATTCCAAGAAACCTGGCCACACACAGCTGCTCATGAGAGCAGGTAAGAGACACAGAGACATGGGGGGGGGGGGTAGGGGGGTAGAGGAGGGAGAGAGAGGGAGAGGACACTGAGACAGAGACAGAGGAACCGAGAGAGAGAGATGGAGAGAGAAGGCAGTGAGAGAAGAGATAAAGTGGCAGACACAGAGACAGAGAGAGAAGATACATGGAGAGACAAAACTCTAAGGTCCCTGTGCTGGGCCGGAGCCATAGCACAGCGGGGAGGGCATTTGCCTTGCACGCGGCCGACCCAGGTTCGATCCCCGGCATCCCATACGGTCCCCTGAGAGCAGAGCCGGGAGTAACCCCTGAGCATTGCTGGATGTAACCCAAAAAGCAAAAAAATATATATAAAAAGTAAATTTAAAAATAAAGTCCCTCCTGTGCTATCTCTCGGTAGTCTTCCCACCCCCTCCCCCCATTTGAGTCACACCTGGTGATGCTTAGGATGACCCCTGGCTCTTCACTTGGGAATTACTCCTAGCAGTGTTGAGGGACCCTATGGGATGCTGGGCATTGAACCCGGGTCATTCGCGTGCAAGGCAAACGCCCTACCCGCTGTGCTAGCACTCCAGCTCTGGCCTGAGATTATCTTAATTCCATGCCATGCCCCCCAAGAGACAGCTTGGTACCTTCCAGACACATCAGCAACAAGACAAGTCTCCCGTCACCTCCTGTCCAGGCACTGGGAGCTGGGGACGCCCCCCAGAGGAATCCCAGAACTCTGAGCCAGCCATAGCAACTATGAAAATCTTTGGCTGTCACGAAGAGTATTTTCTCTTCATTTGGGACTGACCCATAAAACAGAACTGACAGCAAGAATAACTCTCCCATTTCTTTTTCTTTTTTTTTTTTTTTTTTTTTTTTTTTTGCTTTTTGGGTCACACCCAGCAATGCACAGTGGTCACTCCTGGCTCATGCACTCAGGAATCACCCCTGGCGGTGCTCAGGGGACCATATGGGATGCTGGGATTTGAATCTGGGTCGGCCACGTGCAAGGCAAACGCCCTACCCGCTGTGCTATCACTCCAGCCCCCTTTAAAATTTGTATTTGTATTTTTATTTTATTATTATTATTATTATTTTGCTTTTTGGGTCACACCCAGCGATGCACAGGGGCTACTCCTGGCTCTGCACTCAGGAATCACCCCTGGCGGTGCTCAGGGGACCATATGAGATGCTGGGAATCAAACCCGGGTCAGCCACATGCAAGGCAAACGCCCTACCCGCTGTGCTATTGCTCCAGCCCCCTAACTCTCCCATTTCTGTTGCCAAACCCAAACTAAAGTATTCAGGGACGGAGCAGAGTTTTTGAGACGTTGGCATGGATGTCGGGCCGAGTCCCTCTAACCTCGCCCAGCCGCAGCTTCGCCCTCGAGCGTCTGCTTCTGAAAGGGGACGTGCTGAGGGGAGTGTGCCCAGTCAGCTGCCACATCACATGCAGAAACAGACACCACTCGGACCCCACAGGCCGGGTTTCACGGCAACACGGGGCATGAGTCACGCTGTGGCTTCGGTTCTCTTGCCAGAGTGCGCCAAAGAAAACCCGATCCTCCCGTAGAGCGGCTGTTTATTGTTTGTGAAAGAAAGAGATCAAGTGGGAAGCCTTCTCAGAAGGGGCCTGCCGAGAATCATATTTTCTCCAGGAATTTTCCAGGTACAAAAACGGATTATCTAGTGCCGGCCGCAACGGTCCAATGTCTACGGTTGGAGCCGTCGTAAAAACGGGCTGTTTCCCTGACGGTCAGGATGGGTTTGAGAGGAGCCCGGTGACCTTCGTCAGCATGCTGTCAATCATCAGGGAATCGACACCTTCTCCCCCATCAACGCCCTGCTGTGTAAACTCAGACTAGCAGACACAACCAAAACTCCCCGGAGTCTCAATAGCTAGGAGAAACAGCGCGCTCCTAAGAACACAGGGGCGGAAGGGGCGCCACACCCCCAGCTTTCTTCCGCCCAGATCCCCCATTTTCCAGTAGCTAGGCGATCATGCACAGAGATTGCCCCCGGTGCCCCAGCTTTCCCGAGACTCAAGCGATCAGGTCTCGTACTCAGAAGGAGGGATGAGGAAGTGCTAAGAAACAGCCTTCGCGTCACGAAATCAGCATTGTGTTTGGAGCTGAGGAGATGGAAGATGAACGTTCAAGGACCTTCAACCCTGTAGTCACCAAGTCGCATGTAAGACACCCCTCGGCCCCCAACACTTAAGCGTCTGGTAGCCATAAGCTTGTATTCTGGGACTAACGTTCCCTGTTTCCTCCCTGCTCTGCAAACCAGAACTTAAACCCATTGTTTGTTTGTTTGTTAAATTCAGCTGTTTGGGGAAACAGAACTGGCAATAATTGAAGCCTGACTCTCACTCTGGGCTAGCAAGCAGCTAGAGCTTGAGATTGGGAAAAGCTGAACTCTTGCAAACTAGAGGTTCTAATTTTTTAATTCCAGCTGGTCTATACAGGGTAGAGGATGGCGAGCTTCCTGCCTGCTGTACTGCTACTGCTCTAGCTGCCCGTAAGCTCACTTCTAGTTCCGATGACTTTGAACATTGGTCATTCCCTTACTCTGTTTAGAGCCCAGATCTGACAGATTTTTTTTTTAATTTATTGCAGGGGCAGAGACACACATATAGATGAACAGAGCTAAACTCCTGAAGTTCCACCAAAGTGTAAATCAATAAGTTGATAAATTATTTTATTAATTTCCAACCAATGATGGTCGGGAGGGATGGAGATGTGTGCTGGAAATGGATAAAGGACCAAACATGATGGCCTCTCAGTATCTGTATTGCAACCATAAGGCCAAAAAGGGGAGAGAGACAGAGACACAGAAACACACACAGAGAGAGAGAGAGAGACAGAGACAGAGACAGAGATAGAGACAGAGACACAGAAACAGAGAAAGAGAGAGAGAGAGAGAGAGAGAGAGAGAGAGAGAGGAGAAAGAGAGAGAGAGGGAGAGAAAGAGAGGAGAGAGAGACAGAGAGAGACGAGACAGAGACAGAGAGAAAGAGAGAGAGAAAAGAGAGAGAGAAAGAGAGAAAGAGAGAGAAGTGCCTGCTATAGAGGCAGGGGGTGTGGTGGCAGGAGGAATAGTGAAGATATTGGTGGTGGAAAATGTACACTGATGGAGGGATGGGTGTTAGAACATTGTATGACTAAAACCAAACAATGGCAGAGTCTCTTGGCCCCACACCTGGCCTTCTTCACTGGGGCCCCTCGGAGGGGGTGGGTGGAGTTTCCCCTCCCCACCCTAAACAGAGCCCCAACAGCTGAAGACCTCCGGAACCTAGCCACAGCCATGCTCAAGTTCCCTCTCCACATATTCGGACAAGCCTCACGCATGAAGGAACCGGCAGAGGAACCCAGGTGTGTGGGACCCAGGGCTGAGTCTCCAATCTCCAAGCCTGCTTGGATCAGGACTGGGCCTCTTCCGCCCAGATCCCCCATTTTCCAGTAGCGAGGCGGTCACACACAGAGATTGCCCCCAGCACCCTGTAATCCCATCAATGTCCAATATTCAGAGACTATAAAACCAAGCTCCTGAAAGCTTATAGCCTACTTCTCCCTTTCGGAGAACCTGGCAAGCTACTGAGAGTTTCCTGCCCACATGGGAGAGCCTGGCAAGCTCCCCATGGTGTATTCATATGCCAAAACCAGTAGCAATGATGGGTCTCATTCCCCTGACCCTGAAAAAGCCTCTAATGCGGCATCATTGGAAAGGATGAGTAGAGAGAGGCCTCAAAAATCTCAGGACTAGGACGAATGGAGACGTTACTGAGACCACTCAAGAAAATCAATGATCAACGGGATGATGATGATGATGATGATGATGACTGAAACCAAATCATGAAAGCTTTATAACTGTATCTCACAGTGATTTAATTTAAAAATTTTTAATTTTTAATAAGTTAACAGATTATTTTCAAAACCCAAGGCTGCCTCTCCCACCGCATCCAAGCTGCTCCCACGCCACGGGAAGGCCAGAGAGTGCAGACACCACCAGTGCAGACACCACCCCCAGGCACCCCAAACGCATGCAGCCTCCATCGGAAGAGAACCACGACCGTCTGCGCCAGGCCCACTGCTGTCTCTGGGCTCAGTTCAACCACGTTTTCTTGTCTTTTCTCCTTTTCACACAAAGAGAATAGTGACGTCCCGGCACTAAGCCCTGTGACACAGCTACCTCTCTGCGGCTGTCACGCCCTGGCCCCTCCCAAAACCCCACCCCCTGGAAAGAGGGCTCCCTACCTTTCGCTGAGGCTTCTCCACAGCTGGGCACCTGCCATGGGAGGAAAGAAAACGGGAAAGGTGAGTGCAAGCGTTGGTCTCCTGACCTCCCTGCACTGAGACACTCCACACCATTTGCAAGCGAATGCAATTTCCAAGGCGCATTTTGCAAGTGGAGAAAAATCACAGATCCGGGCCTGAGCCATAGCACAGTGGGTAGGACGTCTGCCTTGCATGCGGCCGACCCGGGTTCAATCCTGGGCATCCTATATGGTCCCCCAGAACTGCCAGGAGTGATTACCAAGTGCAGAGCTAGGAGGAACCCCTGAGCATCACTGGGTGTGAAAAAGAAAGAAAGGGAGGGAGGGAGGGAGGGAGGGAGGAAGGGTAGAAGGAAGGAAGGGAGAGAGAGAAAGAAAACAATGAAAAAAGAAAAGAGAAGAAAAGAAAAGAAGAAATAAAAAGGAAAGAAAAGAAAAGGAAAGAAAAGAAAAGAAAAGAAAAGAAAAGAAAAGAAAAGAAAAGAAAAGAAAAGAAAAGAAAAGAAAAGAAAAGAAAAGAAAAGAAAAGAAAAGAAAAGAAAAGAAAAGAAACCAGCAAATCCTCCTGCTGGGCTATGGTGTATTCCCACCCTCGGTCTTCCGAGCTCCTCCCGCATGCCAAGCCCGGGACTGGCCCTGGATGGTCGAGGGCCGCCCACGGAATGTGCAGTCAGCAGGACAGAATTTGAGGTGGGAGCAAAGGAAGGACTCAGGGCGCCCAGAGTGGGCATTCACAGAGAGAAACGCGGCCCAGGAAGGTCCAGCTGGGGTCCAGGATACACTCAGAGGTGCAGCCTGAGGGCCTGACTTAGAGCCCAGCACCCCTGGGGCTGACCCCACTGCTAGCCCGAGCACTGGCCCAGCCCGACAGACTGGACAGCCTCCAAGTCCCCCTGAAAAAGAATAGAATATTTCTATTTATTTTTCTATTTATTGTTTTTCTATTTATTTCTTATTATTAATTTTTTGTTTGTTTGGGGGCCACACCAGACGATGCTCAGGGGTTACTCCTGGCTCTGCACTCAGGAATGACTCCTGGAGGTGCTCAGGGGACCACATGGGATTCTGGGAATTGAACCCGGGTCGGCCGCGTGCAAGGTAACTGCCCTCCCAGCTGTGCTATGGCTCTGGCCCGCATTAGCCCCCTTGTTCTGTGGGGGTCTGGGGGCTGATATCAAGACCCAAACAAAACTACTTGGAAAAATGTCCCCTATCTATAGTCTCATTTGCTTTCGTCTGTTGGAGGGGTTTCTGGGGTTTTGTTTAGTTTTGAGGGGAGGGGAGTCACACTGGCAGTGCTCCAGGGCTACTCCCAGCTCAGTGCTCAGGGGTTACTCTCCGTGGTGCTCGGGGGGTTGAAGCCGGGCACGCTGCACGCACAGCATGCACTGGGTGCTCGAGATGTCTCTCCCACCCATTATTCCCTTGCTCCTGCCTTTCCTCGGCGACGTTCCCAGGTACTCCGTGCCCTGCTCTCGAGCCTGCCGCCACCGCCAGCGTCTCTGGCCACGTGACCAGGGGACTGGCTGCAGCTTCCCTGGAAGCCTACGGCGCTGTCTGTCGGCTCTTCCGCGTCCCCGAGCAGAGAGCCACGGGGCCTCTGAAATTCTCTGACTCTGTTTCTCCAAAGCCCTTGCTTCCTCCCGCCCGGCTTCCCTCTGAGCCGGGGCCTTCCCGGGCAGCGTGGGTGGAGGGGACAGCAAGCAGAGAGGCCCCGTCTGCAGCCCAGTGCCCTGGTCAGCGCCGAGGTGAGAGGGGACGACACCTGCGTTTCTAGAAGTGCCGGCAGGGGACTCGAACTCTAACCTCAGGACCCGCAGCAACACGTGGGCCCTCCCCCGTGGCGTGCTGCCCAGGGCACCGGTTAATTCCCCCTGCAGGGTGCAGTGGACCCAGATCTCTGCCTCTTAGACGGGGCCTCCCAGGGCAGCCCGGCTGCCTCAAACCGCACTGGGCCAATGACCCATTAGCCTGTTCCAGTCGAGACAGCCCCAAACTCACCCAAGTAGCGGTGAGCACAGGAACCCACAACCCCTCTGGGCCGGGCTGCCGGCACTCGGCATCCAACCTGCAGCCCCTGAGGGGGCGACCTCCAGGGCTCTCGGAAGCCCCCCACAGGCTGTCTCGCCCCCCCCCCCCATGCTATTAAACAACCCCTCAGAGCAACACACAGACACAACCAGAGGAACCCAAGGGGCGGCCGGCACCAAGGACGGCCACAGAGCAGGACAGGATGGGCTCTGTGGCCCGAGCCCACCGTGCCAGGGGGCATTTCCCACATGGCACAGCCACTGAGTGTGGAAAAGCAGTCCCTGCAGGCACGAGTGTGTGTACATGCCTGTGTGCATGTGTGCATGCATGTGTGTGTGCATGTATGTATGTGCGTGTGTGCACATGAGTGTGTATGCACGTGTGCGTGCATGTGTGTAAGCATGTGTGTAAGCATGTGTGTACATGTGTGCACAGGCGTGCGTGTGTATGCATATGTGTGTGCGTGTGTGTGTGCGCACGTGTGGGTGGATGTCTGGGCGTGTATGCACGTGTGTGCATGTGTGTGCGTATGCAAGTGTGTGTGCATATGTGTGCATGTATGAGTATGCATGCATGCGTGTATGCATGTGTGTGCCCGTGTCTGCGTGTGTGTATATATGTGTGCGTGTGTGTGAGTGTGTGTGTGTGTATGTGTGTGTGTGTGTGTGTGTATGCCTGCCTGCTTGCTTGGGGTGGAAATCTGGGGAAACCACACATACATTTTTGATGCTGTTTTTTGGAGGGGGGCCATGCCCGAAGGTGCTCAGGGGTCAGCCCTGGCTCTCAGGTGACCATATGGGATGCTGAAGACGGAGCCCAGGTGAGCCACATGCAAGAGACATGCCGACCCACTGTACCATCCCCCAGCCCCGTGCCACGGTCCATTCTGGACAGGAACAAGGACACGGAGGCTGATTAGGACAGGGAACTGCAACCACGGGATGTGGGCAAAGTTGTGGTGCAAGGGGGCAGTGCCAGATTAGGAGCTGCGAGCAGGGTCGCCACACTAGTACAGCAGGGAGGGTGCTCGCCTTTCCCTGCCGGCACCCCCTAGGGCCCCCCAAGCCACCAGGAGCGATTCTCGAGTGCAGAGCCAGAAGCCAGTCCCGAGCATTGCTGCGTGTGACCCCCCAAAACAGAAAAATGAAAGACTGAGCAGGAAATTCCTTAAGCAGAAGGCACTGGAGGGGTTGGGGCCAGGGCTGGGGCAGAGCTGGGGGGCTGGGCAGGGGGCAGCCACGGCCGCCTTTGGGGGTGGGAGAGAGGGGGGTGACGCGGGAGTTTCAGGCTGTGTCACTTGCCTTCCGGCAGGTGCTAGAAGGGGGGTGGGGCACTGAGGACTCCGGCTGTGGTGCTCAGCACATATGGGTGCCAGGGAGGGAAGGTGAGTGCTGGGGGGGGTGTGAGCCCTGCAGAGCCCCCAGCTGCTGAGGGAGCTGTGGCGGCACCCTCGGAGAGCGGGGGGAAGGCAAGATGTGGGTCTGTGGCAGTGAGAGAGAAGGAAGGTTGACTGTGCAGTTTCCCAGAGACCAGGCGCAGGGCTGAGGACAAGGAGTCAGGCCAAGCAGAGCAGATGGACAGAGACAGACAGACAGACACCCATCACACAGCCACTGGGGCTTTCAATCATCGGGTTATTGCACATAAAGGCACGGCCAGACTTCTGCACTGATTTGAAATAAACCATTGGGGGTAGGGGGGTTAGTATTCGGGTCGTAACCCGGCCAAGCTCAGGGCTTAACTCTGGGTTCTGTGCTCAGGGCTGGCTCCTGGCAGTGCTCAGGGGACCCACACGCCAGGGACTGAACAGGGGTTAGATTCATGGAAAGCAAGGGCCCTCGCCACTATCCCGACTCCCTAACCCCGAGAAACGAAGGCTCGAGAGAGCACTGTGGGGAGCCGTGGGGCGCGGGGCCAGGAACTATGTTGTCTCTGAGTTCCGTGTCCTCAGCCAGGGCTGTGGGAGGAGCGGGCAGTTTGAGGACACGGGGCGGGCGTGTCCGTCACCAGGAAGACAGCACAGGCCTGAGGGAGCTCGACCCTGCCGACGCGGGGCCAGGAGAGACCCAGCGGGCAGAGCCAGGGGCGAGCCCCGAGCACCGCCCCGTGTGGCCCAAACCCCCAATGTAAAACAGAATTTTTTAAAAAATCACAAAAGTTAGAGTCAAAGGGAAACCGAAATCCACGAACGTGTCACTCAGGAGAAGCACCTGGACTAGGAACAGGGCCTCAAGAACAGCAGCAAGGAATGAAAAACACATCCTGACGGGGCTGGAGCGACAGCACAGTGGGGAGGGCATTTGCCTTGCACATGGCCGACCTGGGTTCGATCTTCGGCATCCCATAGGGCCCCCCCAGCACCGTCAGGAGTCATTCCTGAGTGGAGATCCAGGAGTGACCCCTGAGCATCGCCAGGTGTACCCAAAAAATCAAAAAAGAAGAAAAAAAGAAAACATTGTAAATCACCATAAAATAGCCCCATCCGCGCCTGCAGAGAGGGGACAGAGAGGGGACAGAGAGGGGACAGAGAGGGGACAGAGAGGGGACAGAGAGGAGACAGAGAGGGGACGGAGAGGGGACAGAGAGGGGACAGAGAGGGGACGGAGAGGGGATGGAGAGGAGGCAGAGAGGGGACAGAGAGGGGGCAGAGAGGGGACGTGAGCACAGGACCATGAGTCGGAGTCCCCTTACCTCGCGCTCTCGACAGCACCAGGTCCTTGAGGATCTGCATGACGACTCGGGCCAGGGCCAGCATGGAGATCAGGTGGTACACCCTCCAGGGCGTCAGGGCCAGGAGCCTGCGGGGACACACGGCTGTGATTCTGGGAAGGGTGGGGGAGGGGGCTCCCAGCCTGCTCCCCGCCGGGATCAGGCCCCTGACCTGCCCTTCCTGCTTTGAAGAGAACGTACCCATTTGTTTGATCCTGTGCGCTGGGGCTGGACCCAGCAGTGCCCAGGGACTAGTTCTAACTCTGTGCTTGGCAGAGCAGACTTGGGGTGTGTGTGGGGGAGGGGGGAAGTCCCTCCGGGTGGTGTCCAAGGACCAGTGTTGCTGGGACTCCTGGACCTCCTGTGTGCAAGGGATACACTCAACCCACTGACAGCTCGCCTCCCCCTCTTCCTCCCTCTCTCTCTCTCCCTCCTCTCCCTCCCTCTCCCTCTATCGATCCCTCCCTCCCTCTCTCTCTCTCCCTCTATCACTGTCTTCCTCCCTTCCTCCCTCCCTCCCTCTCTTACTCTGTCTCCTATCTCCTTCTCTCCTCTTCCTCCCTGTCTCTCTCCCTCTCTCTGATTCTCTGATCCTCCCTTCCTTCCTCCCTTATTCTCTCTCCCTCTCTTTCTCCTGTCTCTCTCTCCCTCCCTCTCTCTCTTTCCCTCTCCCTGCTGTTCCAACTACCCGCCCTCCACCCAAGGGTGCCCCTGCCTTCTGCCTCCCCTCCCCCCCACCATGGAAAGATCAGTTCTGGAGACCAGTATTCAGGCCAGCTTCATTTCTATGGTGTTTTTTGGGGGGGCGGGGGGAGGTGACACCTGGTGTTGCCCAGGGCTTCCTCCTGGCTCTGCCCGGGGACACTCCTGGAGGGGCCTCAGGGGACCCCGTGGGGTGCTAGGGAGGAGAGCTGGGTCAGCAGCTTGCAGGGCGAGCCCCCATCTGTGGACTGTCTCCCCAGCCCCATCGCGTAGGGTGGGAGGGAGAGGACCGGGCGGCCTTTCAGGCTCGAGGCCCTGAGTGCGACCCCTGGCGCCAGCCCCCTGCTGAGCGCAGTCCCGGTGGCCCTTGGTGCCATCTCCCGGACACGGCCAGCGGGGGGTCTGACCCCATTGGCACGCCTGAGGCCGGCAGTCTGCACGAGCAAAGCGTGCACGGACACGGCTGAAGTGTGTGACCCCACCCCAGCCTGGTGACCACAGCACCCCGGGAAGCGGGGAAACTGAGGCGGTTAGCAAGTCTGTGGGGCAGTGACCCCCAGTGATGAAGTTCACGCACACGTCTCGATGCCGGAAAACCGGAGCTGCAGCCACTCACTGTTCACCCTCTCGCTGGGCGTCGCTTTCTCGCGCTTCCCACGGACTCTATATTTCTAGGCTTATTTATTTATTGGCTTTTTTTTTTCACTTCTGGGGGCTGGAGCGATAGCACAGCGGGTAGGGTGGTTGCCTTGCACGCGGCCGACCCGGGTTTGATTCCCAGAATCCCACAGGGTCCAGTGAGCACCGCCAGGGGTAATTCCTGAGTGCAGAGCCAGGAGTGCCCCCTAAACATCACTGGGTGTGACCCAAAAAAATAGCAAAAATAATAATAATAAAAATAATTTAAAAAGGGGCTGGAGTGATAGCACAGCAGGTAGGGCCTTTGCCTTGCACGCGGCCGACCCAGGTTTGATTCCCAGCATCCCATATGGTCCCCTGAGCACCGCCAGGGATAATTCCTGAGTGCAGAGCCAGGAGTAACCCCTGTGCATCGCCGGGTGTGACCCAAAAAGAAAAAAAAATAATAATAATTTTAAAAGGGGCTGGAGTGATAGCACAGCGGGTAGGGCGTTTGCCTTGCACACACCCGACCCGGGTTCGATTCCCAGCATCCCATAGGGTCCCCCGAGCACTGTCAGGGGTAGTTCCTGAGTGCAGAGCCAGGAATAAGCCCTGTGCATCGCAAAAGCAAAAAAAATTTAAAAAAGAATCATTTCTGGTGGTGCTCAGGGGACTCTATGGGATTCCAGGGATCAAACCTGGGTCGGCCACGTGCAAGGCAAACACCCTCCCCACTGGACTATTGCTCCGACCCATCCACGGACTCTATCCCATGTTCCAGTGTTTACCAAGACTCACTGCGTGGCTCCGGAGCCACAAAAGGAACGCCAGGCAACACTGGAGCGAATCCTCGGAGGTGAGGTGAGGACATTTCCTGGGGTGGAGGAGAGCAAGCCCCTCAAGGCGAAGGTCTTCAAAGCTAGCCAGGAGGCCACGGAGGCCTCGAAAGCAACCAGCCCACAAAACCCTAGAGCTGCAGAGACAGGCCACGGCAGCCTCCGGATGGAAGTCAAACTTCCAGGCTAGGAGAAAGCAGGTCTCGGGGGCCGGAGAGATAGGGCAGTGGGTAGGGAGCTTGCTAGCTCGTGGCCAAGCCAGGTTCCCTCCCCGGCATCCCGCCTGGTCCCACGAGCACCAGCAGGCGTGATTCCAGAGTGCAGAGCCCGGAGTAAGTCCTGAGCATCCCCGGGTGTCGCCCCACCGGACCCACCCCCACAAACGGAAGGAAAACTAGGTAATAAAGGGACCGTGGGGGAGGGCTCCTCCACCAACAAACATTTTTTTATTAAAGGAAAGAAAACAGAAATGTTCTCATAAAAATTGATAATCCGCAGACACTTGCGAAGGGTTACGGAAATATGCCGGACACATCAGCTGAACATGAGTGATGCCAGCTACAGCGGAAGCTGCAGGAGAAACAGGGCTCATTTTGGGGGTGCCCAGCCGTCCTCAGCGGTCCTCAGGGGTCGCTCCTGGCAGTGTGGGGGAGACACGCAGTGACTAGGAAAGACCCCCACTCCCACTCACTGGCACGCCCTCGGCCCCAGAACCAGCTCCCTGGCCTCCCCCAAATGTGTTTGTAATACACAATGTTCTCATTAAAACTTATTTTCAGCAACGACACGAAGTCATTGCCCATGAAGCCGTCGTCTCTGCCAGCACCCCAAGCAACGTCCCGGGGCGCTCTCCTCGCTGACGCCGGTCCCCCTCTGCCCCCAAGAGCCCCCCTAGACTCAGCTGCCTCCTGTGGCAGAGACTCACCAGCTCCCAGCCCCTCCATGTCCTGCCACCTGCCCCCCCCCCCGTTATTACTGGGACATGGGGTGAGGGCGGCTCGTTCCCTAACATGCAGCCCCAGAGAATCGACATGCTGACGCCGATCTGCAGCCCCAGGGAACCAGCAGCAGACACGTAAACAACAGCTACCCCCCAGCGTCCCCAGCACTGCCAGGGGCCTCACCAAGAGAGCGTGGGTGCCAGCCCAGGTCTCCAGGGGACGCCAGACTCTGCTGGGGGGGACGAGATGTGGATCCCAACTGGGGAGCGGGGGCCGGGGCAGAGCTCGGGGGAAGCCACTGCGGGGGTCCCTGGGGACCTCGTGGCTGAGGCGGCACCATGGTCTTTCCCAGAGAGGAGGCACGGGTTCGGGTTCCGTCCATGCCCCGTGCCCGAGAGGTGTCTCCGCATCCTCCCCGGCACGGTCTTTTCTGGGAAACTTTACCCACACTTCCCTGGAGGTGAGTGATGACCAACGTCAAGTCATGTGCCTGCTGGTCATTCCTGTGCCTTTGGGGACAGCCAGGAGGGCCACACGCTGCAGTGCTCAAGGCTAACTCCTGGGGGTGCTTGGGGGAACCACGCGTGGTGCCCAATAGGTTTGAGAAGCCAGACAGAGGGACAGAGAATGAAGTGAAGGAAATGGGAGAAGTTTATTGAGGCGCGCTCGGGGCTGGAGTGATAGCGCAGTGGCTAGTGCGTTTGCCTTACATGCCGCCGACCCAGGTTCGATCCCTGGCATCCCATCTGGCCCACCTGTGCACCGCCAGGAGTAATTCCTGAGCACAGAGCCAGGAGTAACCCCTGAGCATCACCAGGTGTGTCACTTCCCCCAAAAAATAGTAAAATAAATATTGGGGTGCGCTCCCAGACGGAACTCTATAAACCTCTGGGGTGGAGCCGCACCCTGGGAGAGACTAAGGGGGCTTTTAAGTTGTCTTGGGCAGGGAGAGGGGAGGCGGGAACAAAGGCCTTCGGAACTGGGGTGCTTGGTCTGGCCCAGTACCTGCAGGGGATAGGTGTGAGGAAGCGCGGAATGCAGCCCGGTGGCTTCCTGTCGCCAGGTGACCCACAAGCCCTGTCTTCCGTGCAGAGGGCAGGGTGATGTTTGACTCTGGGAATGTCGCTATTCCATCCGCCATTCCGAGTAAGCCGTACAGTGCCGGGGACTAACCTAGGGCAGCCCCGAGCAGGCGCCCCATGCGCTGCGGTCCCCTATCTGTCCTCTGCCTGTCATCTCAGCTTCCCGTGTTCGCTGCACAGGCCTGCCTCAGCGTTACTGATTTTCCTGCACTTCGGACACGTGTGGGTCCAAGGGCTGCCTGCTCAGGCTGGGCTAGAGAGAGTCCCTGCGAGGAGGCTGGTGACGGGACTGGACAGCCGGGGGCTGTGCAGACAATTGCCACGACGAGAAGGACAGAGAAGCTACTAGAATGCTAGTGTCTGGGCTGTCTTTCAGGAGCTCACCGCAAATCCCTAAAAGATGTCCTCGGGGACACAGGAGGGGGGCAGGGCGTGTGCCTGCAGGCGGTGGGCTCTGGATCGACCCTGGTCCCCCACACGCCCCTGAGCATCTCTGGGGTCCCCAGCAGGGACTGACCCTCAGGCCTCCCACTGAGCCACGGGCCAAGTTCGCTGAGAGCTTCTGGGTTGGGCGGTTTCCCCAGCTCCAAAATAGGGTGTTTGGGTTTGTTTATTTATTTTTTAATCAGTTGCAATTAGTTTCCTTTTGTGCCACTGAGTAAGGAAAGCCTAGAATTCCCACTCCTTCACGAAGAATCCTGCAAGACCAAACTAGATGGCCCCAGTGGGACACGTTACAAAGCAAAAGGGATGGCTAAGAAGCAAAAAGACAGAACAGACACCTCGGGGACGTCCTGAGCAGGAGGGTCTCCTTGGACCGGGCGTCAGCACTCAGCCCCCCACCCCCTGCGTCGAGGCTCACAGAGAGACACTTGGTCTGTGAAGCCAGAAGGGCTGGCGACAAAAATATAGAATCTAGACCTTTTTATATCTTCAAAGGTGCTGGCCCCTCCCCCGCTGGTAGTTCAGATGCTGGGGAGGGGGGGAAGGGGGGGTTAACGGGGCAGCGGGGCTTTGTCATTGCACCAAAAGAGAAGGCCAGGAAGGGCGTTTGCTTTCCTTCCTGAAGACGCTCGAGCACAGACTCGGCCCAGAGAGAGTCTTCCTTCCCTGGGAGTATGTTTCATGGACTGACTTCCTTTTGTCCCGGGGCTTGCGTCATGCAAACGGGCTCTCCCGGACAGAACCAGTTACCCCACCATCTTCAGCCCGCAGCCCACCCTGTGGGGCTGGGAAGGCATCTCATGCCCCGATCCATCCGAATCACAAGCTCCTGACCCTTGGCGACGCTGGGCTTTGAGGTTGCCCCGCCCCGTGTCCGGGTCCTGAGGGAACTGCGGTGAGAGACACAGTGAGCGATTTACCATGAAGGAGAGAAAAAGGTGCTGGGCCCGGGGAGAGTTCAGTGACCAGGGACGCGCCTAGCAGGAGCTGACCCACGTTTGTTCCTGGTGCCACCTGGCTCCCCAGATGTCATCGGTGCGGTCCTGTTGGTCCCCTGGGCACCCCCGGCATCACGGGGCCAGAGAAGCATCTCATCTCTGGGCCTCTGCATTGAGCGGCCAGTCCACTAGGCTGGGCATCATTGACGCCCCCCCACCCTCAGACTCCCGAGCACTACTGCAGGGCTGCACCCCCACGCGCCCCACCAAGAAAAAAAGAAAAAGGTGACAGAACACTACCTTCTTTTTTTTTTTTTTTTTTTTGCTTTCTGGGTCACACCCGGCAATGCACAGGGGTTACTCCTGGTTCTGCACTCAGGAGTTACTCCTGGCAGTGCTCGGGGGACCCTATGGGATGCTGGGGATAGAACCTGTGTCGCCCACGTGCAAGGCAAACACCTTCCCCGCTGTCCTATCGCTCCAGCCCCAAGCACTAGGATTTCTGACTTGTAAAATTTCAGATGCGCTTAAACAAATATCTGCTGGAGCGAGGAGGGGTGAGGATCTGAAAAACACACAGATGACGGCTGGCATCATAGCACAGCAGGGAGCGTCCTTACCTCATATGCGGCAAACCTGTGTTCAATCCTTGGCACCGCACAGGGACCCTGAGAGCTCCACCAGGAATGGTCCCTGAGCACAGAGCCAGGAGCAAGCCCTGAGCACCGCTGGGTATGCCCACGGAACAAACCCAAATGAACAAAAGCTAGAGTTTTCAAGGTTTCAGAAAGAAATATATTTTTTTTCCTTTTTGGGTCACACCTGGTGATGCACAGGGGTTACTCCTGGCTCTGCACTCAGTAATTACTCCTGGCGGTGCTCAGGGGACCATATGGGATGCTGGGAATCAAACCCAGGTCAGCCACGTGCAAGGCAAACACCCTCCCCGCTGTGCTATATGGCTCTAGCCCCAGAAAGAAATCTTGATGTGGAAGGAAGCAACGATGAGATCAGTGATAAATCAGAGCCTGAATGAAACGCGGAAGCCTTGTTTTCGAGGGAAATGCTCAAAATGTGTGGGAATGATGGACACCTGGGAATTGAGATGGGGAGGGAGAGAAACAGGAAGGAAAGGGAAGGGGGCGAGCTCCCAGCAGCAGGGGGCCAGGACATCCTGCAGGAGAGGCAAGAGAGTGCTGCCAAGGGGGCTGGAGTGATAGCACAGTGGGTAGAGTGTTTGCCTTGCACGCGGCCGACCCAGGTTCGATTCCCAGCATCCCATATGGTCCCCTGAGCACCACCAGGAGTAATTCCTGAGTGCAGAGCCAGGAGTAACCCCTGTTGTGCATCGCCAGGTGTGACCCGAAAAGAAAAAAAAAAGAGAGAGAGAGAGCGCGCTGCCAAGGCCTGTGTGCAGGCCAGGCTCCCTAGGTCCATGCTGGGGTTGATAATCCAGCGAATTCCGAGAACGTGCCCAGGTCAGCGAGGCCTGGTGCAGAAAGGCACCAGATAGGGCAGGCCACGGCAGGGAGTGCAGAGGGAGGGAGAAGCCAGGGGACCGAGTCCATCTGAGGTCACCCTAAGGGGAAACCAAGCCCATGGGTCTGACCTGGAATTAAGAGAAGACCCTTCCCACCGCAATAGCCCGGGCCAGCGGGGCCGGCTCTATAGCGCCACCTAGTGTGCAATACCTGCCCAGCCCGGGGAGCTGGCGCAGGCTCAGGGGCAGGTAGGTATCAGGGCAGGCGTTTCTGGGACCAAACCAGATGCAAGCCCAGAGGCTGTGTGACCCTGGACCTCTCATCAGTGGCCAGCAGCACAGGGACGGGAGATCCGGGGGCCCAAAGGGGAACAAGAAAGTGACAGTCCGTGGCTCTGGGGAAGGGACTGGCGTCGCTGGGTCACTGTACACCTGAAATCGCATCATAAATAAGTTTGAGGGGCTGGAACGATAGCACAGTGGGTAGGGCATTTGCCTTGCACGCGGCTGACCCGGGTTCGATCCCTGGTGTCTCATATGGTTCCCTGAGCACTGCCAGGAGTAATTTCTGAGTGCAGAGTCAGGAGTAACCCCTGAGTATCACTGGGTGTGACCCCCCAATAAATAAATTAATAAATGAATAAAAATACATTTGTAATTCATGGAGATTAAAATAATTACAAAATATATGGAGTGATAGTGCAGGGAGTAGGGAATTACCTAGGTTCGATCTCTGGCATCCCATGTGGTCCCCTGAGCACCGCCAGCAGTTCATCCCTGAGTGCAGAGTCAGGAGTAACCCTGAGCCTTGCAGGGTGTGACCCCAAAACAAGTAAACAAATTTTTAAAATTTAGTTTTTAATTAAAAAAAAGAAAGTGAAGACGAGGAAGCTGCCACCCTGGCTGTGTGGTTCTTTTGTTCAGTTTCTGTCTGGGCTTGGTGTGGTTTGCTAGTGGCAATGTCCTTGTCCTGGCATCTGTCGGGGTTGGATGGGGGACCGGGCTGAGTGGCTACCGCTGCCCAGGGCCTCAGGGCCAGCCTTCTTCTCTAACCCCCAGCATCTTCTGATTTGTTTCAGGGCCACTCCTGGTGCTGTTTGGGGACTGTGCGGTGCTGGGGATTGAACCCAGGCTCTCGAATGCCAAACACATGCTTGGTCCTGTGGCCGCCTGCTCCCTCCAGTACATCATCCATAGCAGAGAGGCCCCGGGTAGGTCCATCCTTCTCCCAAACGGGTATCACCCCAATTCCTCCTCACTCCTGGGCCTCTCTGTGATCTGGGAGCTCAGAACCCTTGGAGCAGGGGTGTGTGAGTGTGTGGGGATGGGTGAAATGGAGGGGGGGTGTATATGTGTGCAGAAGTCTCAGTGTGTATGTTTGAGGTGCAGACATGAATCTGTGTCTATGTGTGTGTACATAAATCTCAAGGTGTGTATGTGTGTGTGTGTGTGTGTGTGTGTGGTATATGTGGTGGTGTATGTGCACAGGTGTCTCAGTGTGTATCTATGTGTAGTGCAGACATGAATCTGTATGTCTGTGTGTACCTGAATCTCAGTGTGTGTGTGTGTGTGTGTGTGTGTGTGTTTGGGTGTGTGTTTGGTGTGTGCTGATGTATGTATGTAGGCATCTCAGTGTATAGCTATGTGTGGTGCAGATATGAATCTGTGTCTATGTGTGTGTATGTGTGTACACGAATCTGTGTGTGTACATGGTTGTGTGGTGGTGTGGTAGTGTATGTGTGTGCAGGTGTCTCAGTGTATAGCTATGTGTGGTAGACATGAATCTGTATGTCTATCTTTGTGTGTGTGTGAATCTGTGTGTGTGTGCGTGGCTGTGTGGTGCTGTCGGGTGGTGGTGTGGACAGGATCCTTCAGCGTCTGCAAACCCTCTCTGGCTGCATCAGTCGTGGCAACATTCTCTGCGGCATCTTCCTGCACCCAGAGGCACACGACACATTTCAAACCCACATACAGGGGCTTCAACCCCCTGTTAGGGCTTCTTTCCTTGGAACTGACTCCCACTAGGCAGATGCTGACGGGGGCAGGGGTGGGGGCTCGGGGCGGGGGGGGGAGGCAGCCAGGCACACAGCAGTGGGCACAATGAGCCTTTGTGTGGGCGGGCAGGAAGAGGCGGCTGTGCAGTGAGGGTCTCCCCGCGCTAGTTTCCTTAAGACAATCCTTGGAAGCTCACTCTGGGGAAACCCCAAGGGCACAAGCATCCCGGAGACCCAGAGCTGGGCCTCCCGGCTCCTAACCCTGCCCTCCCGAGTTCCTCTTACTGAACTAATATACAGCACCAGAATGTTCTAGAAAAACATTTTCAAAGTTAAGCCATTGCCCTTTCAATCGGGCCCCTTGAATGATGACCCAGGGTGAACAGCAGCCATCAGCTCCGTTCCCCAGGCCGTCCTCACGGGCCAACTCTGACCGCTGCCAGCCTGACCCAAAGGCAAGCCTGGCCACTGAGCAGGTCCAAGATGACACCAGTCCTCTTGTCCTTCATCCATCCATCTGCAGTCCCCGTCTTTGTTCTGACACCAGGTGTAGGAGGGGTGTGGGGAAGCCTCACGGCTGTGCTCCCAGCCGCCCCGCCCGGGATGTGTCCCCGTACTCAGTCTCAGCTGCCTGGCCCCCGAGACCCCACACTCAGAGACACTGAGTGCTCCCCAGGGCCGAGGGTCTTGCTCCAGACCCCTCCACGCCTCCCCAGCGCCAACTCATAGTTGCACTTGTGGGGGATCACGCCCAGTCATGCTCAGTCATTTTGATTCCTGGGGTACCAGGAATCACAAGCAGGGTCAGCACGTATAAAGCAAGGGTCCTCTGCTTGCTTTGCGAGTCTCACCGCAAGCATCCCCGCTTTGTAGTTTTACTCACTTGCTCTTTCCTTTACCGTCTGCCCTCCCCAGCACCGAGTCCCAGACACCACGAGGCGAGGGCCCACGTCTCGGCCACCAGAGCTGCCCTGCACTGCCCAGAATAGAGGCCGCCCCAGTAACAACGCTTTTGCTTTGTCTCACTTGACGGCTGTAGAATGAACCCATTACGAGAATGAAACAATCGGGTAGGTAAGGAATTCTGTCATCCACGGTGAGTTCCCCTAAGCACATAACTATAATGGTTAATACCTTGCCAATTGAAAAAATATAGTAATTAGGGGCTGGAGTGATAGCACAGCGGGTAGGGCATTTGCCTTGCACTCAGCCGACCTGGGTTCGATCCCCAGCATCCCATATGGTCCCCTGAGCACTGCCAGGAGTAATTCCTGAGTACAGAGCCAGGAGTAACCCCTGTGCATCGCCAGGTGTGACCCAAAAAGCAAAAATAATAATAATAATAATAATAATAATAATAATAATAATAATAATAATAATTGATGGGAAGCATCATCATTTCTATGTCATTTGGGGGCTGGGAGACTATGCTAAGGACTGAAGTCTTGTCCGGCAGGCCTGGGGCCCCGAGTTCGATCCCTAGGACTGTCTGGTCCCCAAGTCCCACCAATTTTTGCCTTGATGGTCCCAGCACAGCTGGACCTGAGCAACAAGCCGCATGCCAGCATGGAACCACCTGGAGATAATATCGCTAGGAGGGACCCCAGCCCCCCAAGCTCTGCCTAGAGAACCCCCAACACACACACATTCTCTATAAGCACCTTGTTCCCCTCCCCTTCATTCCCTCCGTCTCTCCTCAGGTACCCTTAGTTCTACGATCAATGTCTTCTGGCTCTGTTTGGGCTGTTCATCAGTTCTGGCTCCTCGCTGGCACCCAGAGGTGGCAGCACCCGGACCCGGGCCCGGGCCTTTCTCCGCTCACAGTTCATGGCAGGACTCCCTGCGCTCCTTCCCCTGGCTGGAACTTCTTCTACTCACCTTTTCACTCTGCTCTGATAACTATCACTTGCAAGACTGACAGTGAGTTTCCGGTGCCTGGCAGACAGGTGCGGGGGTGAAGGCACAGTCCTGCACGCACTGGGCCCCGCTGCCTCCCCGCACCCCAAGCATCATCGGGGGGACCTGCAGGGTCCAAGCGGCACCTCAAGTCCGAGCCCTCACACGGAACCACCAGCCTGCGTGGCTGCGAGTCACCAGGCGGGGCTCCGGGGCCTCTCAAGTACTGCTGGAGAGACCCCGGATAGAGTCGGTACCTCATCTCACACACAGGGAAAAGGGGGCAGGTGGCCACTAGCAAAACGTTCCTACATTACGAGCGATCTAATGTAGCAAGGATCACAGCTCAACGCAGCAGGGGGACTCAAAGATAATCACGAGAAGAAGCACGGCCCACGCCTGGATACAGGGTCACAGGTGAAGATGGGGTCAGTATCACACGACCGGCCCAAGCCCAGGGTACGGGACTCCGCCCAAAGGCTTCACCAAAGGCCTTCCCACGAAGGAGCCACCTGCTCCACCGACACATCTGGAGTGAACACCATGCAGGACGCCCCCTGTGGCTCAGGGCCAAGCACCCGGCAGGGAGCCATGAGAGGCAGGGCTGGAGGGGGGCAGCTTCCTGCCCTGGGCCCCCACTGCGCTGCTCTGAGAACTGCAGCTTTAATTTGCTATCCGGGTTTCACTTCCTGTGCAAGCCTGAAGCTGTTTCAGCTCGGAGAGTGCATGCACATACGCGCTTATGCAATGCACACCCATTTATGCATGCACACATGCATGCACATACACACATGTATATGCATGCACATACACACATGCACACACATGTGCATGCACATACACACTTATGCAATGCATACCCATTTATGCATGTACACACATGCACACACATGTGCACCCACATACACTCTTATACAATGCACACCCATTTATGCATGTACACACATGCACACACATGTGCACGCACATACACTCTTATACAATGCACACCCATTTATGTATGTACACACATGCACATACACGCACACACAGTGCGTGCATATACATACATGTACATACATACACGCACACGCACATATATACACACACACAATCTGTACCAAGCACAAGAGTGCACAGTAAGGTCTCAGCTCTTGGAAAGGGGGTTACTTACAGAGGCCTGATGTAATATTGTACTGAATCACCGAAAACCAAAACAAACGGAAGATTGAGGGGGCTGGAGAGAGAACACGGGGCGGGGGGCGGTGGGCTCGGGTGCTGGTTGATTCCACAGCGTCTCATGTCTGGACTCCTGAGTGTAGAGCCGGGAGTAAGCCCCGAGCGAGACGGAGTAAGCCGGAGAACAAACAGCAAAGTTGGCAGCATGGGATTCAACACAGGGAGTCAGTGTGTGTGCTAGAGTAAAGCGAGAGAGAGGGAAAGAGGAAGAAAGGGATGGAGAAAGAACACGGGAGGGAGAGAAAGAGAGAAAGTGGAGGAGAGGAGAGGGACAGAGAGAGCAAGGAGCACTGGGAGGGAGAGAGGAGGAGAGAGGAGCACAAGGGAGGGGGAGGAAGGGAGGAGTGAGAGGGAGAGGGAGGAGACAGAGGGAAGAGCGAGAGGAGGGAGGAGGAGAGGGAGAAGGCGAGGGAGGGGAGGGAGGAGGAGAGGGGGGAGAGGAATGGAGAAGGCGAAGGAGAAGAGGGAGGAGGAGAGGGGGAGAGGAGGGAGTAGGAGAGGGAGGGGGGAGGAGGAGAGGGAGGAGAGGGAAGGAGAAGGCGAGGGGGGGAGGGAGGAGGAGAGGGAGGGTGAAGGGAGGGGTGAAGGGGGGAGTAAGGAGGGGAGGGCGCGGGGAGAGGGTCTTGTCTTCCAGCTCCTGTGTGGCCAGGTCAGCATTAGGTCCTGCGGCCAGGAGGCTACAGCAGTGCTCTAAGCTTGCAGCCCCCCAGCCCCCAGTTCCGAGGCCTAGAGAGACCCAGGGGGCAGGGCTTGCCGGTCTCCCCCCAGGTGGAGAATTCTTCCCAGCTGGCCAGAGCCAGCCAGACTCGCTCACTGGGAGGTAGGGAGGAGATTCTTCCGGCGCAGGCTGAGTTTCTCTCTGAGCCCCGATTTTCCTGGTCACCCCCACCCATGGGCCCGGGACAGCAGGAAGGGGGTGAGATGGGGCGGGGCCCAGGGGCCTTCGGATTCCCTGTGGGCCTCAGCCGCCTGACCCGGGTTCCTTACAAAGGCCAGGTAGGAAAGAGGACGGAGACTGAGAGAACCGAGGCTGCACAACAGGGAGAGCGCGGGCGGGAGATTCCGTGGCTCAGACTGTCAGGAGCCCTGAAATGGGAGGAGCCGGAGTCTGGGAGCTGGGGGGGGGCGGGGGGAGTCTCGACTGTTCAATCAAGTCCACAGCCCGGCCCGGGGCTGGCGGGCAGGCCATGGGCTGCGAGTTCCATCCCGGGACCGCCCCACGGGCTGTGTGTGTCCCTTCCCGCCGCCCCGCCACCAGCAGTGGCTGAGCACGGAATAAGTGTGTAAGCCAAGGTCAGGGGCACGGCCCGAGGTAGCCCGAGACATGGATCCGACTGTAGCGTGTTGCTTGGAAAAGCCGGAATAGTTCCAGGAGAGACCCATGAACAGCCCGAGAAGCCGAGAGGGGGAACATGTGTTGTGGGGTTTGGGGTTTTGCTGTGCGGGGGGGCACACCCAGGGGTGCTCCTGGTCACTCTCGACTCCCTGCGCTGGGCAGAGTCTGGGGACCATGCTGCAGGGCGGAGGGGACCCCCATGTGGACAGCAGGGGCCCCGCCTCTGGCCCATCTTCCCAGCCTGGGTTTTTTTGTTTGTTAGTTTGTTTTTCTTTTTCAGTCACACCCGGCCATGCTCAGGAATCACTCCTGGCGGTGCTTGGGGGACCCTATGGGATGCCAGGATAAAACCCGGGTCAGCCCGTGCAAGGCAAACTCCCTCCCCGCGGTGCTTATCGCTCTGGCCCCGCCTGGGATTTTTTATTCAAAGTCCGATGCAGGAGCCAGAGCGACAAGACAGCAGGTTGCCCCTTATTACCATGGCCTGACATTCGGCAGACCTGGGTTGGATTCCCAGTGCCCCCACATGGTCCCCCGAGCCCTGCCAGGGGTGATCCATGAGCTCAGGGCCAGGAGTCAGCCCTGAGCACTGCTGGGTGTGCCCCCAAAACAGTAACAAAAAGTCTGGTTCAGGGAGAATGACCTGCTCTGAAAGGGGGCGGGGGCAGAAGAGTGAGAGGGAGACAGGGAGACAGAGAGGGTGAGAGGGAAGAGGGTGAGAGGGTGAGAGGGAGAGGAGAGAGAGAGAGAGGGTAAAGAGAGAGGGTGAGAAGGTGAGAGGGTGAAAGAGAGAAAGAGGGAGAGAGAAAGAGAGGAGAGAGAGGGTGAGAGGGAGAGAGGGAGAGAGAGGGTGAAAGGAAGAGAGGGAAAGAGAGAGGGTGAGAGAGGGAGAGAGGGAGAGAGAGCATGAGAAAGAGGGAGAGGGAGAGGGAGAGAGAGAGCATGAGAGAGAGAGAGTGAGAGGGAGAGAGAGGGTGAAAGGAAGAGAGGGAAAGAGAGAGGGGGAGAGAGGGAAAGAGAGCATGAGAAAGAGGGAGAGGGAGAGAGAGAGCATGAGAGAAAGGGAGACAGAGAGAGAGACTTCTCATACAATCTCTCTCTCCACCTCACACACCCTATACTTAGACCATTAACTTATTCTTTCCTCGCACCCAAGAGGTACTCCAGAGTTCTAACCCATCTCCGCGCATGAGAAGGCCATGCCCACCAGAAACTGCAGTGCTCCTTTGGGGTCGGAGCGATAGCACAGTGGGTAGGGTGTTTGCCTTGCAAGCGGCCGACCTGGGTTCGATCCCCGGCATCCCGTATGGTCCCTCAAGCAGTGCCAGGAGTAATTTCTGAGTGCAGAGCCAGGAGTCACCCCTGAGCATTGCTGGGTGTGACCCAAAGAGAAAAAGGAAACTGCGGTGCTCCTAATGGTCATCAGCGGGTGCTCGGAGGCCCACTCCCCGAGACCCTGGCACTCACAGACAGGGCTGGCCTCAGCCAGGAGCCGGGTGCCCGCAAAGGACAGAGGCCGGAGGAGGAAGGGCAGCAGTGGGCGGGGCAGCCTGCCCGAGGGGCTCAGAGGCCCTCAGCTCCCCAGTCCTGCCCATTCAGTGGCCACAGCACCAGCCACGGCTGCCCCGTGACACCCCACAGACCAGACATCACCTCCCCAACCCCCGGACTCCCTGGACGGGCACCACCCGCCTCTGTTCCCGTTCCTGCGCTCCCACCAGCAGACGGAACCAGGGGGCTGGGGAAGTCAGTCACCGTGAAATCACAAAGCTCTTCCCGACTGGGTTTCAGGCATACGCTGTTTCACCACCGACCCCGCACAGTGCTCACTTCACTCCACCCGTGCCCGCTCGCCCCGCCTCCACTGGCCGCCCCCGCGCCAGTCGGCCTCTGTGAGAGGTGCTTCCTTCCTTTTCTTTTCTTGTTTTTGCTTTTTGAGCCACAGTTGGCAATGCTCAGGGGTTACTCCTGGCTCTGCACTCAGGAATGACTCCTGATGGTGCTCAGGGGACCATATGGGATGCTGGGAATTGAACCCAGGTTGGCTGTGTGCAAGGCAAACAAATGCCCTCCCTTCTGTAATATCACTCCAGCCCCAGGATGCCTCCTTTCTGCACTGTAGCACTGTCATCCCAATTTGCTTGAGCGGGCACCAGTAACGTCTCCATTGTGAGACTTGTTACTGTTTTGGGCACATTAAATATGCCACAGGTAGCTTGCCAGGCTCTGCTGTGTGGGCGGGATACTCTCGGTAGCTTGCCAGGCTCTCCGAGAGGGACTGAGGAATCAAACCTGGGTCGGCTAAGTGCAAGGCAAACGCCCTACCCGCTGTGCTATGGCTCCAGCCCTGAGATGCTTCCTTTCGAGAGAAAAAAAAAAAAGTTCTGCAGTGTGGTTTACAGTCTCCTGGTCGATAGGGTTCCCCACAGAACGATGCACCACCTTTCAGAATGCTTCCCTCCCCCAGAGATGCAGCCCCCTCCCTGTCCTAGCCCTTGGCCCCCTCAAACCAGTTCAGCATGTTGACCCTAAAGACAGCATCCAACTGGGACAAAAGTGTGAGAGGAAAGGGAACCGGGAAGTCGGAGAAAGGCAGAGGGAGAAAGAGGAGCAGCCCGGAGGCAACCTTGGTAACACTGTACTAAAATCCAAGTGGTAACATTGTACTAAAAACCACCTGGTAACATTGTACTAAAAACCACCTCTGCAGCACTGCGCCAGGCTCACGCCCAGCTGGTCCAGGGCTGCTGCCGCTCTCCGCTGAACCCACAGAGCGGTGGTCTTCAACTGCAGGCCCACCCTGGGGAACGGCCAGCCCAGCCACGGGCAGCACCAGGATCACGCCAAGTGCTACCTCGTGGGCCCCTCTATGGTGATGGGGGCTCAGTGCGGCCAAGCGCATGCAAGGCAAGCGCCTCACCCACTGCACTGTCTCTCAGGGGCTCTTTCCACGCACCCACCTTGAGGCCAGTTTCCCGGACACACCCCAGGCTTCCCTGTCTGTGCCCCAGCACAGGGGGGGGCCCTGGGGCACCGCCCCCCCACAACCCCCAGCACATGAGTCGGCACTTCCGGCCAACCTGCGCCTGGTCATCAAACCCAGGCCGGTCAGGCCTCTCCTCCCGCCCCGGCCAGCTGAAACCTCAGGGACCCGCCTAGGGGCCAGCCCTGCTGAGTCACACCCTCCTCCCACTCACCCTCCTCTCCTCCCACCCCTCCCCAGTGCCTGTCCCCCCTGCTCTGTTTTCAGGGCAATTCTCAGGGGTTGCTCTTGGCTCTGAAGCCAGCTCGGAAGGGCTAAGGCCACACTTCCTCCCAGACCCCCAATCTACGGCGCGGGACCCCTGTGGGGTCAGGGGCAGAACTGGATGTCGTGGTAACCAACTTCTCAGCTGGGCCAGGGCATGCACCTCCCCCTCCCCCCCACCCCCGGCTCACCTGGAGTCTAATCTCACTTGGGGCCTTTGGACACCGTGTTCTGGAATATTCCAAAGCAGAGGCCAGCTGCCTGATTCATTCCTTCAGTTGCTCTCCCCGGGTTCCCGCAAGGTCACTCATCAGAGAGTGACGGGCCGGAACTGACCCCTCTCCCAAAGGCACCCCCGCTGGTCCCCCTTGTCCCCGCTGGTTTTCCTCCCTCACTCCCGGCACCCACTCACAATCCACCAAATCCAAACCCTACGAGGAAAGGGAGTCTCCTTGCCTCCGTCCTCGCCATCCCCCTAGCCTGGACAGTCACCACCTGTAGCACCAGCAACAAGGTGTGAAGAATTTGATGGGGCATCTTGAGAGAAGGATGGGGCGTGGCTCGTAAAGATTGGATCAGGACCAACTTCCAGAGCGCAGACTCATAGCCGCCTCCTCACAAATGCGTCTGTCCACCCCCCGCACATAAAACTCTCTCCCCGCCCACCTCCTCTTCCTCCTCTCTCTCTCCCTTTCTGTCTAATCAAAACTCAGGAGCATCCCATTCATGCTTCCAGGAATTACTGCGAGCACAGCGGCTCTGTGGAGAAATGATCAGTAGATGCACCTCTTATCTACCAGTCCTCCCGTGAAACACAGCCGGCTCCTGGTCCATTTAGTGCTCTCATGGCCTTAGCATGTGCTATGGAGCAATAGCACAGTGGTAGGGTGTTCGCCTTTCACGCGGCCGACCTGTGTTCGATTCCTTCGCCCCTCTCGGAGAGCCCGGCAAGCTACCAAGAGTATTGCGCCCACATGGCAGAGCCTGGCAAACTACCCCTGGCATATTGGATATGCCAAAAACAGTTAACAATAAGTCTCTCAATGAGAGACTGGTGCCCGCTCGAACAAATCGATGGCCTTAGCATGATCTGCTTACTAATATGTTTCTTTCTCTGGGGGACTGGAATGTGCCTTCGTCTTCCTCAAATTCCCAGCAGCTAGTCCTCATGGTACACCTCATTTACCTGGACTCGCGGATTCAAAACTCTCGTGTTCAATGGAATGAAAAAAGAAGCAAAAGGAAGTGGAGGTCAACTCATGACCCCAAGAACAGAACCATTGGCAGGTGTTAAATCACCAACGAGGAGGCAAGTTGTCCTCAAGCCTTGTGCTTCCTGCAGCAGAGGAAACCCTGATGTGTTTCTAGAGCCAGCATTCACCTGCAAACAGGCCCCAGGCTCCGAGGAAAAGCTTATAGTGAAGAGGGAAGAGCCTTCACTTTGTAGTAGCGTCAGAAGCAAACTCTGAAGCCAAGAACCAGGAAGTTTCTCCCCTTGCAGGCTCTAAACACCACCCCGCAGTGTCTAATGACACCTTTGCTCTCTTGTCCGTCCCTCCTTTAAGCAGGCCACTCATGCAGGGAGAGCAGGGGTCCTAAACTTTGTTTCCCACTTGTAGCCCCTTTTCCCTGAGAAATGGAACACAGGAGAAAACACTCCCAGAAACGCTTCAGACTCCTGAGGCGGTGATTGCTTTGGAACCAGTGTCTGGTTGTTGCACATTCGAAGTCTCTTACTGTTGCCCCACGTTTTACAACCTCCTCATTCTGTTAGGAGACCCCGGCTGGAGTGACAACTCACAGGCTAAGAACGCAGGGCTGAGGGTGTTATTCCACAACCCTGTTTGTGTCAACACTTACCACATGACCAAGTACTAAGCAATCAATGTACAGCTCCCTGACCCCCTCGACCTTGGGCTACTGAGATCCAACGTTCAGTGCCCCTGTACCCTGAGGGGTCCTTTCCATAACCTCCCCCTGATGGTCACACCCTCTCTCCGAGACCTCCCAATACACCGCTCAGACACCGCCAGCTATTCAAGCTCCCCATCCACGAACCCCTCTCCACGCCCCCTAAAGGGCAAAGCCCCAGAGACTGGCCCGAAGTTTCCAACGGGCCTGTACTGTTTCTGCAACTTCACAGAATCTCCGGAACCAGAGTCGGCCCTCAGAGGCAAGCTCAGACCTCGGACTATTGGTAAACCCGCCGAGTCATCCCTGTGTGGGCACCACAGAGATGCAGGATCACCAGCGCCGGCATCCCAGGGAGACCGGAAATGGGAGAGGGAGGTGTAGCAGGCTGGCTACGGGGTGCAAAGTTTCCTCTCAGTGCAGAAGCAGGCTCCCGATATCACTGCTACACCTTTCACCGAAATTATTATGTGTCCCACTTTGAGGTTTCAAACTATTAAGCCCTGGGGGCTGGAGCAACAGTTGAGCAGATAAGGGACTTGGCTTGCATGTGGTTGACCCCGGTTCGAATCTCAGTACCCCGTAAGGTCCCCTGAGCCCCAGCAGGAGTGATCCCTGCGCACAGTCAGGGGTAAGCTCTGAGCACCACTGGGTGTGGCCCCCAAGGCAAAACAAACTCATTGTCAAGGGGTTACTCTTCCGGCATCTCATTCCGACCTTACAGCGAGTCGGTGAGGCACGAGAGGAAACCCACTACTTCAGTTGAACTAGTTATTCGAATAAATGTCCTCCCCCCGCAGGCTCTCGGGGTGGGGGGGGACGGGGTGCAGGGCCTCTGGATGCAGTGAACCACTCTGCATGGTTCACTGCATCCAAACCTGAGTTGTGGCAGGTCACAGTCAGAGTAGCTCATCTGTGACCCGCGGAGAGGTTAGAGGGGCAGCCCCTGGGTCCCTCGTCTGCCCGAGCCGCAGAGTCCTCTAGCACCCAGGGCAGGTCCCAGCCCCGCCACCAGCACCCACTGCACAGGGAGACTCATGCCTGCGTCCCCTTTAGCTTCCTTCCCATCCACCAAGCCTGGGCACAGTCCAAGCAAGCGTCCAGCAGCCAGCGGGAAAGTAAATGGTGCGTGTGTTGCTCCCCTGCTCAGCAACGGGAAGGAACAAACAGCTGACGCTCAACCACAGGCACGGACCTTGGCACGTCATGTGGGGCAATGACAGCCGGGCACAGACAGCTACAGCAGGGAGGGCGTTGGCCTTGCACGTGCTGACCCGGGTTCCGTCCCCAGCACCCCAGATGGTCCCGAGTCTTCCGGGAGGGATCCCTGAGCACAGAGCCAGGAGTAAGGCCCCAAGCACAGCTGGGTGTGGCCCCCAGATGGACAAACAGAGAAAAGAAGAGGGGCAGAGAGGCGTCCCCCAAGGGAAAGTGGCGGGGAGGGGTTGGGTCTGATCTCCAGTGATGGCAACTGGACCGGTTCTGAGAAGCAGGTGTCAACAGGAGAGGAACTCAAGGAACCCTTCAGGAATGACAGAACATTCTAGATGGTGATTGTTGTGGTGTTCTGAGAGAACACACCTATATGCTTGATGGCTATATATATTCTGGTCAGTCCTTGGCAATTTTTTCCATCTTTCCTCCTTTCCTCCTTCCTTCCTTCCTTCCTTCCTTCCTTCCTTCCTTCCTTCCTTCCTTCCTCCTTTCCATCTTTCCTTCCCTCCCTTCCTCCTCCCTCTCCTCCCTACCTCCCTCCCTTCCGTCATTAGATTTTGGATCATAGCCAGCAATCTTTCCTTCCTTCCTTCCTTCCTTCCTTCCTTCCTTCCTTCTTTCCTTCTTTCTTTCTTTCTTTCTTTCTTTCTTTCTTTCTTTCTTTCTTTCTTTTCATCTTCCTTCGTTCCTTTCTCTTTCTCTCTTTCTTTCCTTTCTCTCTCTCTCTCTCTCTCTCTCTCTCTCTCTCTCTCTCTCTCTCTCTCTCTCTCTCTCTCTCTCTCTCTCTCCCCCCCCTTTCTTCTGATTGTGGGCCACACTCAGCAATGCTCATAGATTACTCCTGGCTCTGCACTCGGGAATTACTAGAGGTGCTCAGGGGACCATATGGGATGCCGGGGATCAAACCCAGGTTGGCAGCGTGCCTCCCTGCTGTACTATCACCCCACCCAAGGAAGTTCCTTCTTCAGAAACAAACCCACGGGGCCCTCTGTCTCCTAGACTCATCTCCTGCTGTGTGGTGCTTCAGCTAGAGGGACTGGTTGCCCTGGGAGGGAAGTGGGAGCAGGCAGGCGTGGGCAGAGATCTCTGAGCTGTTTACTCTTTCACCGTGGTAAACTTTTGAACTACAGGTGACGTTAGCAATTTTTTTTTCTTCAAATAAAATTTACACATGAGATTGAAACCACATGTTCGTCCGCGGCGGAGAGAGATGGAGAGAGCCAGAGGCCTGAGGAAGGGACGGTGCCCTCGCTCCTGGGCCAGCGACCCTAGCTCTGCTCTGACCTATGACAGAGCAGCATTCTTTTAAAGAATCGCTCGGAGTTTTGTTTGTCTTGGAGCCACACCTGATGCTCAGGGGTGCCTCCTGGCTCTTCGCTCAGGAGTCACTCCTGGCAGTGCTCGGGAGACCCTATGGGATTCTGGGGATCAACCTGGGTTGGCCACACGCAAGACAAACATCCTACCTGCTGTCCTGTCACTCTGGCCCAGAACTGTTTAGATTTTTAAAATTTTTTTCATCTCATATAGGGAATTCAGATAATATATGTGTCTCTCAGAGGTTCTGTTTATTTGTTAGTGTTTGTGTTTGTACCACACGGGGCAGTAGTCAGGGCTTACTCCTGGTTCTGTGCTCTGGGATCACTCCTGGAAGTGCTCAGTGATCAAACTAGGTCAGTGTATGCGAAGCCAGTGCCTCAGCCCCTGTATTATCTCCCTGGCCCGGAGTAAAAATGTCTTAAGTTGATCACATGTAGCCTTCATTCAAGTAAATAAAGAAGACGCTGAAGCCCCAAAACCCAGAACCTTCTACTTATCCCTCTCTGCCCCTCCAGCCTGACTGCCCCCAGGAATGACTCTCTTTTTTTTTTTTTTTTGGTTTTTGGGTCACACCCGGTGATGCACAGGGGTTACTCCTGGCTCTTCACTCAGGAATTAGTCCTGGCGGTGCTCGGGGGACCATATGGGATGCTGGGATTCGAACCCGGGTCGGCCTCGTGCAGGCAAACGCCCTACCCGCTGTGCTATCACTCATGTCCCAAGTATGACTCTCTTGAGTTAACGTGGAAACGTCTTTCTTCTCTCCTTGTGTATGTTACGGCCTTCATCAATATTACTTCATTTTTCACATACGAAAACTTTCTTTCTGGTGGGGGTGATGGGAAGCAGGGTCTTTGGGCCACACCCCACGATGCTCAGAGCCCGTCCTCTGCCTCTGTGCTCAGGGAGCACTCCTGGTGGTGCTGACCATCTGGGATGCCGGGAATCAAGCACAAGCCAGCTGCAGTCGAGGCAAATGCCCTCCCTGCTGTACTATCGCACTGGCCCACATCTAAAAACTTTTTTAAAAAAATCACACTGTCTATAACATGGTGTGTTTTCTTGGGCCCTAATTATGTCTGTGAAACCAGTCCAGGTTGCTTCGTTTTTGTTCTCCTTGTCAGGCTGTGCTCCGTCACTGGGGGCCGGAGAGAGAGAGAGTAGGCGGGGAGGGGCTTGTTTTGCAAGCAGCTGAGCTGGGTTTAGTTCTCTGAACCTAATATGGTCCCTGAGCACCACCAGGAATGATCCCTGAGCACAGAGCCAAGAGTAAGCCCTGAGCACTGCCAAATGTTGCCCCAAAACTTATACACACACACACACACACACACACACACACACACACACACACACACACCCCACACACCACATAATTGACTTCTTCATTGACATATTCAATGAGAGTATAGAGCCCGCGCGGCAGAGCCTGGCAAGCTACCCGTGCGTATTGGATATGCCAAAAACAGTAACAATAAGTCTCTCAATGAGAGACGTTACTGGTACCCACTCGAAAAAAATCGATGAGCAACGGGATGACAGTGACAGTGATTGACATATTCAGGGGTAGGGTATAGTTCAGCCGTAAACTTCTCTTGCATGTGTGGGTTCAATCAACATGAAAACACACACACACACACACACACCACACACACACCATGGACACTTTTATAAACCCCACTGGGTGGTAGAGAAAGAAAATTGGGCCCCGCCCAGCCCGACTCTGCCCAGGAATGAGGCCTGGTGTACAGGCAGTTGGCAGGGTGCAAGGCGAACACCTTAAACCCTGGATTGTCTCTCCAGCCCACAAAGCACATTTTTGTGCCAGTTCCGAGTGAGAAAAGACAAGTCCAAGCACATTTGGACACCCGTGACACCTCTGCTTCCCCCACCCACCACACACACACACACACACACACACACACACACACACACACACACACACACACACACACACACACCCTACCAAGGTATTTCCGAAGCATCTAGTCAGTTCCTTCTTTCCTACTTCTCTCTACCAAACCATCGGTTTAGGGAAGTGGCTCAGGTACCCAGCACACCATCCAGATATTGTTTACCTCATTTTATTCCACGGGGCCGAGAGGCTGCGGCCAATATTCTAGGCCTTTCCAGACCATTCCTGCCCTGCAAGGTTCATTCCTGCAGCCGCTGCCTGGAGAGGCCCAAGAGTCTGTGCCGTCCACGAGCCAGGCCTCCTCCAAGCCCCACCCAAACCAGTCAAGCCTCCTCCGGCCCTCTGGTGGCCCTTGCCTTGGGCAGCCCCAAGGTGCACCCATTTGTTATGTCCACGTCTCAAATTCTCCGTCCTTTCGGTGACAAGCCCTTCAACCCTTGCAGCCTTGGGACCGGTTATGAAGACCAGAGCTTTTGAACTCAAAAGCAGCAAGTCACTGCCGGTGCCAGGTACCAAATCATCCCAAAGGTCTCTTCAGAGTGATTTGAAAAGAAATGAAGTCACGGGCTGGAGCGACAGCACAGTGTGTAGGGCATTTGCCTTGCACGCGGCCAACCAGGGTTCGATTCCCAGCATCCCATAGGGTCCCCCGAGCATCACCAGGAGTATCCCCCGTGCAACACCAGTGTGACCCAAAAAGCCAAAAAAAAAAAAGAAGAAATGAAGTCATACCTATCATACCAATAAGGAAAACAGGGGGGCATGGAGAGATGGCTCGGGGCTAAGAGCAGCAGCACTACAAGTGTCAGGCTGTGAGTTTCACCCCAGGTGCCACCCCCGGACGCAAAACTCAGTGCCTGCAGCTAGCTGCCCCTTCTGGGGCTCCCGGGCAGGAACAGAGAGAGATCTCTGCCACACGCGGCGGGCAACCCAGAGGGAACGTGGGAAAACACCGCCCTGGCCAGCAGCACAGGGCAAAGTGAGAGTGGTCACTGTCCCTCCCGCGCCAGCACTACGCCACCTGCAGCAAAGGGAAGGGGGACAATAACACGAATACAGCAGTGCCCCTGCTAAGATAAGGGCTTCCCCGTCGGCCATCGGTCTCTTTGTTGTTCTCATTAAAAAATAGTGTTTTTCTAGTGCCTGCCGTAAAGGCAGACTGGGAGTGGGGTGGAAGGAAGGAAACTGGGGACGTTGCTGGTGGGAAATGCTCACTGGTGAGGGGGACGGCTGTCGGAACATTGTATGATGAGCTCATTCATAAACAACTTTATAACTATGTATCTCACGTGTTTAATTAAGAGTATGTATAGAGGGGCTGGAGTGATAGCACAGCAGGTAGGGTGTTTGTCTTTCACGTGGCCAACCCGGGTTCGATTCCCAGCATCCCATACGGTCCCCTGGGCACCACCAGGGGTAATTCCTGAGTGCAAAGCCAGGAGTAACCCCTGTGCATTGCTGGGTGTGACCCGAAAAGAAAAAAAAAGTAAAAAAGGAAAAGGGTATATAGAGAGAACTATATGTAGCACTGTATATAGCACTGTCGTCCCCTTGTTTATCGATTTGCTAGAGTGGGCACCAGTAACATCTCCATTGTGAGACTTGTTGTTACCGTTTTTGGTATATTGAATACGCCACAGGGAGCTTGCCAGGCTCTGCCATGTGGGCAGGATACTCTTGGTAGCTTGCCGGGCTCTCTGAGAGGTTACAAAGGAATTGAACCTGGGTCAGCCACGTGCAAGGCAAACGCCCTACCCTCTGTGCTACCCTGCTGTCAAGAGAGAACTATATATATAAATATATTTACATAACAATTTATATAGTATATATGTTATACAAATATTTTATATAGATAAAATATATAAATATATTCATATAAAATAAATATATAATTACATATAATATATACAAATAGAGAACTCTACTGCTTTAGAGTTCTCAGAACACAGATTAAGCATCAAATAATTTAAGACCACTGAAGATAAACACCCTTGATAGAAAACAAAGAATGTTAAGCTCAGAAGAAACCAAGAGGAAAAATTACTCCAAAAATAAAATGAAATCCATAAATGGGCCTGAAATTTGAATGAGCAAGCATTTCTGATTTTAAAAGTGGGGCTATTATAATTCGGCCGAGTATATGCATGGAACACAGACAGTGCAAACAGGAGAAGAAATTAGATAAATAAGCAGAAAGCTCTAACTGAATTCAGTGCCTGCCTGGTCGTGTTTTTCTCCCCACAAGACTATTATTTAAGTCAATAAGGCAAAAGGGAGGGTTGGGGGAGCTGGAGAGAGAGACTGAGGGGCACAGCGGGTAAGGTGCTTGCCTTGTAAGTGGCTGACCTGGGTTTGATCCCAGCACCACATGTGCCAGTTCAGCCAGGCGAGATCCCCGAGTGCAGAGCCAGGAGGAAGCCCTGAGCACGGCTGGGTGTGGCCAAAGGAAACCAAAGCAAAGAGAACAAAAGGGATGGAGGCTGGGGAGAGGACACAGCTCAGGGGGGGGAGCAGAGCCCAGCACGTCTGAAGCCAGAATTCAAGCCCCAAGCTCTTCCTTAGCATGACCCAGGTGCTACTCCCACGCTCAGACAGACCCCCTTGGCCAGGAGTCACCCTCAAGCCCCTGAGCACGAGTGGGCAGGACCCCTACACAATGGAACCAGTTTGAAACCAGAGTGACTGTAAAGTGGGTAGGGCGCTTGCCTCGTATGCAGTCGACCCCCTGGACCAGCGTCTGCTCTGGGCACGCACGGTCCTCTACACAGAGCCCCCAGTGCAGGGTTAGAAGTAAGCCCTGAGCACTGCTGGGTGAGGCCCCATACACAAACAAGCTGAATACTTCATTTTAGGACATCACTCCTGAAAACGACCAACTATACCTTACAAATGTTTTCTGCAAGTCATTCCTTTCCGTAGATCCTATTAAGAATTCATCACAGAAGGGGCCGGAGCAACAGTACAGTGGGGAGGGCGTTTGCCTTGCATGCCGCTGACTCAAGTTTGATCCTCAGCATCCCATACCATCCCCCACCCCCACTCCCGTTCCCCAAACTCGGCCAGGAGTGATTCCTGGGTGCAGAGCCAAGAGTAACCCCTGAGCATGGTAGGTGTGGCCCAGAAACAAACAAAAAGAACACCAAAAAATGGTAACAGTAAGGAGCCACTCCTCAAAATTCTTGGTGCCCACTCCCTCTCTGACTCAATAGTTCTACTTCTAGGAACTGATTCCACAGAAATGATGCAAAACCATGGGCTGTGTGATAACAGAGCTGGCAAAGCACCCCCCCCCCTAGCATAAGGCCAGCCCCAGTTCCATCTCCCAAACCACAGACAGTGGTGAAAGTTTGGCAACGTTTTGACTGCAAGAAGACAGGTTAAAGAATCGGCGACACCCTCTAATGGAATTCTCCGAGGCTGAATGATGGCCAAGCCTTTCAAGAAGAACTACGGATAGTATCCCCAGTTTGGGTGGAATATTGTGTATCTGTTAAACACGCAGTATGGAAGGACACCAGAGACTGCGAACATCGTTCTCGGCTAGAAAGACACAGGGCAGCGAGAGGCAGGCATGGGAAAGAGATGGACAGTCTCACTGTTTGTCCTCTAAACTTTTGAACTGTGAGGCTGCTCTACTCCTCTTCACAATAAATAAAATGTCAAATTCAGAAAGACACGGGAGGCGGGGGGTTGGGATTGGCTCAGTGTTAGAGTCTGTGCTCAGTCGGTATGAAGCACTGGGCTTGACCCAAACACCAAGCCTCACCCCCTGGGGGTGGGGGGGGGGAACAATAAAACAAAATAAAGAATCCACATTGGAAAAATAAGTGAAAGAAGCGAAAGTAAAATCCACAGAGGAGCAATGCGGGTCCAGCGGGCCCCACACAACCTCCTTCCCTAGTTTATCCGAGGGATCCCCACTCCAGGCAGTCTAGAGAGAGCCTGAACCAAGCCTGGACACGGGGGGGGGGGGGGGGGGGGGGGGGGGGGGGGGGTGTCCCTGTAGACTCCAGGACCTTGATGAGCTGGTGCAGCTCCTTTCAGGAGGAAACCAGGGCCGGCGCAGACCTACAGAAAACCCTTCCCCGACCTACAACAGGCACCCCGATTTCCTAACTTTCCTGCCAGGACACCCACAGTCCTGGAAGGGTCTAGCTTAAGTTCTGCTGCCTTAGCCTGTGTGTGTGGGGGGGGAGTTATGTTTGCCAGCCAACACAGTGGCAAACAAAGAAGGCTTTTCTCTGCCGGCCTTCCTCCTGGGGACCGATGACAAGCCGCGTCCTTCAGCCAAGGAGCGGGGCGGTCCCCCTGCTGCGGGGGCGGGGGCCAAACCTGTTGCTCGGGGCCTTTCCAGGGAACCTTGCCGGTCCCTTCTGCGCTCCCCCTAGAAGCACGGCCGCTCTGCAGCCTGGGCACACCCGGGGCAGGGGGTGCGGGGTGGGGAGGGGGAGTGGGGTGATGCGCAGAATCCACCTCCGTGCCCTGGGCTTCTCAGCAGGAGGGGCAGACGGTCCACCCCAGCCGTCCTCCTCCGGGGATGGACGAGCCAGCAAGGGTGCGCGTCTCTCGCGCGCGGCTGCAGGGACAGGGATCCTCTGGGGGTGCAGCAACACATCGGCCCCGGGCGCGCTCCGGAGGCCGCAAGGGTCCTGACCCGGGGTGGGACGCGGGGGTTGGAGAAAGCCAAGACCCCCGAGACGCCGCGGCCCGCGCCCCCCTGCGCGGACAGGTGCCAGCGTGCATCTATCTACCTGTTGGAGGCGGCCCGACTCCCAGCAAGTGGGGCGCCCCCCGCCCCGGGCCCCCTCCCGGGTCCCCGGCGCGCCCCGTGCCCGCTCTCCCGCCCCGCCCGCCCCCCCCCCCGGACCCCGGGGGTCTCACCAGAACAGCAGGTTGGCGCCCAGGAAGCCCAGCAGGCTGGGCACCGGCCTGTGCCAGCTCCGCAGCTCCGCGGCGCGGCCGCCCAGCCACAGCAGCGGCTCGCCCAGCAGCCAGGTCACCGCCGCGGCCACCGCGCCCGCCGCCTCGCTGCCCGGCCGCCCGGGGGGCGCGGGGGGCTCGGGGGGCGCCGCGGGGCTGCCCGGCGCGGCGGGCACCGCGCTCGCCATCTTCCGCCGCTGCCAGGCGGGCACGGGCGGGCGCGCGCGCGGGCGCGGGGTGCCGTGACGTCACGGGGCCGCGGCGGGGGCGCCCCCGGGGGCAGTGGGCGCGGCCGGGCGGGCTCCGCGCCCCCCGCCCCGGCTCTCGCCGGCCCGCCCCGGCCTCTGCAGGGCGCTGGGGCGCGCCCCGGGCGCTTTAGGACTCCGGGAAGGGCGCGAGGGTGAAATGATGGGGTGGGAGGAAGGGGACAGAGGCCGGGTGGGAGGGAGGAGGGCCCTCCCGGGTTGCCTCTCTGGGGCCCAGGACGCCGGGCGGGCAGGAGGTGGGGAGCAGGGCACCCCCTGCGGGCACCCCCCACACACACACACACACACAAACACACACGCGCGCACCAGCTCCAAGGAGGCACCACCTGAATCAGGCAGGGGTGTAGGAGGGGGGGCAGGGACCCGGGCCCTGGGCTCCCGGCTAGAGGTGGCTTGGGGGAGGGGTGAAGGGCAAGGCCTGAGCTCTCTTCAAAACTTCTTTGCACTCTTTGACCCCCCTTCTCTCTCTCTCTCCCTCCCCCTACCTCCCTCCGCCCTTCTTTCTCGCTCACTCGCTCCCTCTCTCTCCTCTCTGTCTCCCCCTCTGTCTCTCTGTCTCTCTCTGTCTCTGTCTGTCTGTCTCTCTCCCTCTCTCATTTCCTGGTTGTTTGGGCAGGGGTCTCTCCTGCCCTGTGCTGGGGGACCACATGGGATGCTGGGGGCGGAGCCCAGGTGGGCCGCCTCAGGGCCAGTGCCTACGGTACTATGGCTCTGCCTTCCTCTTGCTCTTCTCCAGCATCCTCGCTCACCCCAGCGCTCCCTACCATGCCGCCCGACCACCTGCCCTGAGGAGGGGCTGGGGTGTTCCACGTGTCTGTCTGGATCCCCCTGCTGGCCCCCTGGCTGCTTGCACTGCTTGCACTGGAAGGATGGGCCGGCTTCCCAGAGCAATTACAGGCCCGCGCCCAGAGGGCGTCTGGGGGCTGCGGTCTAATGCTCGTCTGGGTGGTCATTAGCGCTGTTTATGGCTCTGTGCGTACACAGGTGGGGAGGCTTGGGAGCTGGGCTCTGCCGGCGCTTGCTTCTGCCCTAGGGGTGAGGGTTCTGGGAGCTGCTCCTGGTCCACCCCAGCCAGGGTCCCAGCGCCAAATCCCAAGACTCCAGAACCCCCAGCCTCACGGCTGCCTCTTCTGTTGTGGTGGTATTTGGGGTTTCTTGTGGTTTTTGTTTTTTTCTGCGGGGGGGGGGATGGGGAAGGGGAAAGTTAGCACCCAGAGTGCCTCAGGGCTGCTCATGCTGAGTTTGTTTTGTTTTATTTTGTTTTGTTTGTCTTCTTTTGGGTCACACCTGGCAATGCTCAGGGGTGACTCCCGGATCTGGACTCAGGAATTACTCCTGGCAGTGCCTGGGGGACCATATGGGATGCCATTGAACCCGGGTGGGCCCTCGTGCAAGGCTAGTTTCGGTAGTGCCAGGGACCAGCCCTGGGTGAGCAGGCCTGGAGCAGGCACCCCAGGAGAATTAAGGAAAGAGAAATATGAAAGGAAAAAGCAAGGGATTATGGCTTAGGACCAGTAAACATTAGAACGACATTCTTTAAATGGATTAGACTCTGACATATCTGAGGTGTTGGTCAAATATAAATACGAACAGGTTCAGTTAAGCATAAAAATGGGTTTAGTGGAACATGAACATAAACAGATGTGAAGCACTTCCTTCAGGGCAAACTCTAGGAGGTCTGCCTGGGGGCGGAGCATCCTGGATTCTGGTCTCCAACACCTTAGCTCGGTCCCCCCCCCCCCATTTTGTTTTCTTTGCTGACTTTCTGGTCTCCGCTCTGCTCCACTGCACTTCAGTGACCTTCATTCATTTCCATCCCCATTGATCATGAGCCTCTCACAAGACATGGAAAATCCCCAGAGGGATGGTACAGAGAGTAAGGTGCTGGCCTTGCACGTGGGGGACCAGGGCCCAATCCCTGACACCCCATAGGGTACCCCGAACCCCACCAGGCTGACCCCTGAGCACAGAGCCAGGAGTACGCCTGGAGCATCGCTGGGTATGGACAAAAAACAGACAAGGAAAAGCAGAAAAGAAAGAAAGCAAACTAACACGCAGATGCTCGGTGCTTGGCCCAGGGCCGGGGCTAGGGCTCCGGACGGCCCAGCAGGTGGGAGGCTGAGGTGGGAGGCTGAGGGAACCTGAGGCTCGCACAGCTGAGAGGAACGGAGGCTGGGCAGGTGGCGACTGAAACCCTTTCCCCGGGGCTCCTCCGGAGCCAGAGTTTGGGCCCTTCTTGGGCTTTGGGAGCCGAGTGGCCTGTGTGTGGTGGAGACCGTCTCTCCGGGGTGGGGTCTACAGGGCTGCGGGAGCTCAGGGGTAGGAGACCCCGTGCTACTATGGCCAAGGCCTGGGCTTGACCTATGGCACGGACCGGTGACCCCTTTACCTCACGCTGTATTCGCACGCACACACACACACACACACACACACACACACACATACACATCCCTCACACATATAAACACACAACTCATCTACATGCACACCTCACACAAAAACACAACTCACCCACAGTTTACACATACCTTACACCCACACTTCCCTAAAGTCCACACACTTCACACATATACAAACACACACAACTACACCTCCACACATAAACCTCACATATACCTCACGCATATACATACTCACACCTACACACGCAAGCCTCACACGCAGCTCATCCACAGCCCACACATGCACCTCCTGCACAGACAAGCACACAACTCACACCTACACACACACACACCTCACCCGCAGCCCACACAAACGCAATACTCATATCTCTCCACACAAACCTCACACAAACCCACAGCTCACACACACACACACACCTCACACATATACAAATACACACACCTTGCCCACAGCTCACATACACACCTCACACATATACAAATTCACAACTCACACCTCCACACACAAACCTCACACAAACACACAATTCACCACATCTCACACACACACCCACACACACCTCACACACACCTCACGCACTCACACTCACAACAGAGCCTGGCAGAGGCAAGACTCTGGAAGAGACAGGGGGCTTTCCCGCCAGTCACTCAGCTGGTTCCGGGGAGCCCGTGAGGGACGGTCGGGGCAACAGCCCAGGAAGAGAGCCAGACGGGGCGGAGGGAAGGGCCTGCTGGAGAGCTTGGCAGAGAGGCCGGGCCCAGGTGAGCGGCCAGGTGCTGGCCAGACCAGACGGGCCACGTGCAGAGCAGAGCCTGATGGGTTCCGGATAAACAGGTCAGAGCAAGGAGTCCCCCGCAGGCTCACTCTGCCGCACTCACCCACACCTCACACGCACACAGCTCACACCCACCTGCGCACCTCGCACAAAAACACAACTCACCCACAGCTTACAGCCCTTACACGCACAGGCTCACGGCCAACCCTGAGGCTCCCCGAATCACCCCCGGGTGCCCAAGAACCTCCTGGGCATACCCGGCGGTGCTTAGGGCATGCATCTTAATCCTGGAACCAGCCAGCTGGCTCCCAAGTGTTCTCTTTTGGAGGGCTGGGGGCCCCTCCTGGTGATACTCATTCCTGGGTCTGTACTCGGGAACCACGCCTAGTGGAGCTTGGAGGACCATATGGGGTACCAGAGATCGGACCCAGGTGGGCTGTGTGCAAGGCAAATGCCCTAACTAGTGTACTATTGCTCCGGCTCCCCACAAATGTCCTTTATTAATAATCAAACTTCGTTATTTATTTATCTTTGGTTTGGGAGCAGTGCTCTGGGCTTACTCCTGCCTCTGCACTCAGGGATGACTCCTGGTAGGCTCAGGGGGACAAGTGCGGTGCCAAGGACAGAACGCAGGTCAGCCACATTCAAGGCAAGTCCCTGACCTGCTGTACTGTCGCTCCAGCCCGTTATGGGTCTTCTGTTTGTTTGTTTTACAATTCAGGAAGCTTTGTCCATAAATCCCAATCTCATGGGGTGTCAGGAATCTGAGCTCATTTCTTCTAAAGTCCCAGAAATCAAATCTACCTCTGACACGGTACCAGGCCTATAGAGTCTTCAAAACACCAGCAGACTGCAGCGTTAGCACAAACAGTAATAATAGTAATACTGGACACGCCCGAGGGCAGAGGAGCCGGCCCAGGCCTCTGGGTTCCTTTACTGTTGACTGCTGTGTTTCCCTGAGGACCACACCCAGCGGGGCTCAGCAGCTCCTTCCGGCTGGCATTGAGGCGCGGCCTCCCGTGTGCCGAGCCCGCGCAGACCACTGAGCTCTCTCACGGGCTGCCTGCGTTGGGCAAAGAAGCGATGGGCTCAGACAGCAGTTTCCTGTAACCCGGGAATTCCAGCCACCTTCCACCTCCAAGCACAACCCTGAGCCCAAGTCTCCAGCCGGGTCTTCAGCTCAAGGGAACTTCCGGGCTTAGGGGGACCAGAGACCAGACTCTGGGTTAGAGACAGGCTCAGCACACATGGCAACATTGTAGCACTGTCATCTTGCTGTTCATCGGTTTGCTCCAGTGGGCACCAGTAACGTCTCCATTGTGAGACTTGTTGTTACTCTTTTTGGCATATTGAATACACCACGGGGAGCTTCCCAGGCTCTGGCATGCGGGCCTGGCACTCTCGGTAGCTTGCCGGGCTCTCTGAGAGGGACAGAGAACTCAAACCTGGGTCAACCGCGTGCAAGGCAAACACCCTATGCACTGTGCTATCTCTCCAGTCCACAGCACACAGCAACATTAAAAAAAAAAAAGTGAACTGAATAGAGTGAAGAGCAAGAGAGATTGTCCAAGGGTTAAGGCGTTTGACTTGCATGTGGTCAACCCAGGCCAAATCCTGGCACTGGGTGGGGTCCCCTGAGCCCCTCCAGAATTCATGCTTGAACAGAGCAGAGACAAGCTCTGGTGTGACCCAAACCTCCTCCCCCCCAACCTTCAAAAGAATATGCTGGAGGGGCTGGGGTGATAGCACAGCAGGTAGGGCGTTTGCCTTGCACTCGGCAGACTCAGGTTCGAATCCCAGCATCCCAATGGTCCCCCGAGCACTGCCAGGAGTAATTCCTGAGTAATTGAGCCAGGAGTAACCCCTGTGCATCGCCGGGTGTGACCCAAAAACCAAAAAAAAAAAAAAAAAAAACCCAAAAGACTATGCTGGAATAGCTATATCCCACCAAAGTACTCCCCTCCCCCCGCCACCCCCCCACACACAATGTGCGTTTGGCTTAGCAGCAGTTACCCATTTACTAGATGGTGGAACAGGGGTGTTGGGGCCACACCCAGTGACCCTATGCTCAGGGGTCACTCCTGGGGAATTTCTAGGGGATCCCATAGTGCCCTGGGGCATGGATGAAGCAAGAGACTGCCTTCCCTCATGGGTGTGAGGGCTAGGGAGCTATCTGGGCCCCCTGGGTCCCCATTTCTGAGGAAGACCTGCCCTTTCTCTCCAGCTCCCATCACCCTCCTTCCTCGTGGGACAACAGCAAGCACCTTCACATCAGGGAGAATCAACTGAGATGCTCACTTTGGCTCCTGACTGTTGGCAAGGGTCAGCAAGGGTGCCCAGCTGCCCAGGGCACAGAGGACATGCAGAAGTAAGAGCCACAGAGTCCGCAAGATGTTGGGATAACTCACAGCTACTCCACAGAGAACAGAGAAGGAGCATCCACCCCTTCCGTCCGCAGGGAAGGCAGAGGTGAACTCTGACACCACAGCTCCAGGGAGGCTGTGTGTGCCACCTAGCTTAGGGCAGAGGTGGGACAGGGTGTGTGTGTGTGTGTGTGTGTGTGTGTGTGTGTGTGTGTGTGTGTGAGAGAGAGAGAAGCCATCGTGTTCTGTGATGTGGCCTCCAAATATACTACCTGCGAGCGATATTAAACTTTGCCTTCCTGTTGCTTGGATGGTTCAGGAGATGCCGAGTCCTATAAACACTCGTGTGCCCATTCAGACACAGCCCATTGGCCTGTTCTCACTGTCCAGGCTAAGGCATAGCCGGCGTGTGTGGCTAATTTCTAAGGAAACCCGGTGAGTGACTGCTGTGAGGTATTTGCCTTGCGAGTGCTTGACCAGGCTCAGCCCAGCCAGAGAAGCTCCTGGCACAAGAAATAGCACCGGGGAGGGCCTGAGAGATAATCCGGCGGGCAGGGCACTTGCCTCGCGCTGACTCAATCTCAGTTTGATGCCTGGCACCGCATATGGGCCCCAGCCCACTGGGAGTGATGCCTGAGCACTGCAGGGTGTGACCCCCACGAACAGTAAAGGTACCGGCATAGTTATCCACAGCCCCCATGGCAAGAATTAGCACGGGCACTTTTGCCTCTGGCCTGTGTGGAGTGGTCAGAGGTCCTGGGCTAGGCCTGCTGTCTGCCCGGTGACCCTCAGTACTCTGCTTCCCCCCCTCCCCGGCTGCTCCTGGGCACATGATGAATGACCCACACTCCTCCTGCCACCTGTCAGCTGCTAAGAACCTTCCCCTGACATGTCCCCGTGCCTATGGCTTTGAAACGGAGGCGCTGTGATGTGCAAAGTTATTCCTGACTGAGTTTCAGGCATACAATGTCCCCGCACCGATGGCATCACCGGTGTCTGCTTCCCTCCACCAATGTCCCCAGTTACCTCCCACCCCTTTACTTGTTGCTATTTTTCTCTAGGCCCTATGGTTTATAATGCTATGGCTCAGAAGGTTTCGGGCATGATACTTTACCCTCTTTCAGCATGCTTAGGTCATTTTTTTCGTTAATTTTTTTTATAGACTTACAAACTTTTGTGATTACGTTTCATAATCATACAATGTTCGAGTACCCATCCCTCCACCGGTGCCCATTCTCCACCACCCATGTTCCCAATGTCCCTCCTGCCACCCCCACCCCTTCCCAACCCCTGTTTCTGTGGCAGGCACATTCCTTCTCTCTGTCTCTGTCTCTGTGCCTGTCTCTATCTCTCTCTCTCAGGTGTTATGGTATGCAATACAGGTACTATGCTTAGGTTACTTTTAAGAAGAGAATGTTTGGGGGCCATAGTGATAGTACAGTGGTTAGGGTGCTTGCCTTCCACATGGCAAACCTCAGTTCCATCCCTGGCACCCCTTAGGGTCCCTGGAACTCTGCCAGGAGTGATAAGTAACACCTGAGCATTGCTGAGTGTGGTCACAGACCTCTCTCTCTCTCTGTCTCTAAACATATATATATATATATATATATATATATATATATATATATATATATATATATAAAAGTTTTCCTTCTCCACGAGGCGGCGTGGGCACATGTAGCAGGCAGGCAAGCGACCCCGCCCTTGGCACCCCTGAAGGCTGCATGGTGCCCTTGGAGCTGCCCTGCGGAAAGGAGCCTCGAGCTGGGCGGGGAGTGAAGAGGAGCCGGGCTAGGAGCTCAGCCAGAGACGTTAAGAAAAAAGCTGGATGCTCTCCGCCCAGATGAGATGCGGAGCAGCCGTGCATGAAACGGCCCCTCTGCTCCTTAAAGACTATGATGGGGGGTCTACTAACCTATTTTGGCACCCAGCGGCTTCTTATAGAAATGCATCTAGACTGTGAACTGAGCTAAAATAACAGAAATCCAACACCATAAAGCCAGCCGCTATTATGGCTACGCGAGCTCATATAATCTTCATTCTCAGCAATGGAAACAAATTATCAAATGATGCCTTCTCAGCAGGTTTGATAGTTGGGGGAAAATTCCAAATAATAATAGTGAGTTCTCTGTTGAAATATTGAACGTATTCAAAGTATAGAGAGAATAAAGTGAAGATCATTAGCCACACAGGTGGGGGGGTGCAGGAGGGGGTATATTGGGGTTCTTGGTGGTAGAACAGGTGCACTGGTGAAGGGATGGGGGTTTGATCATTATATGACTGAGACATAAACCTGAACACTTTGTAAACTTTTTCACGGTGATTCAATAAAATAAAAATTTTCATCGATTTGTTCAAGCGGGCACCAGTAACGTCTCTCATTGAGAGACTTATTGTTACTGTTTTTGGCATATCCAATACGCCACAGGTAGCTTGCCAGGCTCTGCTGTGCAGCCTCGATACTCTCGGTAGCTTGCCGGGATCTCTGAGAGGGGCGGAGGAATCGAACATGGGTCTGCTGCGTGAAAGGCGAATGCTCTACCACTGTGCTATCACTCCAGCCCAAAATAAAAAATAAAAAAAAAGAAGAAGAAAAAAGAGCTGGAGTTGGTGCTCTGTCCCCAAAAGGGCCCATCCAAGAGCTCCTTAGCAATGAGCTCATCTAGGGACCAGCCACCTTTTTTTTTTTTTTGGCTTTTTGGGTCACACCGGTGATGCTCACGGTTAGTCTTCGCTGTGCACTTAGGAATCACTCCCGGTGATGCTTGGGGGACCCTATGGGATGCTGGGGACCAAACTCGTGTTGGTTGTGTGCAAGGCAAATGCCCTGCCCACTGTACTATCGCTCCACCCCAGCCACCAATTCCTAACGCTCTCCTACCCCAGGACCCGGAGTACTTAGGGAACCTGTTGACCGCCTTTGTTTGATGTCGGTGGGCCCCTCGAATGGCTCATGTGAAGCAGGGAGGAGGAAGACGGTCACTTTCTCCCGATCCACCTCTGCCTCCCGGACCCAGAGTTACTGGGTTCTTGTCTCGCTTCGCACAAAGGAATTTCAGGAGTAGACGAGCAGTGAAATTACACAGTTTTTATTTGGAGGTTTTGAAGGGAAGGAGGGAGAGAAACTGGGAGTGAGGGGAGAGTAAAATGCTCAAGAGAGAACCTGGGATTCTCCAAGGGCGGAGACAGCCCCTACACACATCCCAGCATTAGACAGGGAAGCATGCAAGTCCACAGCTCAAGAGTGGAGAGGCGGGCGACACATGTACTCAGGCGACACATGTGCTCCGCCACATGGGTGCAAACAGCACATGGGCTCAGGCAGCATGTGTGCTCCCTTCCTTTGTCCAAGGTGGCCTTTATAGGGTTTCTCCAACCTGCCCACACGTGGAGCTTCTACCTAGGTCAAAGTCTGTTGCTAAGGAGGTTGCCAGGGGGTTGGGAGTGGTGATGGTCTTCTTTGAAATTCTCTGAGCTTCTCTGGGTCTGTTGCTGTAGATGGATGAGGGTCTTTACAGGCCTTAGTTCCTGTTTTTTCCTGTTTTCTGCAAGGTCGGCTTTTGCCATTGCCTTGGGAGGGGCCTTCCCTATCTGCCTACATCCAATTAGGTGTGTCCTGCACAAGAAAACACGGACTGGTTGGAAGGCAATTTAAAAGCCCGTATCCGAGGGCGGCAGGAGCCAGCTGGTAAGGCAGCCTGGGAAGCTGTGGCAACCCACCAAGGGTGATCCCGGTCAATGATTAGCACGCCTGGAGTTAAACAACAACTCGCGGCTGCGTGGAGACTCTCAGGACGGACAGAGGAAAAGTTGGGCCTGGCAAACTTGGGTAAGCCAGCCAGTGTGGCCACAGCTGTAGATTTAGAAAAGGAGCATTCTAGAACTCCGGAGGAACTGATTCTGGCTTTGATTCTTAACGAATAATGTGACCCTCGAGGGAAAAGCCGGAGGCCGTGGGGCTGCTCAGACTCAAGGTCACTTCTGCACTGCTAAGGCACACGTGTGTTTTGTAACAGAGACACCTGGCAGCCTCCATCTCTGCAGACTTGGCATCTCAGGAATGGGAGCAGTGGGTGGACATCCCACCTCCCACCGTATGGAAGGGACACGACCAAATGGCCAGCAACAAGATCCAGAGACTATAAACCAAAGCTCCCAGAAGAGAGCAACGCAGAATGTCCTGACCCCGCACCAGGCTGTATTCACTAGGGCACCTCGAAGGGGGACGGATTGAATTTCCCTCCCTGCCCCAAGCAGAGCCCTAGCAGCCAAAAACCTCCAGAACCCAACCGCTGCCATGCTCTAGGCCCCTCTCCACACGCTCGGACAAGCCTTACTCAAGTAGGAACCAGCAGAAAAACCCAGATATGTGGGAACCCATAACTCAGATCTCCAAGCCTGCTCGGATCGGGACTGGGCCTCCTTCCCCCGGCTCCCCAGTTTTCCGGTAACTTGGCAGTCACACCCTCAAGCTGCCCCCAGCGCCATGTAATCTCATCAATGGCCAAGATCCCGAGACTATGAAATAAAGCTCCCAGAAGAGAGCAACAGAACTTCAGGCAACCTCTCATACTCTAGCCCTTATACTAGCCCTTATTACTCTTATACTAAAAGCAGCACACATGTGTTCGGTTTTAACATACTTGCTTGTGTTCTCTTATATATGGGCTGAAATGGCTCCAGAATGAAATACAACAACCCTCACACACTTCCCTCTTATTGTGGTGGGAAAGTGCTCTGTGGTAGATTGGGTGTTTGAGTATTATCTGCAATGAACTATTGTGAACTACTTTATGAAAATAAAATATATAAAAATTCAAAATTGCTGGCAACATTGACCCGGATTCCTCCGTGTATCCTGTAAGGTCCATCTTGCCCAAATCAGTTATCACAGAGCTCTAGAATGTTCCTCTTCTAAATGGCGAGCAGGCTGTGGGCTGGGTCTTCACGGGGGCAGAAGACAAACTTGAAGAGGGAAGAGAGATGACTGTCAGACCGGCGTGAGGACCCAGATGGGATTCTGGGATGCCTTAAAAAAAAAAAAAAGAGCTACTTTTTGTGGGTTGGGGGAGATGGGGGAGAGTTGAGAGGTCAGATGGATTGGATAGATCACATGGCTTTTCCTCACAGTGACTTGGCACTGAGGATGCCTTGACGTGTCCGGAAGAGAAACGGCATGGCCACACTGTCTGCTATCTGTCAAAGGAAGCATGGGCAGGAGCTGGAGCAATATCACAGCGGGTAGGGTGTTTGCCTTGCACACGGCCAACCCAGGTTTGATTCCCAGCATCCCATACGGTCCCCCGAGTGTACCGTCAGGAGTAATGCCTGAGTGCATGAGACAGGAGCAACCCCTGTGCATCACCGGGTGTGACCCAAAAAGTAAAAAAAAAAAAAAAAAAAGGAAGCGTGGGCAGAGACACACACAGAGGAAGTGGGTGCAGTCGGGCGTGAGGGTGATCCGGGGTGTGCTTTGTACCATCCTTTCAACTTTCCTGTGGCTTTGGGCTGTTTCATAACAACAACAAAAGGGCTGTAGATGGAAAGAGACTAGGACATAGAGAAACTTGTAATAAAAAAAAAAACTTGAAAGAGTCGTGGTTCCTTTCGATTTCCTCCCCAGCCACCCCCTCACCACCTCACCCCAAGGCTGTGCTCTTTGTCAGTGCCTTGTTTACTTGTGCTCCCTCTTGACCTTACATCCCTGCATCTGCCCATGTGGGGGGTCCAGGAGGCCCAGCAAGGGCTGCAGCGGGAACCCAAACAGCTCTGCCTCCGTCCAGCACCCGGGCTTCTCGCGCTGAGTTCAAACTCCTCATCCAGCGTGGTCAGAGCCCAGACGAGGCTCCACGCATGAGCAGAGACAGACAGCGGTGTGGTTCTGACCTCAAGGGCTGTCTGAGAGAGTAATTACGTGAACGCAGCCGGCAGGTTGGGGGTGTCTCTGGGCAACAAACAGCCACGACACAGGCCTGCCACCCAACCAGCTCTCGACTGGAGAGAAACACGCACGGGTCAGGGCCGATGGAAGAGGACAAGCTGGACACTAAGACTGGGTTTTGGGAAGGAGCGAGAGCACAGCGGGGAGGGTGTCTGCCTTGTACATGGCCGACTAGGATTCGATCCCTGGCATCCCATAGGGTCCCCTGAGCACTGCCAGGAGGAATTCCCGAGTGCAGAGCCAGGAGTAATCCATGAGCATCACCTGTTGTGACCCAAAAAGCAAAACCAATAGATAACCAACTGAGGCTTGGTGACCACATGCTTAAAAATTTTTTAAAAAATGACTGAGTGAGAGGGAGAAGAGCCCGTGCAAGCATTCCGTGAAGCTTCTGTTCAACTGTGCTCGTGTTACTGCAGAAAAAGAGTGTGAATATTATATGGTGAAACAGGGCCACTTGTCCTCTGTGTACCTGGAACACGGGTCTGTTGAGGGTCTGTCTAGCCGGAAACATCTTTGGTTTACAGAGTGTGTGTTAAGATTTAAGAGAAAACGCCACATCATGTCCCAAGAGCTCAGCACCTGTGAGCCCTTGGAGCTTCCATTTTTGCCTCTGTTTGGCATTAGTTTTTCTAATTTGAGTCACTCTTGTTGCAATGTACTAGCTTTTTTTTTTTTTTTTTTTTTTGGTTTTTGGGTCATACCCGGCTATGCACAGGGGTTACTCCTGGCTCAATTACTCAGGAATCACTCCTGGCGGTGCTTGGGGGACCATATGGGATGGTGGGAATCGAACCCTTGTCGGGCCGTGTGCAAGGCAAACACTCTACCCTCTGTGCTATCGCTCCAGCCCCCTGTACTAGCTTTTTTATTGTAGATTTAATAAGAGGCTCTTGAGTATTTTTCTTTTTCTTTTTGAAAAGACAAGGTAAACGAAAAGGTTGACCTTTATCAGGTTCTAAAAACTATAATGGGGGCTGGAGCGACAGTACACTGGAGAGGGCGTTTGCCTTGCATGCAGCTGATCCAGGTTCCATCCCCGGCACCCCACAGGGTCCCCTGAGCATGGCCAGGAGTGAGTCCTGAGTGCAGAGCCAGGAGTAACCCCTGTGCATCGTGTGGGTGTGACCCAAAAACAAACAAAAATATTTAAAAATTAAAACTATAACCAAATATCCACGGGCAGCTTAAGAAAAGAAGAGTAGAGCCCAGAGAGAGGAGTTAAGGCTCGTGCCTTGCATACGGTCAACGCAGATCAATCTCCGGCACCACATATGGTCTGTGAGCACTGTCAGGAGTGAGCACTGGCGGGGAGGCCCAGGCCTTCCCCAAACTCAAAGGGAAAAAGAAAACTTCAGAGCCAAGGTTTGAGCAGACGGTTTTAAAGATGAAGTGGAAGCAGGAGCTATGGCTCAGGGTCAGAGCACGGCCTCCCACGCCGAACCCCTGCGTCAAGCCCCAGCTACCCCAGAAGGAGGACGGCAGGGAGAGAGGGAGGGACCTGGCGGCTGGAGAGCACCGAGGAGCACCTGAGGCAAACAGAACAGCACGCGCGAACACCTGGCGTGCTTGGGACTCTGCACCAGGTAACAGAGCTAGAACTCGGGGTGCGGCGGGGAGAGCAGGAGACAGAGCTCTCACTGCTCCCCTCGGAGGGAGAGAGAAGCAGCTGGCCGGGGGCCAGTTGCTGAAGGAACTTTCATGATAACCAGGCTTTGGGGGTGGCGGGTGGGCTTTGCACACTTATGCAGGTGCCAGGAGTCATGCTGTGCTTGCCACTGGGGAGCAGTCTCAGCCCCTCACACACGCCGGGCACACACTTTCTCACTGGGCCACACCTATATGCCACAAAGATCAGCTTCTTTTTTTTTTTTTAATTCTTTTATTAGATCAGCTTCTTTTTTAAAATTCTTTTTACTTCTTTTTTTTTTTTCTTTTTTGGGTCACACCCGGCGATGCACAGGGGTTATTCCTAGCTTTGCACTCAAAAACTACTCCTGACGCTGCTCAGGGGACCATATGGGATGCTGAGAAACGAACCTGGTCGGGCAATGTGCAAGGCAAACACCCTACCCGCTGTGCTATCGCTCCAGCCCCTTACTTTTATTTCTAATCGTGTGTGTGTGTGTGTGTGTGTGTGTGTGTGTGTGTGAAGCAAGACAGTTCTTTTTTTTTTCCTTTTTGGGTCACACCCAGCTGCGCTCAGGAATTACTCCTGGCGGTGTTTGGGGGATCCTATGGGGATGCCTGGGATTGAAAGCAGGTCGGCCACGTGCAAGGCAAACACCCTCCCAGCTGTGCTATTGCTCCAAGACCCACAAGACTGTTTTTTTTTTTTTTAATTGGAACTTAGAAAGATGTGACAGGATAGAAAGAGAGAAGTACGTGTCTGAGAGAGAACACGGGCTCCTCTGGAGTGAGAATAAGCAAGCCATAAAAAGAAACATATCGCCAAGCAAAAGAGATGCGGGTTCAAGTGTTAATTAAAAAATAAATAAATAAAATCAAAGTTCTGGGATTCTAGTGCTGTTAAGGATGTTTTTCCAGGCACCTAATTCCAACCCCACACCCAGCACCTCCCTCTCCTGGGGGCCCCAGCACTGGTCCCCTTTGTTCTTCCACACCCCCCAACTCGGCTGTGTGGGTCAGTCCCCCGTCATTTTTATTGTGCAGAAGGAAGCTCAGTCGCAGGTGGCAGCTGCAGCACCCAGAGGTGAAGCCGAGTCCAGCCCAGGGGGAGGCTGCGGCACCCACAACAGCACAGGGCACATGAGGCAGAGAAGGTGCATGAACGCACCATTTCGGGTAGGGACGAGCCCCCTGTTCAAGCAGCAGTGTCAGTCACGCACACACTTGGTTGCCGTGCTCACTGGTGGTTGAAATCTTGGCCAAGTGCTCTCAGAGGGTTATACTCCTTTAGTTCCACTGCCTGCTCACAAGCTTTCCCGGGGCTGAATGGCCCCCAAGAACCACTGGGGATGACTTGCCCTGGAGCCCCCCACGAATTTTGTTCAAGACACCAAATGTTCAATATTAAGCTCGTATTCTTAGAATACATTCAAGAAAACATAGGCAGAATTCTCCATGTGTTGACCTCAGAGGAGACTTTAGTGAGAGGCTCCCACTGGCAGAGAAAAGCAGAAATAAAGAAAATGGAACCTCATTAACTTCAAAAGTCTTCTGACCTGCAAAAGAAATGAGGCCCCAGATCAAAAACAAAAGCAAAAGACCAACTAAATGGGAGAAAATAATCACAGAACATACACTGGGCAGGTACCCAAGATGCACACACAGACAAGCATACATATAATTTTCAGAGCTCAAAAATAAACAAGAACCATCCCAGCAAAAATAGGAAGAGGCGGGGGCTGGAGCGATAGCACAGTGAGTAGGGCGTTTGCCTTGCACGAGGCCAACCGGGTTCGATTCTCAGCATCCCACACGTCCCCCGAGCACCGCCAAGGGTAATTCCTGAGTGCAGAGCCAGGAGTAACCCCTGTGCATCGCTGGGTGTGACCCAAAAAGGAACAAAAAATAGGAAGAGGAGATATACAAATGCTAGCAGTCATCTGAGAAGTTTTCAACAACATCACTGATTCTGAGGGAAATGCAAATCAAAATGACCTCGAGACATCACCTCATACCAAGGAGGCTGCACCACAGCAGATGTCAAGAGTCAATAAAAAACTGTGCTGGGGGGAAGAGTGGTGAGAAAAAAAAAAAAAAAACCCTCATTTCACTGCTGGTGGGCCTGTGTTCTCATCTAGCCTTTAAGGCAGAGTTGGGAGACTTCTTAAGAAATAAAGAATGTCCAGGGCAGAGAGAGAATATAAGAGGTAAGGCACTTGCTGTGCACATAGCCAACCCAGGTTCCATCCCCCGTATCCCATATAATCCCCTGAGCACTGTCAGAAGTGATCCCTGAGCATAGAACCAGAAATAATCCCTAAGCACTGCTGGGCCAGAAGAAAGAAAGAAAGAAAGAAAGAAAGAAAGAAAGAAAGAAAGAAAGAAAGAAAGAAAGAAAGAAAGAAAGAAAGAAAGAAAGAAAGAAAGAAAGAAAGAAAGAAAGAAGGAAGGAAGGAAGGAAGGAAGGAAGGAAAGAAAGAAAGAAAGAAAGGAAGGAAGGAAGGAAGGAAGGAAGGAAGGAAGGAAGGAAGGAAGGAAGGAAGGAAGGAAGGAAGAAAGAAAGAAAAAGAAAGAAAGAAACAGATAATTTTCATTGAGCCCAGCAATTTCATGTTCTTTGGTATTTATCTATCCCCAAAACACTAAAACAGGGGCTAGAGTGGTAGCACAGCTTGTAGGGTGTTTGCCTTGCATGTGGTGGACCCGAGTTCCATCCCTGGCATTCCATATGGTCCCCTGAGCGCCAGGAGTAATTCCTGAGTTTAGAGCCAGGAGTAACCCCTGAGCATCGCCGGGTGTGACCCAAAAAGAAAAAAAAAACACTAAAACATTAATTTACAGAGTTGCACACCTCTGCTCATCACAACACTGTACAATAGCCCAAATCTGGAAACCACCGGAGCCCAATAAGAGATGAATAGATAAAGAGATTGTTTTCTACAGACACAATGAAAAACTATTCGGCTTTTTTGAAATCTAGCATTTTGTGGCAACTTGGGTAGAATTGGAGGGCGCAATGCTTAGCCCAGTGAGTCAAAAGGAGAGAGACTGGGGGCTGGAGCGATAGCACAGAGGAGAGGGAGCTTGCCTTGCACACAATTAACCTGGGTTTGATTCCCAGCATCCCATAGGGTTCCCTGAGCACCACCAAGGGTAATTCCTGAGTGCAGAGCCAGGAGTAACCCCTGAGCATCGCCAGGTGTGACCCAAAGAGCAAAAAAAAAAAAAAAAAAAAAAAAAAAAAAGAGAGAGACCAATGCTAGGCAATCTTGCTTCTGTGTAGAATATAAAGAAACAAAGTGGGAAGATGGCCATTCTTCAAAGGATTTGAACACCCAGATACTGCTAGCAGAGCTGAAAACTCGGCTACCACTGACGTGGGGACAGCGATGGAGAGAGAATGGCACTCTGGTGGGGGCTGGGGACAGTCACATGATCAGCATAAGACAATAACAATGTTACTACGGCAAACCATGAGACGGCAATAAACACTGATTAAAAGTAAACATGGGTGAGCCTGATAGGTAAACAAAACAAAACAAACGAAACTGTAGACTGAGCACACCAAGGCTTCACGTCACTGATGAGTGTCTGGAAAGTGATCTGTACCAAAGCGACACATAATGTGAGGTCACTTGAAAGCCGAGGGACAGACCCAGAATGATCTTTCTCATAAGTGGGTCACAGAGACACATAGTAAGGGAATAACAAACGGTTATTAGGTTAAAAGGACAGTAGTCGGCCCTGAAACTCGTGTGCCGAACTGAGCTGGCCAGCGGCTGGAGGTGGCAGGTCACTGGGAGGGACCCTGAGACAATGACGGAGGGAGGGACATTCCGGGGGAGGTGTGGGGCCGGAACACTGTAACCCTATCATGAGCATCATTGTCAGTCACGGTGTTTCACACGAGCTAACAAAGACATAGGATGAAGCGCCTTGCCCACAGGCTCACGGACATGAACCAGGCCCTGGACCCTACATCATGTTTCCAGGCACAAAGACCCCACCCCCGCCCAGATTCCTCAATAAAGATGCAAACACGTCCACCTGGAACCATCACTTGCTTGCCATCATTCTCTCGTTTCCATCCTCCTGATCCCAGTTTGGTAACCTGTCCCCGGAGTCCAGGGTACAAGGTGGACCCTGTCCCTGGAGAGGAATCTCCCCCCCCCACCCATTACACACACACACACACACACACTCACTCACTCACTCACTCACTCACTCACTCACTCACTCACACTCACTCAGGAGGCTGGATCCAGTATCCCGAGGAAACCCCTGCCCTCATGCAAATCCATTCTTGCAGTGGCCTTGGCTAAGAGCTGACTGTCCCTCTCATTGGTGTGATGAAATGCTGCTGACCAAACCCACGTTGTCCAAGGACCTGTGGTCTTTTGACACATGTAGGCTCGTTCTGTCTCAGCTGTAGAGAGCAAAAGCCTGAACTGAGCCTTTTAAGGGACCAAACTCAAGATGACTGTGGCCCCCCACCTCCCCAAGGACACATGATGAAAGTCGACCCATACAGATAATCCAAAAGAAGCACAATTTTTTTTTTCCTTTTGGGGCCTCACCCAACGATGCTCAAGGGTTACTCTTGCCTCTGCACTCAGGAATTACTCCTGGCGGTGCTTGGGGGACCATATGGGATGCTGGGAATTAAACCTGGGTCGGCCGCCATGCAAGGCCAATAGTACCCATTGTACTATTGCTCCGGCCCCAAGCGTAAAATTCTTAATCATGTCTGCAAATATATCTTTTGCCATACAAGGTAACGTGTGGAGGTTCTGGGGACTGGCAAGTTCTGAGGGCCGGTCCTTGTATGGAACTGAGATTCCTATGTTTTTTACTTGGAATAATATTGTTTTATAATATTAACTGTGTTTCAATTACACAGTACTTGAGGGGGTGAGGCGTTGGGTCACATCCAATAAGTGCTTGCTCCTTGCTCCGTGCTCGGGAATCACTCCTGATGGTGCTCGGGGGGAATCATGTGCAACGCTAGGAACTGAACCAACAAGAGTTGTCCACGTGCCAGGCCAGCAAGCACCTTGACCTCTGTACTTCCTCTCTGGCCCTCAACTGTACGGTGTGAGAAATCAAAATCTCCAGTATTATTTACAGCACCCAAAGTCTAGTCCTTCTGTTCCTTACGATACAAGGACTCCTTTGGCCTCATTCACCCATACCCGTTCCTCTTCCCTCCTGCCAAGGCCTCTTCTAGTCTAGGAGTTTTTGTTGGTTCGGTTTAATTGCTTCATTTATCTCCCACCCACGAGTGAAATTATGCCGTTTGTGTTCCAGACTTAATTCACTTAGCATAATCGGTTCAATTTCTATCCTGGACGTTGCCAATGGCAAGACGTTCTCTTTCTTATGATATTCCAAAGACATTATCTTTTATTTATTTATTTTTATAGTGATGCAGTGTTTCATTGTGCACATAAAGCTACGTGTTGCTTAATGACAGGATCCATTTATGGCAAAGAAAAATGCACGGTTAGGTGATTTCCACTTGGGTGAATCTGATAATGAGTAAATCCCTGAAATTTTCCTTTGGAGAGTGGCATCTGGTGTGCTCAGGGCTTACTCCTGGCTCTGTGCTCAGGAGTTACTCCTGCTGGTGCTCAGAGGAGCCAGCAGTGGCAGGGCTCAGAGACGGATGCCCGTGTGCAAGGCACACTCTCTACCCACTGTGCTACCTCTGCGGCCCCTGGAAGAGACACACAGGGACTGGATTTTTATCTTTTATTATTCTTTTTTTTTTTAATTTGAGGATTGGGGCTTCATCTGGTGTTACCCAGGGCTTACTCCCAAGTCAGTGCTCAGTGATCAGTCCTGGAGTTCGATCCTGGGTCGGCTGCATGAAAGGCACCTTAAACTTTGTTCACTGTTTCTGCCCCCCCCCTTTTTTTCTGACTTCTTTTTGAAGTCAGCTGTCTTTTTCTCTCGATTCACACTCAGTGGAAGGACCATCAGGTCTGAAGGCTGGTCTCCTCAGCATCCTGGCGTCTGGACCCCGGAAGCTGGGATCTAACCACCCTTGCTCTCCAGCCCATCGCTTCTGTGACAGTGCTTGGACAACACTTTCTGTTTCCCCCCATTAAGTGAGCCACTCGGATGCTGGTGTGGGGCATTTCACGGCCTGGCGGCACGAAGGCGGGTGCCACGGGCTTTCACGCCAGGGAGGCCAGCACTTCCTGAGGTCGCGTGTCTCCATTTCAGAATGAACTTTTAAATGTTACCATACATCCGTCATTCACATTTGTTCCAAAGTCAAAATTTCATAGAAAAGTATCAAAGTATCCCTCTCTTTACCTCCCTTTACCAGGTTATTCCTACCTGCACATTTATTTTAATTTGTTTGCAACTTAATGTTAAGATGTAGAGGGAACTTTTTTTTTTTGCTTTTGGGGTCACACCTGACGATGCTCAGGGGTTACTCCTGGCTCTGCAATCAGGAATCACTCCTGGCGGTGCTCATATGGGATGCCAGGGATCGAACCCAGGTGAGCCGTGTGCAAGGCAAACTCTTTTTCCGCTACACTATCACTCTGGCCCCCAAACCTGCTTCTAAATAATATTCTAAAATATATTAATATGTATGAGGGAAGCATGAGCACAAAAGTGTATAAATCTGTAACTGTACCCTCACGGTGATTCACTAATTAAAAATAAATAAATTTTAAAAAATAAAATATATTAATAATTCTTTGCAGGGGGGCTGGAGCAATAGCACAGCAGGTAGGGCGTTTGCCATATGGTCCCCTGAGCATCCCATATGGTCCCCTGAGCACCGCCAGGAGTAATTCCTGAGTGCATGAGCCAGGAATAACCCCTATGCATCGCCAGGTGTGGCCCCCCCCAAAAATAATAATAATAATAATAATTCTTTGCAGGGGGGTTTCTGTACTTGGTGGTGCTCAGCACTCTGAGGTCAGGGGTCACTCCTGTAGGATTTCAGCGACCATAGTGTGCCAGGGATGCAACCCATGTTGGGCACATGTGAGCCTAGCACCCTGCCCCCTGTACTATGTCCCCAACCTCCAATGCCTTTAAAGCGATTAGTCTCTGGGGCTGGAGTGATAGCACAGTGGGTAGGGCATTTGCCTTGCACTCGGTCGACCCGGGTTTGATTCCCAGCATCCCATATGGTCCCCTGAGCACGGCCAGGGGTAATTCCTGAGTACAGAGCCAGGAGTGACCCCTGAGCATCGCTGGGTGTGACTCAAAAAGCAAAAAAAACAAAAACAAAAACAAAAACCCCTAAAAAACAAAGCAATTAGTCTCTTATTTGGGGGCTCACTGGGCAGTACCCTGGCCTGTTCTCGGCTCTGGCATCACGGATCACTGGTATGTGATGCCAGAGGCCAAACTCGGGTCGGCTGCCACCAAGGGAAGTGCCGGAAGCCTTGTTCCATCTCTCTAGCCGACATTCAAGATGTCTCATCCCCGCCTGGTGCTGCTCTGAGCCCTGGCAGTGCTTCCATAGCGACCGTCTCTTGCACTGCCTCACGGGCTCCCAGAGAAAGCCGGCGCGATGGGTGACGGACTGTCTCGCCTGCCCAGCGGTGCAGGCTGGCCTCTTGCATCTGTTCCCTGTTTTTTTTTTTTTTTTTTTTTCACAGGCTCTTCTCCTCTCAGGATCCCCGGGGTGCCGGGGCCTTCCTGGGAGGAACAGCCCTTGGTGTGCCCTCCGTCACCTAGTCGCTGTGTGGGCTAAGGGGAGAGCTGCCTGGAGGCCCCTCACAGGAACGTCGGGGGTGGGTGCAGTTAGGATTCTCCTGAGCACGCCCCCTCCGCCACGTCCCCCTTCGGGAGCCACACAGCACACTCCTGTCACATGCTGTTTGTTAGAAGAGAACTGGGTCACACCACTTCCTGGGGGAGTGTCAGAACCCGTGCTGAAGTCAGCCACCACCCCCCGCCCTCTGACCCCGGTCACTCACATTCCCCCTTCACGAAAAACACACTCCCTCAGGGCCCGAGAGCTAGTGTGTGTTGGGGGGATTGGACCCCAGCCTTGCACTTGACAGACCCCAGTTGGATCGCCAGAACGGCATGGGATCCCCCGAACACCGCCGGGAGTGATTCCTGAGCGCAAAGCCAGTAAGCCCTGAGCAGTGCTAGGCACGGCCCCCAAACCGAACAAGAAGAGGGCAGGGCCATGCTACAGCGGGGAGGGCACTTGCTACGCATGTGGCCGATTCAACTTCAATCTCTGCCATCCGGGATGGACCCCCGAGCCCACTAGGAGTTGATCCCTGAGCGTGGATCAGGAACGAGTAAGCCTGAGCACTGCCGGGTGGAGTGGAGGGCCCCCCCCCAACAAAACAAATATCAACCAACCGGAAAAAAAAATGAAGGAAAAAAGGATCCTCCCTAGAGTGACGGATCTGTGTGGGGGAGGAGCTAGGTGGAGGGCAGAGATCACGAGGGTGCAGCATCAGCTCAGAAACGCCCCCCCCCGCCCCCCGGCCCTCCGAGACATTTGCCAACCCCATCCCGCCTTCCAACCAGCTCAAGAACTGACCCTCCCCGCGCTCCTTCCTTGAGGATCTGCTGACCTTCCTGCCTAGGGACCTCGGGTCACCTATCACGCGTGACACCCTGAGAGGCCCGGGACACACCCTGAGCCTTTGTCTGGTCTCCAGAAGGAACTTGTGAAAGGCGGTGCTGGATCCCACATGCTGTTTCTGGCGGAGCCGACGCCTACACAGACGCAGACACGTGCCCGGCGGGTTGGCAGGACCTAGAGGGGGACTGGGAACAGCCAAGTGGTGAAGCCGAACCAGTCTGAGCTGATGAGGAAATAAGTACAAGGGGTGCTCAGGCAACAACCTCAAAACTATTGGGTGCTGGGGACTGAGGCCAGGCCAGCTGATTTCAAAGCAAGCTCCTTACCCATTGCACTGTCTCCCTAAGCCCTAAGGTGTAGGATAAGGTTGGTTTGCCCTTCCTCCCTGGAGGCTGGGAGCTTGTGCTTGTTGATTGCCCACCGACCTGTCAATTACCTTTGTCTTCTGATCAGACTGACTTGTAAATGTTGTCTTTCTTTTCTCCTGGCGGTCCTCACTAGTGGCAACAAATTTGTAGCAATTGCAGATGGTTGGAGGAAGACTGGCTACAATGTGTCCAAACCAAACCAGGGAGGCAGAATCTTTCCTACAGAACTGGAAGGATGGAAAATCCTTCTCAGGGCCCTGCTGTAGAGGAAAATAGAGCAAGTGCTTCCTAAGCAAGAGGGCAATGCCGCCAGGTCCCATGCCAGGATGTTTCTCTCGGGGGTTCCCCTGGAGGGGGCGGCTGAGGCCCCTCTCTATCCCAAGGGACCCAGTCCCAGCAGCCGAAAACCTCCAGAACCCAACTGCGGTCCTGCTCAGGGCTGCTCCACACATACTTGGCCCGAGCCTCACCCACGAGTGAACCTTTCTCTGGACACTCCGTCACCACCCCTACTCCGAGAGGCCCGCACCACATTTGATGGCGTGCAAAGTAGCCGGCAACCGATCTTAGAGGGAAATATTACATAATTTCGGTTCTACTTTGGGGCAGGGATTGGGGTTTGGGATGGAAACACTTGAAATAAGGTGGTGGGAAGGTGGCATGGTGGTGGGATTGGTGTTTGAATACTAAACGTAATCAAATATTGTGAACTACTTTATAAAATTTAAAAAATTAAAAAACTGTAAAAAAAAATAAGCAAGAGGGCAAGATGTGTTCCGATAACCTAGGGACAAAATTCAGGAGCTGGGCTTGAGTTAAGCCCAGGCTGCAGTTTGCCGACTCCTGACGTGGCAAATGTTGGAAATGACAACGCTATATCTAAACTCCAGATCCAAGTACGCTCAGCCTATCACAGCCTTTCTCTGATCAAGAGCCTGAAGCAGGAACAGATGTTCTGGTTAAATTTAGCTGATGTATATTTGTTTTGTCCCAGTAAGATCGTGGTGGGTGAGGATTGATGTTCATATATTTTTAAAGTGCTTACTTGTTCATTTGGGCCACGCTTGTGGTTGCTCGGGGCTTACTCCTGGCTCTGTGCTCAGGAGTCATTCCTAGCTGGGCTCGGACCTCATATTGGGTGCTGGGGACTGAAGCCAGGCCAGCTGATTTCAAGGCAAGCTCCTTACCCATTGCACTGCCTCCCTAAGCCCTAAAGTGTAAGATAACATTGGTTTGCCCTTCCTCCCTGGTCGCTAGGAGCTTGTGTTTGTTGATTGCCCCTCAACCTGTCAATTACCTTTGTCTCTTGATCAGACTCTGACTTCTAAATATTGTCTTTCTCTTCTCCTGAATGTCCCTTGCATGGTTAACTATTTCAGAGCAATTGCTTTTTGTATGGATACAGGAAGACAGTTAAAAAAAACAAGCCTGTGGCTTGGAAGTTGATTGACTCCAGATAATATTACCTCCTGGGCATCTGCTCTCTCGACTTAAGCCTCAGTTGCCCTTACTTCCTAGATCCCCAAAAGCAGGGACCCAACAATGGACTGGATGGACGCAGGGCAAGAAGTGAGCTATGAGCTACATTGGCATCGAAATGGGCCTGGCCAGAGTGCCCTAATGCTGAACTATAAGAGCTTTGTCATGGACAAATTCTGTCATGATCTGAAAAGTAATAACTAGATTTGGACCCTGTTGGGGTTAGGAGTGATTAATCTAGCCTGAGCACTGTAGTCTGAGTCTGTGGTGAGATGTCCCCGGGAGAACCATCCTACAGGCCTAAAAGTGTCTATTACTGTGTCCATACAGAATGGTAAATATTAGGAAGGAGAACTAAAGATGTTAATCAAGTTGCAGGTCTAAGGAGAGGAGAAACACACATAAAGGCTGTTTTGCCCTCGTGGGCTGCAGGTGGTCGAGAAGTCTGGAAAAACATTTTGATTGTGCTTCCCATGGGGAGGCGAGCAGCTGCTAGGAGGAGGAGGGTGGTTGCTACAGGGGTAGAGAGAGGGAGAGACAGACAGACGGCTACAGAGAGACAGAGACGGAAGAGGACGGGAGATTTCGAGAGACACCGAGTTCGAGAGAAGGCTGAGCTGAGAGTGAGAGAGGCCCGGGGGACTGGAGAGGAGTCACGGAGAGTGTTGGAGAGCGAGTTAGAGAGGGTTGGAGAGAGCTGGGAGAGACGAGAGAGTGAATAAATGGCCACTCATCAGCAACCAGCTTGGCCCTCGTTCTTCCTTTGTCTGTCCAAGGCAACGGCCGTCTTGGGTGGGGAAGTGGCTGGAGGGCACGGAACGCGGGTGGCGAGAGAGAGCAGACAGAGAGCCGCAGACATCCTGTAAGGGGTAATCCCCGCTCGCTCGCCCGGGCGAAAGGAGAGTACGCAGCTCCGGGCCGGGCCGGCCAGGGGGCAAAGAGGAACTTTTACACTAAAGTACCCATTTTTGTGCCTAACAGACAAGTGCAGATCCCCAACCTAGTCTACAGGACCTTGCTCCAAAGTGCTGAGTCAAAAGGCCTGAGGAAAGCGTTTGTGAAAATATTCAGAAATCTAGGGAGAATGAGATGGCCTTCTTCAAACAATTTTTTAAATTTTAAAATATACGGCCCAGGATTCTATATAATCATCAAAAAGAATATGGCACATCACCAGGACTGCGTGGGGTGAATTATAAAGCATTATTGCGAACAAAGGTATGAGAGTTTATGCTTTCGGCTGACTCCTGGCTCTGCACTCAGAAAACTTGACAGAAAAAAAAATTGAGGGAGATGAAATTTTAAAAGTAAAATTTTCATTTTTTTGGAATAGATTCTAAGGGGTTAGAGAGAGAGAAAGAAAGCCTTAGTGTATTTTGTCTTTTTTTTTTTTAAACTTCTGCATGGATCCGATTAGATTGCTCAGAGAAATGGATGGTTTGGATGGAAAAATGAGAAGCAAAGGGTGTCTCTTACGAGTCAACCACAGTCATTCATGTGAGAAATCATAGGCAGAAATTGCAAAGGTATAAAAGAAGGAAGCAAATGTAGACGATATGTTTGAGGTAGAATTAACATGGTTTGAAGACCATCATCCGGCAGCTCCATCATCCGGCAGCTCCATCATCCAGCAGCTCTGGAAGTTTCCTTCCCCACCCCAAGCAGAGCCCCAGCAGCCGAAAACCTCCAGAACCCAGCTACAGCCATGCTCAAGGCCACTGTCCACATGCGCAAACGAGATTCATGCAAAAAGGAACTGACAGAGGAACCCAGGTAAGCGGGACCGTGGCTGATATCTCCTAGCCTGCTCGGATCAGGACTGGGCCTCCTCCACCCAGATCCCCAGTTTCCCAGTAGCTTGGCAGTCACACCTACAAACTGCCCCCAGTGCCATGTAATCTCATCAAGGGTCAAGATCCAGAGACTATAAAACAAAGCTCCAGGAAGAGAGCAATGCAGAATCTTGTACGGTAATGCCTGGCAAGCTACCCATGGCATATTCGATATGCCAAAAACAGTAACAATAATGGGCCGCATTCCCCTGACCCTGAACGCTACAGGGGCGAATGGAGACATTACTGGCACCTGCTTGAGCAAATTGATGAACAACAGGACAACAGTGATACAGTGACATATATCTGTAAAAAAAAGTTATTTCCCTCTAAGATTGGCTGTCTCCTATTTGAACCCCATCAAATGCGGTGCGGTACTCTTGGAGTATGGGTAGGGCGTGTCCTCTGAAGTGTCCAGGAATAGGTTCACTTGTGGGTGAGGCTCAGCCTGAGCATGTGGAGAGTGGCCGTGAGCGTGGCGGCAGTTGGGTTCTGGAGGTTTTGGCTACCGGGGATGGGATGGTTCTTTGGGGGCAGGGAGGGCTATCACGCACCCCCCACCGGGGCGCCCTGAGTGAAACAGCCTGGTGACCTGCTGTACTATCTTTTCAGTCCCTCTATGCAAATATTTTGAAAGGGAAGGAGACAATATATATGAGTTTAGAGTGCATAGAGTTAAATATTTCTGGAAAAAATCACCCAGAAAAATGGTAAAAAGAGTCAATTTCCTGGGCAGAAAACCACCCAGTTGAGAAGCCATGGCTGGAAGGAAAAGTAAATTTTTTTTCCCTCCAATAATAAAATGAAATAGAAATACCTTAAGGACTGAGTCTCGGACCGGGGGCGATACTGGCACGTGCTCCGCCGAGATTCGACCCGAGTGGCCACATTTTTGTGTGGCTGCTCTGCTGCTGATCGACCACGATCTGGGGGCCAGCTAGACTGCTTTTGGTCCCAGCAACTGCTTGCAGCCATGTCTCTAGACTGTAAACTAAGCCATTGCCCCATGCTGCCCCAGGAAGGGAAATGATGCAATTTCTAACATAAATCTCCCTGGACTTAATTACTAAAATACAGAAATCCTAAACCTAAATGAGATATGAGACTTCATATCTCATCATTCTCAGCAATGGAAAACTAATTATCAAATGCTTCCTAGTCAGTAGGGCTGATTTTTTGGGGGGAAACTCCAACAACAATAGTGAGTTTTGTGTTGAAATATGGAATGTAATCAAGGTAAAGAGAAAATGAAGTGAAATTTATCAGCTACGCAGGCGGGGGTTGGGGGGTGGGGGAGTGGGAGGTATACTGGGGTTTTTGGTGGTGGAATATGGGCACTGGTGAAGGGACGGGTGTTCGAGCATTGTATAACTGAGACATAAGCCTGAAAGCTTTGTAACTTTCCACATGGTGATTCAATAAAATAAATTAAAAAGAAAATACCTTAAGGGCTGGAGAGACAGTGAAGGGCAGCAGGGGTCGGAGTTCTGGCATTCACTTTTTATGGAACCAGCCCTGGCTCAATGCCCAGCACTGCATATGGTGCCCTGAGCCCCATCAGGAGTGACCCTTGAGCACAGAGCCAAGAGTAAGCCCTGAGCACTTTTGGTTATCAGTCATCCCTCGCCCTCGAGGGACACGACTCAATGAAAAATAGTTTGGACATTACACTTTGATCTCCTGCATTGCAAAACACAACCAAACACCTTTTTAAAAATAAAACCTATGGGGCCGGAGGGATAGTACAGTAGGTAGGGTGTTTGCCTTGCACGCAGCCAACCTGGGTTCAATCCCCGGCATCCCATAGGGTCCCCAAAGCACCGACAGGAGTAATTCTTGAGTGCAGAGTCATCCCTGAGCATCATCGGGTGACCCAAAAAGCAAAATCAAACAAAACAACAAAAAAAACCCACACCTACATTTACTTCTTGTGGAAGAGAATCTCTTGCCCCCGCGCCAGGCTGTCTTCACCAGGGCTCCTCGGAGGGGTGGGTTTCAGTTTCCATCCCCACCCCGAGCAGAACCCCCGCAGCTGAAGACCTCCGGAACCCAGCCAGTCATGCTCAAGGCCCCTCTCCACACGTTTGGATGAGCCTCATGCATGAAGGAATTGGCAGAGGAACCTAGGTGTGTGAGACCCGGGGCTGAGACCTCCAAGCCTGTTCAGATTGGGACTGGGCCTCCTTCACCCAGATCACCCATTTTGCAGTAACTAGGTGGTCACACCCAGGGACTGCCCCCCGCCCCCCCCAGAGCCGTATAATCCCACCAACAGCCAACACCCAAAGACTATAAAACCAAGCTCCTGGAAGACATCTTATAGCCTATTTCTTCCTCTGGGAGAACCTGGCAAGCTTTCTACCCGCACGGGAGCCTGGCAAACTCCCTGTGGTGTATTCATATGCCAAAACCAGTAACTATGATGGGTCTCATTCCCCTGACCCTGAAAGAGTCTCTAATGCAGCACCATTGGGAAGGACAAGTAGAGAGAAGCTGCTAAAATCTCAGGGCTAGGATGAATGGAGACGTTACTGAGACCGCTTGAGAAATTCAACGATTAATGGGATGATGATGATGATATCTACTTCTAATAACCAATCTGGTCGTTCTTCCTTCCCCTTCCTTCCATCCTTTCCTTTTGCCAATCTGCTTATTCCTATTCAGGCTGGAGAGCCTGTCCAGGCACATGTGTGTGTGGGCGGGGGGGGGGGTGCAGCCCCGGAAATACCCTTTCCGAGGTCCCTGGAGAAGTGTGCAGATGGGTGGTGAGTGCAGAGCCCGGGCCTGGCAGAGCTGCAGCTGCTGAAACAGGCCATGGAGGCCAAGGAACGTCTCGGGACACGCTCATCTCCAAGGCTCTGCGTCCAATTTCACAGAACCCCGTCTCACCTCTTGGCGTCAGCTTCTGAGCAAGCAGGGGTGAGGGAAGGAGGTGCCCGCAGACCCGGTGAGTGAGGGCAGTCAAGGGATGCCAAAGGCACCAAGATGCAAAACTGCCAGCTCAAACCAGCCCCGAGTCTCTCCCGGTCCCCCCGCCCCCAGCCGCTGCGGGCAAGCAAACACACGCAGATTCGCTAATATCATTTTATTGTCAGACTTGATTTGCGCCCACAAGCAATGACTGAGCACTGTCGAGCGGGGTAAGGCAACACTTCTCTCTGCTCTGCGCGGGTGGGTGGAGTCGGCCTGAGTCTTTACACCTTTTCCATATAAAAATAAAAGTCCCAGACCAGGTTCTTCCCCCCTCCGGTCATAAACTCGGCTGTATTTACAGGTGCCTGGCGGGGACCACCCTTCTACACTCAGATAAAAAGACATGAGAGACGTCAAGTCTCAGTATTTAATACGGGGGCTCTTAAAAGCTTCTCTGTGCACGCCTTGGGGAGAGGCGGCCTCCTAACCCACCTTCAACACGATTTTATTGCCAAATATCCAGAGCAGTCCCAGGTAACCTTCAAAGAAACGTGTGTGTGTGTGTGTGTGTGTGTGTGTGTGTGTGTGTGTGTGTGTGTGTTTTAACTTAGATCTCTGAGCAAGTCATGACTCCAAGGCGTCTCCACACAGCCCTGGAGGCAGATGCGACAGAGCTGCTTAGACACCCAGCGCCCCGGAGCTGCAGACCGGGCCAGCAGACAGCAGAGGGTGAGTGCAGCCTTGGCTCCATGGCAGAACAGCCGCCCGCCAGGGCCTGGGCTCTGGCCTGTCACGGGAACTGGGAGGAGCCCAGAACTTCAGGGCGACTGACCCGGGACAGAGCCCTGACACCATTGCACATCTTGTTTTTTTTTTTTTTTTTTCCCTTTTCTGTTCTCCGGCTCGAGACGACCAAGTATTCAAGTGAGGTGCTGGCGAGCCCGTGCGTGCCCGGGCGGGCGCGGAGACGGCCGAGATGCAAAAGACAAGGAGAAAGTGAATGCGTGTCTGCAGGAAGGCGCTGCCAGCAGCTCCAGGGTTAAAATATCCAATCCCCCCCCCCACTCCCAACCCCCTACCCCCCCTGGTCGGGGTCCCTCTGTCCCCTCCCCTCTCCCTCACTCTCCCTCTAAGTCGGGAAATCAGGCGGGAGGATAGTGCAAAAACGGACAGACAGACAGACAGCCCCACCCGCACCCCCATCCGTGTCCCCCAGGGGCGGGGGGCTCCCCTGCTCTCAGCAGCACGGTGCTGGCGAGGTAAGGCACAACTGTGGCTCGTCACGGCTCTCTTAAGGCAAGTGTCGTCTCGGAGTAGTAGTAAAGCTTTGGAAATCGGGCGGGGGGGAAGGCGGCCAGCGGGGCGCAGTGTCCCTGGGCTGGGGGGGCCTGGAGGGGGGCCGAGTCCCACGACGGCCACGGCTCCCTCACCGGGCGCTGCCCTGGCTGCTGACGGAGTGCGAGGTGCTGTAGCGCTTCTTCACGATCATGCTGATGTAGGCCTTCATGAGCTTGGCCACGTCCACCACCTGCCGGGGCGAGCACAGGGGACACGGTGAGGACACGGGGAGGCTCAAGCGTCCCCCAGTCGGACGGCGCCCCCTGCTGACGGCCCCGAGGTAGCCGGAGGCACAGTTACAAAACCCTCCTGCAGGGGCGCTAGAAGGGTCCCCTCTGGTCTTCGCCAACTGCCGGTGATGCCTCTGAGAAAACAGGAGACCCCAGAGGGCTTGGGGGACTGTGGCTCCCATTCCCCACTCCCCACCTCTCCAGTTCTGCACCGCACCAGCCATGACCCCCTGTTTGCACCTTCCCTACGATGCGATGATTGTCAGCCGCTGATTCTCGGGGCCGCTCTGGGCGCCCCAGCAGGCTTCTGTTTCTCCGCTCCCCTCCGCCTTCCGACCTCACCCGCCACTGCTTGCAAAACCGCGGCCACGACGGCGCGTACAGTGCAAGGGCCCGCCGTGGCCAGGCCAGCAGCCTGCGGCCCGGGACCCTCAGGTCAAAGGCCCCCTGACCTCTGCCCTCCTCCCAACAGCCGGCCAGACCACACCATCGGTTCTGATGGAACCTGCCAGCGGCACCTTCGCCCCGCCTGTGCCGTGGAGACCCCGCTGGGCTCTGGCAGTGTCACTCCCACTACCGCGTCCCCAGACCTCACCACCGTCACTGACACAGGCTCAGGCTTTGGAGCAGATGGCACATACATTTCGAGCTCTCTTCGGGGGACTCTGCGAGCCAGAATTAGCTTGCCCGGCACAGTCACGTGGACCCCCAGGCCCCACCTCGCTCCCCAGGCTCGTGGGTGCAGCTGCCAGAGCCAGGCCCCAGCTGCGGGTCGCTGGCCGCGGTAATCACATGCTAGTGTGCGCCAGGCTTTAACCGGCAAGCTCTACCCCTGCACCTTCCCCTTTTCTCAAGGACAGCGCTGTCATTTCCCCGTCTCTTCTGCTCCACGGGGCTGCTCTGCTGGCGCCAGGGCACCCGATTCTCTATGGCAGGCAGAGAGGAGAAACCTGGGGTTTTCTTTCTTTCCTTTTATATATTTATTTTTTGCTTTTTGGGTCACACCCAGTGATGCTCAGGGGTTACTCCTGGCTCATGCACTCAGGAATTACTCCTGGCGGTGCTCAGGAGACCCTATAGGATGCTGGGAATCGAACTCCACTGTGCTATCACCCCAGCCCAGGGTGCGCCTTCTTGGTAAAGTCGGGGGACGCACGTGGGAAGTCAGCTCGGTGCGCCTCTTACCTCGCTGGTTTCAAAGAGCAGCTCCCGCTCATCCACCACGATCTTGTACGTGTTGGCCAGGGGCGCCCCGAAAGAGAGGATGTGCTCGTACTGGAAGACCTCCAGCGGCCGGCCCTCCCCGCGCTTGTACACGGAGACGGCGTCAGCGCTGACGCCCAGCCACAGCTCCTGGGGGAAGCCACCTTCCTTGCACTGGGGGGACAAGAGACAGTGGGGATGAGCTGGAGAGCAGCAGGAAATGTGGGGTGCAGGGCACAGTGCACACCCCCTCCCCAAGGTGGCAACGTCCAGCTCAGGAGACTGAACTGGGGTGAGCCGGGGCGTGGCGGAAACCGGCCCTGGTTTTCTGGGTTCTTCTTTTTTTAAAAATTTTTATTTATTTATTAAAAACTTTTTTGTGTGTGTGTCACACCTGGCGATGCACAGAGGTTACTCTTGGCTCATGCACTCAGGAATTACTCCTGGCAGTGCTCGGGGGACCATATGGGATGCTGGGAATCGAACCCGGGTCGGCCGCGTGCAAGGCTAATGCCCTCCCTGCTGCGCTATTGCTCTGGCCCTTCTGGGTTCGTTTCTGACACGGGTCAGTCCGTTCCGCACATCTGGGGCACCTAGAATGTAAATCCCAACAACTCGCTTTGTCTCTCCATCTCTCAACAACATGTTCCTACTTGTTCCTTTCGTTGGCGACACTAGGTTGTCTTAGCCGGGACCTTTCCCCAGGGTCCCCGAACGCCAGGCCACCTGGACCACCTACTCTGCTCCAGAGAGTTCTAGGTTTTCTCTTCCTCCACCCTTGGGTAGGGGGACAGACTAGGGAGAAAAAAAAATCGGTATTAACTGAGGCTAACTGGCTTCCCTGGGTAGTGGCACTGGGGACCAAACTCAGGGCACGACAAGGGCTCCACTGCTTGAGCCCCAGACCCCAATTTCTTCCTTTAACAGAGTTAGGGGCTGGGGCCGGAGCAACAGTCCAGCGGGGAGGGCGTTTGCCGTACGTGCAGCTGACCCAGGTTCGATCCCAGGGTATCTCATTTTGTCCCCCAAGTATTGCCAGGAGTCATTCCTGAGTGTGAGCCAGGAGTGATCTGTAAGCATTGCTGGATGTCTTTTTTTAAAAAAAAAAAAAAAAAAAAAAAGAGGGAAAAAGACAAAAAAAAATGAAACCTGGGTATGGCCAAAGCTTCTGATTCTGTTTAACTGAAATAAAAATATCTTGAAATGCAGTCTTACCAGGAGTGTATTATAATGGGTTCCACACCTTTCATGAGGGTAGAATTAGGCAATGCCCAATTCTCCCTTTGACTGCGAATACATATATTTGGGCTTTGGGGACCACACCTGGCATTGCTTAGAACTGCTCCTGGCGGGGCTCAGAAGACCAGATGTGATGCCGGGGACCGACTGGGGTCAGCCCTGGCCCCTGCACACTCTCTCCAGCCCCTCACTCCAAATATGCAGGAAGCACTTGGTGGTAGGGCGGCGTTTGGGGAAGGTCTGGCTGTGTGGGGAGGGACGCTAATGGCCAAGTCCAGGGCCTCCCCCCAAGAGGATGTGACAGCCACGTTATGTCCTCCACCACGGCCTCCATGAGCCCTGTGCTCACTTGGCCCCTGCTCAGGCCTGGCCCCCCTCCCAGGACTCCCGAGCCAGTGCTCACCTCCACGTCAAAGAGCGTGGACCCGTAGCCAGGCCACTCCTTGATCAGGGCCATGTACTTGGCCATGGCCTGCTCCTGCTTCATGCCCTGGAACTTCTTCCACTTGTCCAGGACGCTGGCGCGCACGCAGGACACCTCCTCCTGGACCCACATGTCCAGCATCTGCTCCTCCTCGGCCCGGGGCCGGGGCGCGGGCCCCGTGCGGAAGCTGCGCCTGAGCGTGCCCTCCAGGAAGCTGGTCCGGCGCTTCTCCAGCCGCTCGCAGGGCGCGAAGGGCCGGGTGGACTGGCTGATGCGCGCCTTGAGCCTCTGCACCGGGTACACCTCGTCCAGGGCCGGCACGGCGGCCTGCGGGGAGTGGTCGCCCAGCAGGAACTGCAGCCGCAGCGCCGCCAACACCTGCAGGTTCTCCTCGGGGGCCGGGTAGTGGCCCTGGATCACCGCCTCGTGGGCCTGCAAGGGGGAAGCATGCCGGGATCAACGCCTGGCACGGCTCAGCGAGGGGCTTCCTGGGGGCGGGGGGGGCGGGGACCTCACTGGACTCAGTTTGTCCTCCCAGCTCTCCTGTCACTGCAGCACTGCAGCAGCTGGACTGCTCTCTGGTCAGTGCTCTGAAACGGGCCCGGTGTCCTCGTCCCCCAACCCCCATCTGCCACTCTGAATCTGTGCCTCATGCAGGAAGCCCTCACATCCCCTTGGAGCCCCCCACCAATTTTTTTTTTGGGGGGAGTCACACCAAACAATGCTCAGGGGACCACATGGGATGTTGGGTATTGAACCTGGGTTGGCCACATGCAAGGCAAATGCCCTCCCACTGTGCTGTCACTCCAGCCCAGCCTCCACTACCCCTCCGCCCGTCCCTTTAACTAGTACCGTTGCTGGCCCTGGAGAAAAGTTTAACTCAAACGCGTAGGAAAATGTCTTGGTGCCCAGGAAAGGGCAGCTGGGTCGGGGGCGTCAGGAGTGTGGCCCCCACCCGGGGGGGCGGTGTCCTTACCTGCTCAAACATGAACGCAAACTCCACGCTGTCTGTCGGCACGTGGTCGGTGTCGAGGAAGCAGTAGAGCTTGAAGTAGAACTTCCAGGGCAGGTCGCCGCCCTCGGACGTGGCTGCCAGCCTGGAGACAGGGCAGAGGCTCAGCGAGCAGCAGTCTCTGGCACTCTGTCCAGGCTCACAGAGCAGGCAGAAGACAGACAGACAGACAGACAGAAGGAAACCCCCACAAGAATGAAGCTTCTTCAATGCTCATGAGCTTTTTTTTTTGGGGGGGGTCACACCCAGCGATGCACAGGGGTTACTCCTGGCTCATGCACTCAGGAATTACTCCTGGCAGTGTTCAGGGGACCATATGGGATGCTGGGAATCGAACCTGGGTCAGCCGCGTGCAAGGCAAACACCCTACCCCCTGTGGTATTGCTCCAGCCCCTGATGCTCACGAGCTTAACCAGAGGTGAAAAGGCAGATTCCATTTGAGGCTCACTCCGGGCTTGGGTACTCCCTCCCGGCTCTGTGCTCAGGGACCACTCCTGGTGATGCTGGGGATGCCCAGGGGCCCTTATGTGGCACTGGGGTTTGAGGCTGGGGCAGCTACACGCAGGGCCAGAGTCCTGTGCGCTGCACTCTCTCCAGCCCCCAAGGTCACTTCCATCCTTCCACTCAGTTGGGCTAATGAGTCCTTCCTGAGTCCACCTCCAATGTCCCCCCTGCCCCCCCTCCCCCGCTGGCCAAGCATTAGACTGAATGTGTAGAAAGAGAAGAAACCAAGGCTAGTTCTTGATCCCATCCCCCATCTGGCAGAGCAAACCACGACAGTATTTACGGACACAAATAACATTGAAGCTAGGTTTATAATGAGCGGGAGTGTTTAAACACCACTCAAGAGGTACTCAAAAAGCACTGTTGATTTGTATGTGCTGCACATGCTGCAAACTAATGTCAAGTTAATGTGGACCCAGGATATCCCTTGTACAGACCCCTACCAGGGGACTAAGAGAGAGAGGGCAGTCCTGACGAGCTGAACCCCGTGAGACTGGCTTTAGTGAAGCATCAAGAAGAATGGGCAGTCGAAGACAGACAACTGGTTAAAGAAACTTTGGTACATCTACACAGTGGAATACTACGCAGCTGTTAGCAGAGATAAAGTCATGAAATTTGTTTATAAGTGGATGGACATGGAAAGTATCATGCTAAGTGAAATGAGTCAGAAAGAGAGGTACAGACATAGAATGACTGTACTCATTTGTTTAGTATAAAATAACATAATATGGGGCTGGAGAGATAGCACAGCGGGTAGGGCGTTTGCCTTGCATTCGGCCTACCTGTGTTAGATTCCCAGCATCCCATATGGTTCCCTCAAGCACCGCCAGGAGTAATTCCAGAGTGCATGAGCCAGGAGTAACCCTGTGCATCACCGGGTGTGACCCAAAAAGCCAAAAAAAAAAAAAATCCACAACATAATATGAGACTGACACCCAAGGACAGTAGACACAGGGCCAGGAATATTGCCCCATAGTTGGAAGCTTGCCTCATGAGCGGTGGGAGAAGGCAGCTGGGATAGAGAAAGAATCACTAAGACAATGATGGTAGGAGGGATGCTCAGGATGGGAGACGTTTGCTGGAAGTAGACAAAGGACCAAATGTGATAACCTCTCAGTATTTGTATTGCAAACCATAATGCCCCAAAGTAGAGAGAAAGTAGGGGGGAAACTGTCTGCCATGGAGCCAGGGGGAGGGCTGGGGACATTGGTGGTGGGGAATGTGCACTGGTGGAGGGATGGGTGTTCAATCATTGTATGAAACTCAAACATGAAAGCTTGTAACTGTATCTCATGGTGATTCAATTAAAGCAACAACAAACCGTCAGTGGCGAGCTATTAAAAATGAAATCTGCATCAAGCCCACATGGAGATGGTGAGAGTGAAGGTCCGGACAGACTCCCCATCTCTCTGCTCCCGGGATAGGAACGTACTTTTCAAACTTGGCCAAGACATCGGCTACGATGGTGCGGCTCTCGATGGCTTTATCCACGTGCCCGTTGTACTCGAACAAGGCGAACATGTTCCTGCTGTCCTCCATGGCCAGGCCTCGGATCAGCTTCTCCACCACCTGCAAGCACGGGACGCGTGTTCGGCTCCTGCAGCCGGTGGTGGGTCTCGAGCGTGGCGGAGGGTCTCCCCACACCACCGGGGGCTCTCTGGGCCGTCCAGAACTCGGGAGGCACAGAGCGCACCTTACACACACACACACACACACACACACACACACACACACACACACCACACAGACACAGACACACACACACTGGCAAGTAACTCGAATGCTGAACCCACATGCACACACGTGCACACGCGCACGGGAAACTCGAACGCTCGAACGCTGAGCCAGCCCCTCGAGCACACTGGATTTGATTCTATTGAACCCAAACCTGTCCCTTCCTTTTATTTCTGTCTGACTCCACCCGAGCCACACATCAGCACCCTGCTTTGGGGGTGTTTAGGGGGCCATGGGGGGCCTAGGGTCGAACCTTGAGCCGCCCACATGCAAGGCACGTGCTTTGCCAGAGTCACATCTCAGGCGGTTTCTTCCACCCTCTTTTCTTGGCTTCTACTACTAAAGCCCTGTTCCTCTGCCATTCCTGAGCCACCCCGTGTGGTGCTCATGGGGGGCGCGTTAGTGGGTGGGAGTGGGGGGACACACACGACTCCTGGGCACTGCTCCAGCCGCTCCCAGCAGAGCTCGGGGGACCAGAGTGAGTGTTCGAGGGCTCCGCACCTTCTCTCCGAGTGCTCCCCTGCAGGGAAGGTGGGCGGGCCCCTCCCACCCCCACCCCTGCGCGCCCAGCCCCTCACCTCCCCGGCCGTGGTGTGGGAGTTGATGGTGATCCTGCAGGAGCCGCCGCCATGGCAGTATACCGTGGACGTCATCTCCTGCCTGTGGATCAGCGCCTCGATCTCGTCCCGGGAAGGCACGAACTCGCGGCACTTGGTCTTCTTCAGCGACTCGTAAATGAAGAGCGCGTATTTCTCCATCTCGGTTCCCGGAAACTGCTCCCGGATCCTGGGAGACAGAGGGGACCCCTTCAGCAAGGGCAGCAGGGAGCAGTGCCCGGGGCGAGTCTGGCGTCCACACAAACTCTGGGCAGGCCGGAGTGACGGTGCGGCCAGCAGGCGGGCAGGCAGGACGCTTGCCTTGCACCGAGGCTGACGGGGCATTGGTTCCCGGAACCCCAAAGAGTTCTCTGAGCCCTGCCAGGAGTGAGCTCCCCAAACCCAAGCCAGCCCTCCAGCCCCAACTCAGGGGCGGGGGTTGGGGGCACTTGCCCGGCCTACGGCTTCCCTGGTTCTGTCCCCAGAGTCCAGCACAGCTGGGCGTGACGCCCAAGCACGGAGCTGGTGGCAGGTGCCCCAGGTGCAGCTGACCCCACCCCTGCCCGGATACAAACTCTCCCTGCCTGAGTTCAGCCGTGAGCGGCTCTGCCGCCAGCACAGCCCTGCAGCTGTGCTCCGGGAAAGGACGAGCCCTCGAGCTGCCCGTAAAACCTGCTTTTCCGTGGAGCCGCAGAGTCAGAACCAGCCTCTGACTACGGCACCGCACAGGCAGAAAAGGCCCTCGAGGGCGGGAGCGACAGCACAGCAGGGAGGGCTTTGCCTCCCAGGCGGCTGACCCGGGTTCGATCCCTGGCATCCCATAGGGTTCCCCTGAGCACCGCCAGGAGTAATTCCTGAGGGCAGAGCCAGGAGTAACCCCTGAGCATCTCCGGGTGTGACCCAAAAAGCCAAACTGAAACAGGCCCTCGCCAGCGTGGTGGTGGCGGCCAGCACCCAGCACAGGTGTCAGAGGCGCCAGGCCCCGGGTTCGACCTTGCCCCGCCGAAAGGGAAGAGAGTCTGCACTCTAGAAGCCTGTTCCAGACCCTGAGCGCGAGGTGGAGACCCTGAGGCCACAATGACCCTCACATCGAGGCCCTCCTACCCCCCACCCGCTGCCCCATTTCTCTGACCTGCCCGGCACCACCCGCCCCCCTACCTCTTCAGGTGGAACTTGAGGTACTTGAGGATGCCCCGGCTGGGCAGGAAGGTGCAACTGAGGCAGGTGAGGATCTGCCAGCTGTAGAGGTTGCCCGGGCTGCCCGGCTGGGGCACCTTGGTGGTCTGCTTGATGAGCTGGCAGTACAGCTCGTCCCGCAGCGGCCGCAAGTCGTGGCCCGTCTGCAGGACGCCCTGGATGAGGGGCACGGGGTCGGACATGGACTCCAGCTGCTGCAGCGAGTGGAAGATCTTGATGGCCTCGTCCTGCAGCGTGGTGTAGCCCTTATCCTTCAGCACTGGGGACGTGAGGGCACACACGGCGGGGGGGGTCAGTGCGGGCGGTGAGGCAGAAACCGAGACGGGGTGCTGCCCGGGAGCCCCCCGCCCCCAGGGGCACACTCACGGTTGAGGTTGATGTCGCCGTAGGGCAGGGGCAGCAGGGGTGAGTGCAGCGGGTGGTGGGTGTGGCGCAGGATGGGGTTCCGCCGGTAGATCTGCTCCACCACGTCCAGGTTCAGGCAGTTTTCCTGGAGGGGGGAGGGGGCGTGAAGGCGGCGCCAGCGGGGCCCGCGGGTCGCGGGAGAACAAGGCCCCTCGCGTGTGCCCTTCTCCTGTCGGTGTGGAGCTGGTGCTGATGAGAGACGGGGCGGGGCTGGAGAGCTCCGCACGGGCCAAACACCCCGCGCCCCCCCACCCCGGGCACAGAGGAGGCCTGGGGTGGGTTCCCGGGCACGGTCCCTCGGTGTGGGCCCCCAAATAAAAAGTAAAGGACCATCTCTCCTGCCCCCAACCGAACTGGAGCCCCACCGTAAGCCCAGGTGTGGAGGTGGGACTCGAGCATTAATCATTTCCGGAGCCCAATGAGAAGTGCGGGTGCGCGGGCTCAGTGATGGCAAACTCCAGGCCTCAGATGGGGGACGGGCCCATCCTTCTCATCTCCTCGACCCCAGGGGACCCTGGAGGTCACACCCACGACCTGCCTCCAGCTGCTACTGAAGCTCCATGACGGCCATGATCCAGAGACACACACAAGACTCCCCAACCGAGCAGCTTGCTGCAGAGATTTCTCCAGACCCTAATTACCCAAAATTTTAGGATTCCAGGAGAGCGCGGCCGCAACATCTCACGCTACCCATAACAGGCAATCCAAAAGGGAGTATGGGGGGGCCGGAGCGATAGCACAGCGGGTAGGGCGTTTGCCTTGCACGCGGCCAAACCGGGTTCGATTCCCAGCATCCCATATGGTCCTTTGAGCACCGCCAGGGGTGACTCCTGAGTGCATAGCCAGGAGTAATCCCTGTGCATTGCCAGGTGTGACCCAAAAAAGATATATATATATATATATATATATATATATATATTTGCTTTTTGGGTCACACCTGGCGACGCATAGGGGTTACACAGGGGCGATGCACAGGGGTTATGTATTTTGCTAGTATTATTTTTCTCTCTACTTGGTCAGAATGCTAATGTGTTATCAATGGCACTGTGTCTGTCTTCCCCTTCCCTCCTCCTGAAATCCCTCACAGAATTTCATCATGCATTTGTGCTCCTAAAAGAGTCATTTGGGATATAAAAAAAGTCAAAGTTACTTTTAGCACATTAAATAAACAGAGAAGCTGGAGGAGAGGCGATGAATCATTCCATTTTGGCAATTTCATTTCCACTACGAAACTTTTTCAGTAACATCTAATTGAAAGTTGGAAAAAAAAAAAAACCAGCCCCACAAAACCTCAACCCTGAACTACTTCAACTATTTTGTAGGAGACTTAATTAGAGCAACTTGTCTGATTTCTTAAGAAGGATCATTTCCTAGTTGGAAAATTTAATTTTCTCTTTCAAAGCCTGATTTCAAGTAAATGAGAAAACTCTAAAAATAATTTAGGAAAAGCAAGCTTAAAAAAAAACCAAACAAGGCTGGAAATGAAATCATGCATTTCCTGCAGCGTGGCTTGCGTGGATAGCTTTTGCAGAGTGTGGAATCACTGACTTGCTGAAACTTAGCTCCAGACTTGAAATGGGGTGGGACGTGACCCGTGACAGATGGATCTGGGGTCCCCACTCCCCTGAACCCTAACACGGGCAGGGGCCTTGCTAATCCCGACGTGTCCACCAGTGATGACCAGCCTGATGAGCACTCACTCTGCTGCCTTGGCTGTCTGGGCCTCTGCTCTCGCCTTTGTCTCAGGACTCTGCCAGGACAGAAAACTCGGAATTGCAGTCAAGAGAAACCCACGACTTGTTTCTGCACCGGAAACCAGAGCAGCAGCAAGAGCAATGCAACTGGAATAACCCACATCTCGGCTCCCAGGGGTCCAGACTCACGGCCACAAATGTCCATTCATCACCCGCCAATACAGCAATGGCACTTCAGGAGTCACAACCCGGTCGGTGTCATTCCAGGGACTTAGACGCTTTGAAGACCGTGGCAGCAGCTGATAGGGACCCCGAGTTTCTACAGCCGTCTGGTTTCCGTGTGGGTGTGTGGTCTGAACACTACCCCACAGGAGGGCACTTCGTAGGCTGCCCCTGGACGGTGCCCGAGCTGACGAAGGCTCCTCAGAGCACAGCAGGCCGTGTCTTGGCACAGACCACACACCATGCCCCTGCAAGTGGGGCGCAGCCCTGCGCCCCCAGGAGAAGCCCCTTCTTCCTTGTGCTTGCAGAGTGCAGAGGTGAGGTTTGCTCTGTGCCAACCTCAAAGGCCTCCGTGAAGACAAAATACTTCCAGCATGAAATTCCACCTAAATCTTGCTTTTAGGTTCCTACATAAAAGAGTCGCGCCATGCTTACACAATGAGCTGACAGTGAGTTCTAACTGAGACTTCAGAACTGAGCCTGCAGGGATACCGAGCAGGTAAAGTGCTGGCCTGGCACGCAGCCGACCCAAGTCCCATCCCCAGCATCCCATACGGTCCCCCTGAGCCCGCCAGGAGGAAAGATTCCCAAGTGCGGGGCCAGGAGCAACCCCTGAGCACCACCTGGTGAGGCCCAAATAGAAACAGAGAAAACCCAACCCGAGCTTGGCCAAACTGCCCCCCGAAGAGAACCAGGGGGTGGGTGAACCCCGCTGACCTTGATATCTTGAATTAGCTGCTGCGTGGGGGTGTCGATGGGGGCCTTGGTGTCCGTCACGTTCTGGATGGCGCTGGACCACCGAGTGGCCTCATTGAGCAGTTTGGTGTAGAGTCGGTAACAGTGTTTGCGCCCGTACACGGTGACGTTCCAGTAACCTGTGGCAGTGCAGCCGTGCACACGAGTTGGTTAATAGCCTGTGTCCCGGGTGAGATGCCCACCCTGGCCTCCCACTGCGGGTGGACGCCGTCCACGTGAGCCTCTTCTGGCGGGAATACACTCCGACAGAGAGTGGCTGAGTGTGTCTGCGAGCTCCGGCCCAGGCCTGCTAGCCTTGCATCCAAAGACGCACAGAGCTCACAGTGGGGAGGGCAGAAGCCAGCAGTGGGGGCCTGGACAGTGAGCTCTGCTTGGACAACAGGCACGGGCGGGCACTCCAGGCCCTTCAGGGCTCAACTAAGGTGCTGAGACCTTCCCGTCTCTTTTCCTTCCCTTAGGTTCTCCCCGGAGAAAAAAGCGCCTTGCAGCCGGCCAGTGGCCACCACGCTACACACAAGCCAGAATCTGTAACTGAGAGACCGCTTCAACAGGTAGAACAAGTCCTTTTAAAATGCTTAACCAGGGCCGGAGCGATAGCACAGCGGGTAGGGCGTTTGCCTTGCACACGGCCGACCTGGGTTCGATTCCCAGCATCCTATATGGTCCCTGAGCACCGCCAGGAGTAATTCCTGAGTGCAGAGCCAGGAGGAACCCCTGTGCATCGCCGGGTGTGATCCAAGAAAGAAAAAAAGAAAAAAAGAAAAAAAAAGAATGCATAACTGCATTTGCAAAACTAACCGCAAATCACTAACCAGCAACACCCCTCCCGCAACACAAACAACCCAGAAACAGTTCCATCCTACTCCAAAGGAGGGGCACCGTCCCCTGAAACCATATTTTCCTCGGTGACTTTCAAGGGCAGTCAGGATTTGGGCTTTTGGAAGATACTTTGGTTTAAAAAAAAAAAATAAAGAAAGAGGAAGGGCCAGAAGAATAGGGCAGTGGGTAGAGTGTTTGTCTTGCACGCAGCCAACCCGACTTTGATCCCCAGCATCCCATATGGCCCCCTGAGCACCACCAGGAGTAATTCCTGAGTGCAGAGCCAGGAGCAAGCCTTGAGTATTACTGGGTGTGACCCAAAAAAGGAAAAGAAAGGAAAAAAAAAGAGAGAAAAACCCATAAACTGTAGCAGCTTCCTGGAGGATCGTCTTTGCCTTTTCACACAGAACTGAGCTACGAAGACCCTGCAAGTCAGTCAGGGCCTGAGTCCGCCTGGCTGCCTCCGAGGAGAAGCCCCAGGAGCTTTTGCGGGGAGAGCAGCCCGCTCTCCCCCACGGCCCCGCCCCGCCCCATTACCTGTCTCCTTGAAGATCTTCTCGTCCGGAGGGACGACGGAGCAGAGGCTGTTGAGGACCAGGGTGCCCAGCTTCAGGGCGTTCTTCTCCGAGCTCTTGTAGTAGTCCAGGGAGTTGTGGGTGAGCACGAACCAGCGCTTCTTCAGCTTCAGCGAAGACATCTTCGGGCTGTTCTTGACCTCTTTGTGCAGCCACCCTGGGGAGGGGCAGAGCGGGAGCGAGGGAGTCAGGGGGCACTGGCAAGCAGCGAAGCGAAGCACATCCCGGGTGCACCCCGCCCCCGACAGCCAGGCCCATCCCTCCCCCACCCGGCCCGGATCACGTGTTTTGAGGATTTTGGGGTCCCCAGGGGTCCCCAGGGGTCCCCGTGATGCAGGCCTCAGTGCCCGGCGAGCGGTCACCTCTGACGATGAACTCCTGGCCCTCCACGCGCGTGTCGCCCTTGGACCTCTGCAGCAGGGTGATCCAGTGGTGCATCTCCTCTGGCGTGTCGGCGTTGCAGTGCAGGACGCGGTTGGCCGTGATGATCACGAAGGAATTGGGTCTGCGTGGACAGGGGGGAGAAGAGGAGTCGTCTCTGAGCGTGCGTGTCCCCAGACCCCAGCGCGCCGCCGCCCGCTCCGCTGAGAGTCGGAGGGGCTGCAGCCAGCAGGACGGGACCCGTGAGCTTTATCGAGTCGAATCTTTGCTCGTCCCCGCAGACTTTCTCGAAGGCACCATTAGCCTTTAGCGGAGGACCGACACATGCCGAAGGTCCTGCCAGGGGAAAAACATTCCTTCCTGCAAAACTTTCCAGATGAAAACTTGGTTCCCGGAAGGCTAAATAAGGTGAGGGCAGGGGGCGGAAAAAAAAAAGTTTATTTGGGGAGGGGTGGGGCTGGGGAGGGTTGCCTTTCCAAAATAAATCTCTCTGCCCTTGGATCTAGCCTTGGATAATATTTCTGTGGGTCAGACAGCAGATCGGTAACGAGGTGTCAGTGGAACATCTTAGACGCTTGATTATTCCGGGCACAGAGAGCCACCTGGTCTGTGTTTGCAAAGCAATCGAGTGAGGGCGCGTTTCCCGGCCGGGGCTAAAGGGATAGTGGAAATTTCCTCTCGCGCTTTGCTCCCTCCGGCCTGGCCATGCTCTCGGCCCCTGCTCAGACCCCCACCCCCCGCCGCCCCATTTCCATTCATAGGCTGGTGGTGGGGACCCGCTTCTGGCCAGTGTTGAGAAGCTCGCCGCAGTTACACTCAAGGTTCAGAAGTAAAGCTGGGGGGGGTGGGTGCAGGGGGGGACGGGGAGTGGGATGGCGAGAGGGACTCTAGGATAGTGGTGGTGAATGGGCACTGGTGGAGGGATGGGTACTTGATCAGTGTATGACTGAAACGCAATCACAGAAGTTTGTAAGTCTGTAACTGAATCTCACGGTGATTCATTAAAAAATTTAAAAATATATATAAAATTAAGAAAAAAAAAAGCAAGCAAGCTACAGGGCAAGGGAGAACAGCAGGCTGGAGTGCAGGGAGGCGGGCAGTGTCCTTAAAAGCACATGCAAAATTTTCTGTAGTCGGGGAAGGAAAGTCTGGGTGGAAAGTTCCAAGTATCGCATGGCTGGCCAGTGGGAGCCGATGTGGCTTTGGGGCAGAAGGACGGTTAATAGGCCTGACGCTCCGGACGGGAGAACCCGGCTCTTCTCACCCGCAGCACTGACATCTCCAGAGTCTGAAGAGTTTATGTAAGGGACCAAACTGCAGCGTTGCTGCTGAGGATCCCTCGTGGAGGGTGGGATGATGGAGACCCCAGAGCCCCGATTCTGTCTACAAGACACTATGGACTGGCTGTGGGCCCATTTTAATTTTAACATTAGAAAAATTGGAGCTGGGAAGCCTGAGCAATAGCACAGCGGGGAGGGCGTTTGCCTTGCACTCGGCCAACCCAGGTTTGATTCCCAACATCCATAGGGTCCCCCGAGCACCGCCAGGAGTAATTCCTGAGTGCAGAGCCAGGAGGAACCCTAGTGCATCGCCGGGTGTGACCCAAAAATTAAAAATTAATAATAATAATAACAATAATAATAATAATAATAATAATAGGGAAACGGACCCTCTGCACCTAAAGACTTTGATTCCAGAGACCTAACACTTTCGGGCATCCAGCGCAGCTTCTAATAACAATGCACTGGGACTGCAAACTAGGCTTCAGCCCTGTGCTGCCCGGGGGTGGAGTTTTTTCCTCCCCACCTTGTCTTCCTGCACGGAAAACGGCGGCGGTGGTGGCAAAACAGCAGAGGCAGCAACCGCATGGCAGGCACCATCTTTGAGAATCCTAACCCAAAGGTATTCGATTTCTACACTTGGGGCTCCCAGGGACTCATGAGAAGGGGGTGTAACCGGCTCGCCCTCGGCCCAGATAAATTCGGAGCTGCTGAGCGGGAAACGGACCCTCTGTGCCTAAAGACTTTGATTCCAGAGACCTAACACTTTCGGGCATCCAGCGCAGCTTCTAATAACAATGCACTGGGACTGCAAACTGGGATATGCAATTTCTGGTAGAATTTTCCCTGGACTTTATACAGAAATCCAAAACCGCGCGGAGTCCGCACGACTTAATATCTATAATTGTCAGCTACGTGAAACGGTTCCTTTTGAACAGGTCTGACTTGGGGGGGAAACTCCAAATAATAACAGTAAGTTTATGTTGAAATATTGAAGGTTATTAATGTAGCAGCCACCTCTCTGGACTGTGAACTAAGCAAAAGTCCCACGCCGGCCGTTGCGGCGTGGCGTACACCATACTATGAGGCGCGGGATTGGGGATGAGGGTGGAAAAAAAAAAAAGGGAAAAGGAAAAAGGAAAAAAAAAAGAAGAAGAAGAATAGTTATGTACTTGTAGCAGGGGAGCTCCATATCTCTTCATTCCCAGCAATGGAAAACTAATTATCAAATGCTTCCTTGGTAGTAGGTCTGTCTCTCTTGGGTGGAAACTCCAACAACTATAGTGAGTTTTGTGTTGAAATATGGAATGTAGTCAAGGTAAAGAGCAAATGAAGTGAAATTCATTAGTTATACAGTAGGGGGTAAGGGGTGGGGGTGGGGTGTATAATGGGGTTTTTGGTGGTGGAATATGGGCACTGGTGAAGGGACGGGTGTTTGAATATTGTATAACTGAAACATAAACCTGAGAACTTTCTAACTTTCCACATGGTGATTTAATAAAAAGTTAATAATAATAATAATAATAATGATAATAATAAAGGAAGCATATTTTTCACGTGTACATGGTTCAGGGTCTATGTCCCCACAATCCTTTCACAGGCCCACCCATAGAGGCGAAGTCCCCGAGCCCAGGGACCTGGCAGGTCTGGCGGCTCTGGTCAAGGGTCACCTCTGAGCTTACCTGTCGGGGCTGTCGGAGGCGCACACGGAATCAATGAGCCCCACGTCCAGAGTGCCCTGAGGGAGAGTACAAAGGAGAGACTGAGATCAGCGCAGGCGGGAGGTGACTCACCCCAAAACCCCGAAACCCATTCCCTGCGACAGCCCCAGACTGGAAACCGCGCAGGGGTCCAAGAACAGAGGGGCCCGAACAGGAAGCCACGGGACATACACCCAGTGGGACAGTATTTGCAGCGAGGAAAGAGGACGGCACGCAACTGGCTGCCCTCATGGAGGGATGGGGCGTGGGTGAGGTCAGCGGAGGGAGAGGGTCAGACCCAGAATGTTCTCTCTCGTACGCGGGATACAGAGACACCAAGTACGGGAGCAACAAAGCCCCGGAGGTGACAGAAACGCAGAGCAGGGGACCTGGTCTTCGGCGGAAGCTGCCACTGGATTGGGGGGGGGGTAAGTCAGGGAAGGGGGCACTAGGGCAATGGGGGGGAGGTGCCTGCCGCAGGGGCTGCTGGGGGACCGGAGGGAAGCCGGGGACACCGGGAGAGGGTAGTGGGCACTGGTGAAGGGACTGGTGTGGGAATATTGTGTGCCTGAAACCTAATAAGGAATAACTGTTACTCTGTAATTCATGGTGATTGATGTTCTTAATTATCCAAAGTGAAGGGGGGGAGAGGGAGAAGGAGGAGGAGGAGGAGGAGGAGGAGGAGGGGGGGGGAGGAGAAGGAGAAGGAGAAGGAGGAGGGAGAAGGAAGAGGAGGGAGGAGGAGGAAGATGAAGAAGAGGAGGAGGAAGATCCCTCAACCTAATCCCAAGAAAGGAGAGAGGAGAAGGAGGAGAGGAGGAGGAAGAGGAGGAAGATGAGGAAGAGGAGGAGGAAGATCCTTCAACCTAATTCCAAGAAGAAAGAAGGGGGGAGGGGGAGGAAGATGAGGAAGAGGGGAAGGGGGAGGGGGAGGGGGAAGGGAAGGAGGGGGGTGGGGGAAGGGGAGGAGGGGGGAGGAGGGGGGGAGGAGGAGGGGGGAGGGGGGGAGGAGGAGGAGGAAAATCTCTCAAACTCTGTCTGGCTCTCAGGATATGCCCTGGATGGTGCTGACAGGCTTCTCTCACCAGGATGAATTTGTGCATTTACGCCATGATCCGTCATTACCGCTTAGACTGACTCTGAGACTGACTGAAACCTCGAAGCTAAGTTTTCCTTATGGGAAAACAACTAGATTTCCGGACAATGATTTCTATGCCCGTTATCCCGTCTGTGAGAGCGAGACAGAAAGAATGTGAGAACTCACCACATCTTTTGAAGAAACATGTGAGGTGCTTCCAAGACTTCATAGAAATGAAAATTTTGTTTTTTGATGGGGGAGGGAGGTTCTTTTAAAGATTTGAGGCGAGGTACCAGATAGTACCGGGGTTAAGGTGCACACGGCTGACCCCAGTTCTATCTCTGGCATCCTCAAATCCAAAAACCAGAGAGTTAAAAAAAAATTAAAAATAAATATTAAAAGGGTGAAGTGATAGTTCAATGGGGAGGGCATTTGCCTTGCATGCGGCTGACCCGGGTTCGATTCCCAGCATCCCATAGGGTCCCCTGAGCACTGCCAGGAGTAATTCCTGAGTACAGAGCCAGGAATAACACCTGAGCATCACCAGGTGTGACCCAAAGAGCAAAAATAATTTTTTTTAAAAAAAGATAAGAAGTGGGAGAACTGAAACCCATCGCTATGGATAATCCATACTCGACTCAGCTTCTCCGCACGATCTCTAAGCAGCATGCTCCTGACTCTAACTATTCTGAAGCTACAGACTGTTTAGAAACCAGAAGTCGCCGCCCCCCACCCGCGGGCCCTCGCCCACGCACCACGGCGTTCTGCGGGTTGGCCTGCTCGTCGTGCATCTCCCGGATCTCCTGGTCGGTGGAGGCGTGGACCTGGCTCAGGACGCTGAACCACTGGCTGTGGGGGGAGACAGGCGTCAGGGAGGGGCGCCCGGGAGCTCCAGGCCGAGCCACTCCGCCTCTCCGCTGCTCCGTCTAGCTGGAAACGGGCTCCATGCCCTCAAGGACCAAGTCAGCAAAACCAGCTGGGGCTCGAGAAGGAGTGACCGAGGTCACTTCTGGTCAGGGACAAGCCTTTCCTTGGGTTCTCCAAAACCTTTACGGACACTTCATGAAGATGAAGAGTTGAGAAACAGGCAGCAAATGAAAAGCGCATTTCTTTAGTTCTACCCCCAAACATTAGATCTCCACTAAAGACCTGACTGTAACCCAGGGGATACTCAAGTGTGTGAGGTCTGAGGCAGAGGCGGGGGGTGGGGGGGTGGGCCAGGGAAGGTGACCCCCATGCAAGGACCAAATCTGGGCAGAACCTGTGACTCCCCAGAGACGGATCCCTGCAGAGGGGAAGCCCTGCGCAGAGCCTCTGCCTGCAGTATACCAGCTCTGCGCCTGGCCCCAGACGGTGCAACAGAACGTCCTAGGGAGCAGAAGGGGCTGCAGAGACCCTCTGTGCACGCACAGGGTCGGAGTCCACGTCTGCATGTGTGGGAGCTGCAGGTGGGATCCCCGGCACCTCACGGTCCCCCGAGCACCGAGGGAAGTGACCCGATTCAGGAGAAGCTACCCACCATGGCCGGGCTGCGGAATTCCAGCCTCATCCTCCCCCCACCCCCGCCCCTCCCCAACAGCCACAAGAAAGAGGCAGTGGCAGAGCCTGCATGAGGACATCCTGTCCATGAGGACACGTGAGTGTGTGACCTGGACCCGTGCTGGGGGTTCGGGGGTCCACTCTCTCCGTGTGAAGGAGTCCCCGTGTTCTGCTGCTTTAACACCGAGGCCTCGGGAACCCTCCAAGTGCCATGAGTCCAGGCGCCAAACAGTCCCTCACAGCCTGTCCTGCCCCTCCTGACACACCTGCTGGGGGTCTCCTGGGAGGCTGAGGGGCACCTGAGAGGTGGTTTTCAGTAGCAGGGGTGGCACAGCTCACAGGAGTCCGTGTCACCTGAGCCAGGGGCACTGGAGCAGGCTCGGGGCCCTGTGCTCTCCGTGGACACTCACACAAACATGCACAGGCGCACACATGCACATACATACACACGCAGTGCCACACGCAGACACACACACAATGTGCGTGCACAGAGCTAGGAGTAACTCCTCGCAAACGCCCCATCAAACGCCCCACTCCGTTTCCAGCCAGGGGGCCCTGGGAGCCCGAGGGGTGGGGGAGGGGGCGGAGCGGCCGGCGGGGCCTCACCTGGCGTCTTCCGGAGACTCGGCAATCAGGTGGAAAGTCCTGTCAGCCAGGACGATGTCGATCCCGTTCTCCTTGCTGGTGTTATCGATGATCTCTCTGCCAAGGGGAGAGAAGCGGGTCGGGACGGGCAGGAAGAAGACTGGGGGGGAGGGGCGGAGGGGAAAGCCCTTCCATGGAAGGGACCTCGCCCCAAGACCCCCACGGGCCCAGCACCCACGACGTGGAGTCACCTCCTAGCTTGTTCCCCTTCGATGGCAGGCGGCTGGGGTTGCTCCTAGCAGTGCTCAGAGGCCCGGGTGTGTGCCGAGTCTGCTCCCGGCCCCTTGCCCCGGCCCTCTCATCCTCCCACCCCGAGCCCACCTCCCCGTCTCGGCACGCACTTGGCCAGGCGGACTTCCACTGTGCCCTTGAGCTTCTCCTCGCTGTCGTTCTCGAAGTACATCAGCTTGGACTGGCGCAGGACGAACCAGCGCCGCTTCCAGTTCCTGCGGGACAGCGTGGACGAGCCGCCGCCCTTCTTGTGCAGCCAGCCCTGCTTGAGGGCCTCCTGCTTGGAGCGGAACCACAGGAACGTCTCGTCCTTGAGCACGCACCAGCGGCGCTTCCAGGAGTTCATGAGCCCACCTGCGGGGGGAGGGGTGGGGGAGTCCATCAGCTCATCCTTTTTAATTTTATAATGTAGGAGCACTGCTATTTATTCAGCCATTGGTTAAGTGGGTTGAATTGGGCATGAACTCCACATTACTTAAAAAAAATTTTTAAATTATATAAGTTAGTTCACAATGTTTGATGACATCCAATATCCAAACACCCATCCCACCACTGCACCTTCCCACCACCAAATTTGGGATGCTTCCATCCCAAACCCCAATCCCTGTCCCCAAACACAGCTGAAATAATACATTTCGTATTGGCTGCTATAAAGAACTGCTGAACATGCTTACAAAAAAGTGTTCATATAGGAAACAGTGTGAAGATTGTTCAATTTTGGCAGGAGCCATGAAGACATTCTATAGGATATCACTAACATGTTGTTAAAGTTTGGGTGACGTAAGCTTTGGTATACATATCTGAAAATATGTATATATGCATATATATATTTCCCTCTATGATCTGTTGCCTACTATCTGAACCCCACCAAGTGTGGTGTGGTAATTATGGAGAATGGGTAGGGAGTGTTTTATGGCGGCGGTTGGGTTCTGGAGGTTTTTGGCTGTCGGGACTGGGTCCCTTGGGGCGGGGAGGGCTCTCACCTGCCCACCTCTGGGGCATCCCGTGTGAAACAGCCTGGCACGGAGTCTGGTGGCATTATGGGGGCCTGATGCTTTGCTCCCTTCTAGGAGAAGCAGCCGTGTGATGTGGACAGTGGCTGATGGCGAGATTATCTGGCGTTGGCAGGAGGCGGTTTATGGGCGTGACCCCTGGGTCTCGGGAGACCGGGGAAAGTGGGCAGAGGATCTCCGCTCCTGGTCCCGTTGCAGGCTCAGCCTTAACCTCGCCCCTCACGGAAGGCGGTCACTGGACACGCAGGCCAGAAAGTCCCAATGCTGAGGAGTCCCAGTTCAAGAGACCCCCTTAGGGTGGGTGAGAGCCTGCCCCGTCCCAAGGGATCCAGCCCTGGCAGCCAAAAACCTCAGGAACCTAAGTGCCGCCACGCGCAAGGCCGCTCCCCACACGCTCGGCTGAGCCTCATGCGTGAGTGAAGTCCGACAAAACCCAGGAATGGGGAACTCTGGGTTCAATGGGACCAGGAGCAGAGATCCTCTGCCCGTTTCCCCGTCTCCGGAAACCCAGGGGTCACGCCCATAAACCACCTCTGGCTGGCGCCAGATAATCTCACCATTGGCCACCATCCAAATGGCACATCCTTCTCTCCCGGAAGGGAGCATCACACGACGCTCACCATAGCCACAGCCATGCCACCGAACCCCACACCAGGCTGTCTCACTCGGGGCGTCCCAGAGGGGGGTGGGTGAGAATCCTCCCCGCCCCAAGGGACCCAACGCCAGCAGCTGAAAACCTCCAGAACCCAACCACCGCCACGCTCAGGGCCGCTCCCCACATGCTCGGGCCGAGCCTCACCCACAAGTGAACCTACTCCTGGGCCACGTGGCCACATTTGAGGCTGCGGAACACATCGTAAGACACACCCTACCCATTCTCCAAGAGTACCATACACATTTGATGGGGGTCAAATAGTAGGCAACCAATCACAGAGGGAAACATATATATATATATATGTATATATACATACATATGTATATACATATACATATTTACAGATATTCTAGCTGGAGCTAACGGTGTAAGTTTGTGTTATTAAAGTTCTTAGTCATTCGATTCCTCTGTCCCTCTCGGAGAGCCCGGCAAAGCTACCGAGAGTATCCCGCCCGCATGGCAGAGCCTGGCAAGCTCCCCGTGGCGTATTCGATATGCCAAAAACAGTAACAACAAATCTCACAATGGAGACGTTACTGGTGCCCGCTTGAGCAAATCGATGAACAACGGGATGACACTGACAGTACTACATATTTACAGATATATATACACGAAGGTTCACAAGGCTCAACCTTCCACAACATGCTAGTGATCTTTAATAGGTCTTAATGGCCTCTGCCAAAATAGAATAATCTTCACACTCTATTTCTTCTGTGAATACTTTTTCGTAGCATTCTCAGCGGGTTTTCATAACCAACAATACAAAATATAATATATTAAGACCTATTAAAGATCACTAGCATGTTCTGCTTTGGGATACAGAACGGGGTTCGAGATGGAAATATCCCAAATATGGTGGTGGGAAGGTGTCATGGTGGTGGGTTTGGTGTTTGAATATTAAATGTAATCAAATATTGTGCACTACTTTATAAAATAAAAAAAGAAAAAGAAAAAGAAAAAAAAAAGAATCTCCCCCTAGAGCCCCCCACTGCCGGGCGCCGGAAGCAGCTGGGCGAGTGGCCGCTTTCCCAGGCGCACAGTATCTGTCGAGGCTCTCGACCTGGCGGGAGGGAGCGGTGCGCCCGGGGCCAGCTGTTTGTGTCCGTGTGTGTGTGAGAGAGGAAACGTCGTGCGGAGGAGCGAGAGGAAGAGGGGGAGAGCGGAAGGCAGGCAGGAAGGGCGCCCAAGGAGGCCAAGGCCAGGGAGCGTGGCTGCGGCCCCGACAGACACCCCTGTGCAGTGCTGTCTCGGGTCACCCACGCGGCCCCGAGGACCACAGGCCGCGGCAACCCTCCCGCCTCCCGCCCGTGGCCGACCCGTGGCCCACCTTTCATGTAGAGGAAGCTGTGGAAGTAGGGCAGCGTGACGCAGCTGTACACCGAGTCCCGCCGGTACGACAGCTCGTCGTCCGTGTCGAAGCGCGCGTCAAAGTCCTCCTCGCTGTCCTCAAACTGGGCCACAAGGAGTGAGACAGGCAGGGTGAGCGGAAACGGAGGCGAGGAAGGCCCCCGTTCACACATACACACTCACACACAGACAGAAACACACACAGAGACAGAGACACACACCAGGCTACCACGTACCCTCACAGCGGAAAGAGGTGAGGAAGGCCCCCGTGGGCACACACGCACACACGGCCGCCAGCTACCCTCACAGCGGGGGTTGAAACCATGACTCAGAAGCAACAATGACGTCTACCACCACCCCACATGTGGCCATCTAAAGATCAGGTTGACCAAACATTGACTGTCCGTGATTCAGACAATAAAACACCAAAGAGAGAGTGTGGTGTGTGAGTTTGAGTGTGTGAGTGTGTGTGTATGTGCTGGCTTTTGGGCACACCAGCAGTGCTCAGGGCTCACTCTTGGTGGTGGTGGGTGGGGGAGGGGACTTCGAGGGTCAGCTGTATGAAGGCAAGAGCCTTAACTCCTGGGCTATCTCCAGTCCCATTCTTCAAAGTTGCACCGATGTCAAAGGGTATAATTTGAACCGAGCATGGTCAGAGCTGACGCTCTTTAAATGACTATGCCAAAAATAGCTGCAGGTCTTAGAAAGTCAGGGAGCAAGCGAGTGAGAGAAAGAGAGAGAGAAAGAAAGGGAGAGAGAGATTGTGTAAAAACTTATTTGATCGGGGGGGGCTGGAGCAATAGCACAGCGGGGAGGGTGTTGCCTTGCATGCGGTCGACCCGGGTTCAATTCCCAGCATCCCATATAGTCCCCTGAGCACCGCCAGGGGTAATTCCTGAGTGCAGAGCCAGGAGTAACCCCTGTGCATCGCCGGGTGTGACCCAAAAAGCAAAAAAAAAACCCAACCAACCAACCAAACAAAAAAACCTTATTTGATCGGAATATAGGACTGGAGTGACAGCACAGTGGGTAGGGCATTGGCCTTGCACGAGGCTGGCCCGGGTTCAATTCCTCTGCCCCTCTTGGAGAGCCCGGCAAGCTACCAAGAGAGCATCCCAACCGCACGGCAGAGCCTGGCAAGCTAACCGTGGTATATGCCAAAAACAGTAACAAGTCTCACAATGGAGATGTTACTGGTGCCCGCTCGAGCAAATCGATGAATAATGGGATGACAGTACAGTGTATAGGAAAAGTGATACTCTCACATCTGGTGCAGCCGCCCAAATCTCAAGTGTGGGCTGTGTTCCACGGCAGATGGGCTGCCGTCTCCCTGGGGGCTTGGCTATGGAATGTTAATCAATAGTGAGGGGCGGAGGGTGTGAGCAGCTGGAAGCAGGGCGAGTCCCGAGTCCGAATTAGGAATTTGTCAGTGCCCACAGTGCTCGGGCTATGGGGAAGCTGTGAGTCTGAGACGGCCACCAGGAAAACAAAGAGAAATAGGGCGGGGAGGTGGCCACGGCAGCCCCTCCCTCACAGCGCAGACACGTCCGAGCGAAGCTGGTCTCCAATGTGGCTCTCTGGCCTCCGAGGGCCTGGACCTGGGCCCATGGCATCTCTGTGTCCACTTTGCTGCCCGCGGCCCCTTCGGCCCAACACTGGGGGCCAAGAAAACCCTGCTGCTCATTTCTGTTGGCTGTCTGCCTCTGACCTGGCCGGCCAACGTTGATGCAAGCCAGCGGAGGGGAGGGGGGGGAAATGAGAAAATAGAAGGAAACTACTGGGTCAGTGCTGGAGCCACAGAGTCTGGGTAGACCCTGTGGGGTCCCTCTTTTTTTTTTTTTTTTGTTTTTTGGGTCACACTAAGCAGTGCTCAAGGGTTACTCCTGGCTCTGCACCCAGGAATCAATCCTGGCGGTGCTCGGGGGGACACTATGGGATGGTGGAGATTGAACCCGGGTTGGCAGTGTGCAAGGCAAGCGTTCTACCCACTGTGCTATCTCTCCGGCCCTTCGGGGTCCCTCTTTTTTTTTTTTCTTTTTGGGTCATACCTGGCGATGCACAGGGGTTACTCCTGGCTCTGCACTCAGGAATCACTCCTGGCGGTGTTCAGGGGACCATATGGGATGCTGGGAATCGAACCCGGGTTGGCCGAGTGCAAGGCAAACACCCTCCCCGCTGTGCTATTGCTCCAGCTCCTAGAGGGTCCCTCTTACCCAGAGCAGGTTGGCCTGTGAGCTACGCAGGTGACGGAACTTCCACGGGCCCTTAGTATGTCTAGTTCCAGGCGAGGGATACCCCATTTCCTAAGCTGCTGCAAAGTTATGTGAAAATTTTTCATTCTCCGTGAACAACTCCAATGTTCGGGGGCCCGAGAGATGGTACAGGAGGGGGATGTGTTGGCCTGGCAAGTGGGCTCAGTGGTGAGCCCTGGTTTAGTCTCCAGGACCATGGATGTTCCTCTGAGCACTGCCAGGGGGCACTCCTGAGCAGAGTTAGGAGCAGCCCCTGAGCATTGCTGGGTGTGCCCTAAACACCAGTGCTCATCAAACTGCTGGGTACAGCTCAAACCCCTGGCACCACAAACACACAAAGCGCCCATTTTCTTAGAATTTGGCCCCCAAAGCATGGTGGCTGACCCCCGGCGTTCACTGCTTCTGGCAAGAGGAAGGGGGTGAATGTCTGAGTCTTCGTTATTTTTGTCTGTTTGTGGGCCACACTGTGAGATATCACATATGAGATATCATATGTGCTCAGGGGACCATATGGGGTGCCTGGGACAGAACCCAGGTTGGCTGTGTGCAAGGCAAGCGCACTCCTGCCATACTATAGCCCACATCTAAGAGCATTTCTTAAGTATTTCTCACCCAGCTCTGTGTGTGTATGTGTGTGTATATGTGTGCGTGTGTGTATGGTATGTGTGGTATGTATGAGTGTGTATGTGTGTGTGTGGTATGTGCAATATGTATGAGTATAGTATGATGTCTGTGGTGTGTGTATGGTATGTGTATTTGTATATAAGTGTGTATGCGTGTGAATGTATGTGTGGTATTTGAGTGTGAGTGTGAGGTGTGAGTGTGCATGGTGTGAGTGCTGAGTGTGTGAGTGTATGTGTGTATGTTGAGTGTGTGTGGTATGTATGTTTATGTATGTGTGGGTGTATGTGTGTGGTGAGTGTGTGCATGCGTATGTGAGCATGTGGTATGTGTCTATGTGAGAGTGTGGTGTGTATATGTGTGGTGAGTATGAGTGTGTGTATGTGTGGTATGTGTATAAGTGTTTGTGAGCGTGACTATGTGTGTGTGGTATGTGTGTGTGTGAATGTGTGTGGTATGAGTGTGTAACTGTGTCAGTGTGAGTGGTGTGGCAGTCCGCTGTAAATGGTGGAGGCGGGTCCCCCAGCCCCGTCCCAGTCCAGGAATGGGTTGAGGTAAGGAATGGGGTAAGGGGCGGAGCCTGTCAGAGAAGGCTGGGGTAAGGGGTGGAGCCTGTCAGAGCAGGCTGGGGTGAAGGGCGGAGCCTGTCTGAGTGTGGGGGGGGTAAGGGTGGAGCCTGTCAGAGCAGGCGGGGTAAGGGGAGGAGCCTGTCTGAGCGGGTGGGAGGGGTAAGGGGCGGGGCCTGCCAGAGAGGGCTGGGGTAAGGGGCGGGGCCTATCAGAGTGGACTGGAGTAAGGGCTGGAGCCTGTCCGAGCGGGCGGGGTAGGGGGTGGCGGCCCTGTCCTGGGAGAGGGGGGCTCACCGAGGACTGCGCGCCCTCGGAGCTGAAGCGGTAGGCGCCCGAGCTGTTGTAGGTGCCCACGGAGCAGCGGTAGTCGGGCGACCACTGGCTGCCGTAGGAGGTGGAGAAGGTCACGCTGCTGCCCGACGTGACGGCGCCGTCCTCGTAGTCGTCCTGGTCGTAGTCGTAGTCGCCGTCGGGGCCGGGGAGGCCGCCGGCGCCCTGCGGCAGGCAGTAGGTGGGCTCCCCGGAGGAGGCGTCGGAGGGCTCGGAGGGCTCGGAGGGCGCCAGGAGCGCGGTGCTGGCGGCGCCGGGGCTGGCGGGCACCACCGTGTCGTTCATGTACGGGTCCTCCTCGGAGGACTCGTCGCTCGTGCGGATGCCGCTGGTGCGCTGGTCCGAGTGGCCGTGCTCGCTGGGGTTGGGCGAGTCCTTGAAGGCGTCGTCGTCGGCCTCGAAGCCCTCGTCCACCTCCTCCTCGGGGTAGGGCTGGCTGAAGTTGAAGCTGGGCTTGCCGCCCGCCGCGCCTGCCCCCGCCGCCGGCGGCCCCGACAGCGAGCGCTCAATGTTGCGCACGCACTCGTCGATCTCGTCGAAGTTGAGCGACTCCAGGAACTCCTGGGCCGCGCGGCAGGCCTCGTCCTCCAGCCGCCGCAGCTCCTCGTCCCGCAGCTGCTGCAGCTTCTGCAGCGACGCCTCGGTCAGCGACAGCTCCTGCCGCTCCTTCATGCGCTGCAGGTCCTCGATCTCCTTCTCCAGCCGCAGGATCTCCTCCACCTGCTTGTTCTCCTTCTGCGTCTCCAGCTCCCGCGCTCGCTCGGCCTCGCGCTGCCGCTGCTGCAGGGCCTCCAGCTCCTGCTGCTTCCTGGCCTGCTCCTGCTGCAGCGGACAGAGGGGCCGGCGGGCGGTCAGTGCGGGTGACGCTCAAGAGCCCCGAGTCCGGCTCTCGGGAGCTGGGGCCCTGCAGGAGGGGGGCTGAGGGCAGGAGGCCCCAAGGCGGGACCCTCGTCCCAGCAGCCTGGCGCCCTCCTAAGGAGAGGCCGGGCCTGGGTGTAGACCCACGGGCTGGAGCATGTAGGAGTCCCGGGTGTGAACCCTGGTACTGCACGAGCCACGTGTGGCTCCCAGATAGCGGGGAGTGAGACCTGAGGATAGGGCCACACAGAGAGCGGGGCTGTGTGCACTGTGTGAGACAGGAAGGAGGTCATGTGCAAGTGCTGGAGAAAGGTCTGGAAGGCTGCCAAACAACCAACACCACGACCTTTGCTCCCGCAGACCCATGAACTGTGAGAACGTTCATTTCTTCATTTCTTTTTTTTTTTTTGGTTTCTTTGACAGAACATTTCTGTCTATGAGGCCCCCAAAAACAGGGGGTGGTCCCAGCCCTGGCACCCTGACCCTGTGTTTACACTGGCTTAGAGAAAGCTTAACATCGTCAGCATCCTCTCATTCCCAATTGCAGTGGGTTAGAAACGGCCCCAGTAAGATTTTCCCTAATGTTTCGCTCCCAGCTTTGAATCCAAGTCCGTCTCCAGAGCAGCAAAGGAAGGGGGCGGAGGAGGAGCCGTGGGAGGACACTGCTCACACCCAATGAAGTGCAGGGGTTACTCCCGACTCTGCACTCAGGAATCACTCCTGGTGGTGCTCAAGGGACCCTATGGGATGCTGGGGAGAGAACCCGGGTGGGCTGTGTGCAAGGCAAACACCCTGCCCCATGGACTGTCACTCTGGCCCCCATTCATTTCTTTTTTCGGTTTATGAGCTACTCCTGGTGATGCGTAGGGGTCACTCCTGGCTCTGCACTCAGTGCTGGCGGGTTTGGGGGCGGCTTACAAGAGGGGATGCCAGGGACCGAACCCCGGTGGGCTGTGTGCAAGGAAAGTGCCTTTCCCACTGTACTATTGCTCTGGGCCCCATAACACCCATTTCTGTCTATGAGGCCCCCAAAAAGCCGGGGGTGGTCCCAGCCCTGGCACCCTGACCCTGTGTTTACGCTGGCTTAGAGAAAGCTTAACATCGTCAGCATCCACTCATTCCCAATTGCAGTGGGTTAGAAACGGCCCCAGTAAGATTTTCCCTAACGTTTCTCTCCCTTCTAACGCTTTCTCCCAGCTTTGAATCCGAGTCCGTCTCTGGAGCGGCAAAGGAAGGGGGCGGAGGAGGAGCCGTGGGAGAAGGACGCCCCTCACCTGCTGGGCTCGGAGCTCCGCTTCTTTTCTCCTCCTCTCCCGTTCTCTAAAGAACATGAGGAAGAAGGAAAATATGTAAGTGCAATATACACGTTGGCAAAATATATAAGATTCACTCTTCAGAGTGCAAATTCCCTCCAAAGCCCAAGAAACACCTCTAAAAAAATACACACAGCCCAAGGTAGAATAGACTTTTACTATATTATTCTTTTGACCAAAGCATTTTGGTGGGTGGGGAGGTGGTAGGTCCACCCTCAAAAGTGCTCAGAGCTCATTCCTGGCTGTGCACTCAACGGTCACTCCTAGCAATGCTTAGAGGACCGAATGGGGTGCCAGGGATCAGATCAGGGTTGGTTGTGTGAGAGGCAAGCTCCTGGCCCCCTGTTCTATAGCCCTATCCTCGAGAATATCAGCTTTAAGTGCTGTTTTTAAAGGACCCATCAGCTAGGGAGCTAGGTCAAAGGGAAGGAACGGCAGGAGTGACACTTAGCACGCAAGAGGCCTGGATTCCATCCCTGGCACCACATGCACCCTCAAAATTGGGCATGGGGGGGCTGGAGCAATAGCACAGAGGGTAGGGCTTTTGCCTTGCACGCGGCCAACCTGAGTTCAATTCCCAGCATCCTATATGGTCCTCCGAGCACTGCCAGGAGTAATTCCTGAGCACAGAGCCAGGAATGACCCTGGTGCATCACCGGGTATAACCCAAAAAAAAAAGCAAAAAAACCCTAAAAACCTTGAACTCAATGTGATTCACTAATAAAAATAAATAATTTTTAAAAAACCCCGAAAAACACTGGGCATGGGACCAAAATGAAAGCAAAACCAATGTAAAGAGAACCTTTAAGCACTAAAGTGAACATAATTAATTTAGTGTTCTAACTTCCTTAGCTAAGGAGCTAGGATACCGCTCTTGGTACAGTTGTTTCACAAATCTTGATTTTAAGTAGAAGTGTTTTAAATCTAACTGCTTTGCTTGGGGCCATATCCAGTGGTGCTCAGGGATCACTCCTGGTGGTAGTTGGAGGACCAGAAACAGGACTGGGAATTGAACGCAGGTCAGCCACACACAAGGCAAGCACCCGCTGGACTATCTCATCAGCCTCTAGAACTGTTAATTTTATAATGAAAAAAAATTTTATTAAATAAGGCAACCATGAAGGGGCGAGGAGATGGTGCAAACGTGCACAGGAAGCCAAGTTCCCCGGCCAGCACCTCAAGGTCCCTGGGACATCCACCAAGTTAGCCCTGGGGCCCACATTGTAGGGCCTGAGCACCAAGCATCCGCCCCAGCTGATAGGGCCAGATGTGGCACCCAGGCCACCTGAGCATTATTCAGGATACTTTTGGCCCACCCTCCCAAAACAGGAAAAGCACAACCTCTCCTGACAATAGACTCATTTCCTTAAAAAAAAAACAAAAAACAACCAAAACCATAAAGAGGTCGGAGCGATAGTCCAGTGGGTAGGGCATCTGCCTTGCATGCGGCTGACCCGAGTTCCATCCCCAGCATCCCATACGGTCCCCTGAGCACTGTCGGGAATAAATTCCTGAGTGCAGAGCCAGGAGGAACCCCGGTGTATCGCTGGGTGTGACCCAAAAGCAAAAAAAAAAGCCCCCCCCCAAAAAAAAAACCACAAATACAACTTTACACAGCTAAGCCTTCAATCCAAGGACGGGAGAGACCCTAGGGGTTCCTTTGGGACCGGGTGGGCTCTCAGGGTCAGAAATGCAGCTGTGCGGCTACACCGACAGGAAAGCTCCAGAGGGGGCGGGAGGGAGAACAAAGATTCGCGCGAAACTTTGCCTGGTGAGGCCCGGGCTGGAGCCCCGAGGCCTGGTGCTCCCCGGTGCTCCCCGGCGCCGCAGCGCGTGTGGCCACCCAGCAAAAGCCCCAGGATGCTTGTGGGGTGCCCCAGGCGGGCGGGCGCCGTACCTCTCCTCCTCCTCCTCCCGTCTCCTCTTTTCCTCCTCCTCCCGCTTCTGGGCCAGCAGCTGTCGGTAAAGGCGGCGCGCCCGCTGCCCTCGGAGCTGCTTCTGGAACACGATGGCCGCGCTCTTGAGGTGCAAGAAACGCCTCCTCCACAGGAACGCTCGGTAGTTCTTCTGGATGATCACCACGCAGCCCAGCACCTTCCGGTACTGCTTCCTGCAGCAGGGAAACCCATGTCGCACCACGGAGCAACTGCGGAGGGCACGCAGCCGGTGCCAGGGCCCCCGAGAGCCCAGGGGCGGACGGAGCACGGAGCCGGGGGCGGCGGGCGAACACAGCAGGCCCTGCGGGGCCCCCCCAGCCCAGCGGCCAAACAAAAGGATAATCACTCACCCAAGCAAGGCCCAAAGCCTCTCATTATCTGGGCCGAATAAACACTCGCCTCTATGCGGACAGAGCGTCCGGGCAGGAAGCGGGGCTGTAAACAGAGCCCAGGGTGGGAGCCCACGGGTCTGGCGAGCCGGACAGGCTGTCCGGTGGGAACGGTCGGGTGGACTTGCCCAGGGCTCTCGCTCGCACGGGGCCCAGAGCTCAAGGGTGGCAGCGAAGCTGCTGCCCCGGACAGATGGAGTGGCCTGCCACAGGGGACAGTACCTGAGTCCCCCCGCACTGTCCCCTGGGATCTGAGCCACCCACAGAGACACCCCCACACCCGCAGTGTGTACAGCAGGCTGTGCAGTGAACGCAGATGGGCCCCGGACCCCTCAGGGCCTCCTCAGGGAACTGAAGGCCGCCCCCACCCCCTTACCGTGCCAAGTAGCCCAGCACGTGCGCCCGGATGACCATGGCTGCCCGGGCGACTTCCTCCTCCCGCCTCTTCTCCAGCTTCTGCTCCAGGGATTCTCGAAGAAACACCTGCCCGGGATGGACAGACGGAGGGAGAGTCAGACCCATGGGCAGCGGGGGTGGAGGGGAGAGTGTGGGGTGTGTGTGTGTGTGTGTGTGTGTGTGTATAAATGGTGTATATGATGGGTGTTGTGACGGGGTATGTGATGGGTGTTGTGTGAGGGTGTATATGATGGTGCTCTGTGGGGGTGTGTATATGATGGGTGTTGTGTTGGGAGGGTATATATAATGGGTGTTTCGAGGGTGTATATGATAGGGCTGTGTGTGAGTGTACTTGATGGGTGCTATGTGAGGGGTATATGATGGGGCTGTGTATCTCAGTGTATGTGGTGGTGCTGTGTGTGAGGACATATATGATGGTGTTGTGTACATGAGGGTATACATGACGGTGTATGGTGTGGTGTATGCGTGAGTGTATGTGGTGATAATGTGTGTGTGGCAGAGAAAACATACAACAGTGCTGTGGGGGTGTGTATATGAAGGTACGGTGTGTGTGTGTGGCGGTGTGTATGATGAGAGTGTGCGTGACGGCACTATGTTTGAGAGTGTATCTGGTGGTGCTGGTGAGTGTGTGTCAGTGTGAATGGTGGTTCTAAGTATATGTGACCATATATTTGGTGGTGCTGTGTGTGTGTGAGAAAAGTGTACACAATAGCACTGCGTGTGGAAGAGTAAATGGTGGTGCTGTGTGTGACAGACAGTGCACACGACAGTGCTGTGTGTGACTATACACTTTCTGTGAGTGAACATAGCGGTGTTGCATGTGTTTCTGTGTGAGAGCGTGTACATGGTGGGGCTGGGTGAGTGAGAGTGTGTCCATGGTGGTACTCTGTGAATGTGTGGGAGAGGTATATGGGGACACTGTGTGCAAGGCTGTGAGATGGTGGTGTGTGAGTCTGACTGTACATGGTGGTGCTGGTGTGTGTGGAGGTAGTGCATGTATGGTGCTGCTATGTGAATGTATGAGTGGGGGCATATGGAGATGCCATGTGTGAGAGTGTGATGTGATGGTGTGTGAGGGTAATGGTGGTGCTGAGTGTGTGTGTGGGAGAGTGAGATGTGACGGTGTATGTGTGTGGGCACATGTGAGGGTTTATGGTGCTGCTGCATGAGGATCATGATGAGGGTGTGTGTGTGATGTGCTGTGTAGCTCCCACCCACCCCCCTTCCTTCTCCCCACACTGCCTCGCTTCCCATCCCGGTGCCTCTGAGACTCCGGGCGGGGGGCTGCTGTGGTGTTTCGCCATCTGTCAGGACCCTGACGTTTGTAAGACACAGTTAAAATCTATTGTGAGAAGGAAAACCGAAGGACACACGAAAGTCAACGGTTTCGTGCAGGTGACGTGATCCCGGATGAGTCTCTGATCTCGTCACTGCGAACGGACATGAGAGCTGGCAGCAGGGACACACCCGGCAATGCTCAGGGCTTGCTCCTGGCTCTGTGCTCAGGAGTCCCCCTGGCGGTGCTTGGAGGGCCATTTGGGGCTCAGGGGGTGGGGCCGGGCTGGCTGAGGGCAGGGCAAGCGCCCTCCCCACTATCCGCTGTACGATCGCTCCAGCCCCAACGCTGCCGTCAGGAAAGAACGCGGACAGGTGCATCCGAAAGCGGAATGGGCAGTGCAGCCATCACCCAGTGTGCTCCCCAACGGGGAGTAAAGATGCAGCAGCTGCTCGTTGTCCTGCTTCTAAGACCCCTGAGCCCTCTGCTTGTCGAACAGGGGTGAAAATTGGCACTTGGGGGGCAAATTCCTAATTTTGGAACACACAGGAAATAATTAAGATACTCATTGAGGCTGACCCGACTTGGGTCCACGACATCTCATAGGGCCTTCTGTGCCCACGCATAGTGACCCCTGAGTGCAGAGCCAGGAGCCAGCGCTGAGCACTGCCAGGTGTCGGGGGGACGGGAAGGGGGATTAAAAAGAGACCCTTGTTCAATCAGCTTTCCATTTGGTGTTTGATTTGATACAACCGTAAGAATTTTGGAATTCTTCCCCAAGTGAGTGGTGCCAGGTCTTTTGATGTCTTTCTCTTAAAAATTCTTGACAGTGTTTTGGGGGCTGCACAACATCCCCCCGCTGGTATTCTTTATCCCGTGTCACCCAACCCATAACGATACATCTGCTCCCTCCCTGACCCATTATTCCCACACTCTGCTGTTTCCTCGGAGACTCTTGGGGAGAAAAAAAAGAAAGCAACAAGAAAGTCTTAGCATAGCGACCGGCTCCTGCCGCCCTCTTGCCCTGGCTCCCGCCCACACCTGTACCGGGCATCGTCCTGATGTGCTCCCTACCACTCCCTTCATACAGCTGCGATCTACATTCTCAGGAGCACTCGAAATGGCTGGCATCCAAGCCAGGAGGGGTTTAAATGCAAGGTCTGGAGAGGATGACTACCAAGCGTCTGCTCCTAATGGTGACACGGAACGTTTTCAGGAACCAGAGAATCAAATCCCGGACTTGGAAGCCATTGGGCATCAGGCTGGCCTGCAGAGAAGTTCCTGCCAGCTTTCTCTAGCAGAGGATTGGGGGGCACTGAGGTTCTTTCTCTCCAGCTTCTGGCTCGGGCGAGTGTTTCAGAGATGGAGCTGACACATTTATCTGGCCAGGGACGTGGCCTGGTGGAAGCGACCCAGACCACACGTTCCCACATATCTGGGACTCCGTGTTCCCGCCCAGGTGGCATGCACACAGGATGGGGGCTGGATCCTGCAAAAGTAGGGGTGTGGGGGGTAGGACAAGGGAACCAAAACAAGGAGCAAACAGCCAGGAGCTCCCTGCCTCCAGGTTCTGGTCTTCATGTGGGGGTAGGAGATGGTACAGGCAGAAGTTTGATCCCCGTCTTTAGGCATTTCCCCCCAAGTTAACGAGATCATAGCCCAGCGGGGGGGGGGGGGGCTGCCACATCCCGTGTTCCCGGGACTCGGCTGCACTGGGTCCCACTGCCACCCAGTGATGTCACAGGGCCTCTGGGCTATTTTCAAGGGATGTCATTTATACAAGGTGTGTGGGCCGCGGCGACATTACAGCGGGGAGGGGTGCTTGCCTTGCACGTGGCCGACCCCAGTTTGATCCCTGACATCCTGTAGGGTCCCCTGGGCACTGTCAGGAGGGCTCCTAAGTGCAGAGCCAGGAGAAAGCCCTGAGCACTGCTGGGTGTGCGTCCCAACAAACAAAACAATTTTTTTTTCCAAAGGAGCCTAGGAGATATGCAGCTTTCTCAGCTTGCGGGGGGGGGGGGGGGGTGGGTGCTCGGGGCACACCTGGCAGTGCCCGGGTGCTGCTGCTTTCTCCCTGGTCCCCGGCTCAGGAGTCACTCCTGGCGACGCTCAGGGGCACCGTCCGTAATACTGGCAGTTTCAGCCAGAGTTGCAGATGCCACAGACAGACGGGGGGAGGTGCTCTCGCCCTGTACTATCTCTCGGTCCCTGAAGCTGAGGGCTACTGCACGGATACTGACACTGCAAGGTCACCCCGCCCCCCGCCCCAGCTGTAGGCCAAGCACCCCTGATGCCGTCCCCAAAGCAAACCAGGCTCAACTAATCAAGACACATACAGAGGCCGGGGACAACCCTGTGACCTGGCACCTGCCTGACGGGTGCACGGCTGAGCCTGGTCCCCGACCTCCAGCCCTGGGGTGTGATAAAACGGAGGGGGACGGGGACCTCTGGTGGCGGGCCACAACCAAGCGGGTCAACTCTGCAGGTTGGCAGAGCAACCAAAGGAGGGGAAGTGGCAGGAGACATTTCTCAGGCTTGAATTTTAACGACCCAGGGCTGCGGGGACAAAGATCTGCCCACACAGACCAGCTGATTGGAGCAGCAGGCGGTGTCCGGCCAGGAGGCAAAGAAGGGGAAAAGTCTAACCCAGAACCCATGTCATCCCATAGATGTGCAGAGCCAGGAATCCTGAGCACCGCCAGGGGTGCCCCCCCCAAAATAAAATCAGCCGACAATTAAATGGCACTAACTGCTATTAACACAGACTCAACGCCTACACCTGAGCTGAGACCTTCACGGGACTGGCTGAAGAGGGGTGAGGGGTGAGGGGAGACCTACCAACCTAGCCCGGGAGGACTGCCAGTGAGTCACAGCCATGTTCAGGCACAAAGGCAATGAGTTCATCCAGTTGGTGTGGGACGTGACGTCCCTCCAATGCACACGGCAAAGAGGAAGGGCTGTCACACGTGCCACGATGTCCCACTGTGTGGAGTCTGGGGTCCGGGTGTTGGGGAAGGAGGCGGCACGTTGAGGGACTGTGTAGGCGTCAGCTAGGGCCCGGGGTGCCGCAAGGCTGAGAGCGACTCTGGGTGGCCAACACCAGCTCCACAATGGCCAACGCCCGGACCCCGCTGCCACGTGAGATGGGGAGAGGACTCAGGAGCGAGTGGAGCCTGGCAACCGTCCTCCTCAGTCTTGGAGACTCAGAGGTGGGGGCCAGCGAAGCTGTGTGGACATGCCTGGCCACTGGATAATGTGAGACCGTAAGTTTGGTAGAAAGTTGCTAAGTTTTAGCTTCGGTGGCAAGAGCTAAAACTGAAAGCACGAGGCTGGTTTCTCAAACCCCAGCCGGCCGAGATACCTTCAGGACAGTGGGATGTGTCCACAGTGGACTTTCCCTCACTCAGTGGCCACAGAATCAGGATGAACTGCGTGTCCCCGTCATGAACTAAATTTGCATATCCCCTCCCTTTCCCACTTATTATTTTTTCTTTTTGGGTCACACCTGGCAATGCACAGGGGTTACTCCTGGCTCTGCACTCAGGAATTACTCCTGGAGGTGCTTGGGGGACCATATGGGATGCTGGGAATCGAACCCGGGTTGGCCTCGTGCAAGGCAAACGCCTTACCTGCTGTGCTATCGCTCCAGCCCCCTTTTCCCACTTCTTATGGGGAAGTTCTCCTGGAATGTGTGCGCATAATGTAATGTAGTGTAATGTAGAAGTGTAATGTCATGCAGTGTAGCGTGTAAGTATACTGTAAGTGGAAGTTCTGTAACGTGTAAGTGTAATGTAGTGTAATGTAATGTTTGAAGTGTAAGGTGAGGTGAGGCTCTCCTGTCATGTGTAAATGTAATGTAACGGAGTGTAGTGTGGAAGTGTAATGTAAGATGAAGTTCTGTCACGTGTAAAGCAAGGCAGAGGTGATGAGGGTGACTGTGTGACATTCCCCCCCAACGTGAAGGAAGGTGGAGGGTGAGCCGAGGCCCTGAGGGTGGGCCCGTGGGGATAAAGGCGGAACAGAGACCAGAGCTCACTCTTGCCGCCAGGGGAAGGCACGGCAAGAACGTGGCCCCCGCTAGGTCAGGAAAAAGCTTGGAGGTTCTGGTCAGAAGCCGGTCCTGCTGGCAGCCCGGCGTGGGCCCGAATATGAGACACGCACAGCTCTGCATGCCCGAGCCGGGGCATGCTGGGGCAGGGAAACTGCTGGCTGAGAACCGCGCTGGGTGTGGAAACAGTCTCTGCTGCTCTGGCTCCTTGCAGGCTTGGGTGGCGCCGGTGTGACCTTGGGGGAGGGTGACTGAGACCCCGAGGCCAGCCCTCGGCCGCCTGCTCTTCTGGGCCACGTTCAGGCCATCCCCGGGGCAGTCCAGAGGGACAGCGGAAACGCCAGCCAGTCTGGTAACGGTTCCCATGGGGAAAAGTCAGACCACCAGATTCTAGAGCGAATGTTCGTTCTCCAAGCTGGACTGCCCCCCAGAACAGGTTCCTAGTGTATTCCAGGTGGCACTGCAGACTGGACCTTGGCAAGCTTTGGGGTGTCAGACCCACCAACTGTGGCACCTCTGCAGGGTGCAGGGCTGACACTGGGGTCAGAAGGAGGAAAAGTGAGCACTCTCCATGCATCTCGCAAGGCCCTGCAGCTGCCGGCCAGCCCAGATGTGTGTAGCGCCTTCATGAGGAAACACGCTACTTAAGGTCCTGAGCTTCAAAAGTCCCCACGTGCACCCCCAAATTAAAGATCAGAACCCCCCCTCCCTCCCCCGAGCAAAGGCCTTCAAACGAAAGAGAACCAAGAGGACAAGAAATCACAGCAGGGGCTGGGGTGATGATAGCACAGCAGGGAGGGCGTTTACCTTGCATGCGGCCAACCCAGGTTCAATCCCCAGCATCCCATAGGGTCCCCCAAGCACCGCCAGGAGTAATTCCTGAGTGCAGAGCCAGGAGTAACTCCTGAGCATTGCTGGGTGTGACCCCCCCTCCCCACATGAAATGTCCCAGCAGATGTGATGCCACGAGCACAGCAGGGAGGACCTGGGGGCATCATCCCGGGCGGTGCTCCCCCAGCCTCTCACCTTCGTCTTGCCCAGCTGCCACTCACTGTTGGAGGCGTCGTAGAGCTGCAGAAGGGCCATGCACTTGCCCCTGATGTCCTCGGGCAGGGCCGAGCTGCTCGCCAGCACTTTATACCTGCAAGGTCAACACGCCCGAGTCACCCGCACGGTTCGCACGCCCATTTCCCTGGCTCTGGGAAGGAGAAAGAAGCCCCTCGGCCCCGTCCTGCCTTTTGTAAAAGTCCTGAAAGGGCCTCCGGACAGCGTAGCCGGCTTTGCGGATCTTCACGGTCTCCAGCATTCCCGAGTAGCGCAGCTGGTTGAGGACGACCGCCTGGTCGAACTGGTCTGGCATCTGAAACGAGCGGGAAAGCGGGCCGGGGGGTGAGAGAGGATAAGGGGGTGGAAAGACAGAACTAGCGGCTCCTGGCGACATCCAGAAGGAGACGCCAACTCTGCCCTAGGAACACCCGCACGCCGGCGGTGGTGCAAATTCCTGGGTCACCGGCACCCCACTTTCCACTCCAGGGTTTCCAAGTGGGTGGGGAAGCGCCGGGCGGTTTCCACGGTGGACAGTCCCAGCATCACTTACATACTCTGCATCACACCCTGAAGGCTGAGGGGCAACTTCTGGCTCTTTCAGTGGTGCCTCGGGGACCAGACGGGGTGCCAGGGGTGGAATCCAAATCACGTGTGTGCAAGCAAGTGCCCTCCCCACTGCACTGTCTCTCCAGCACCACCACCTCTTTCTCGTCCCCTGGGGCCCTCACTCCTCAGTGCTCAGGAGCACCTCCTGGCTGGGTGCCTGGAGGTCACTCCGAGTGAGAGCTGGGTATGGGCCCCAGGCTTCCTGAGGTCCATACCAATCGCTCCTCTGCATTCTCTCTGCCCCCTCACTTGTGCCTCAAGAAGGGGCTGCGGGGCGTTTGTTCACTAAAGAATCCAGAGACCGAGGGGGTAAAGTGGCCGCCAGAGCTCCCGGGGGAAAGAGATGGGCAAGGGTCTTCATTTCCCTCCATCCACAGTTGAACACGCAATTTGGGGAGAGCACCCTCTGACAGTCACTCAACAAACTCATCCCCGGACGCGCAAATGAAAGAGAGGAATTCAAACCAAGAGGAGGAATGTTCTGGCACGTTCGCTTTGACCCGCTCTGTGGCCAAATGGCCTTGCAGCTCGGACAATGGTCGTTCTGGGAAGAGCCCCGAAGTAGGTCAGTGGCGTTTTCGGGTTTATTAGACAGAGCCTTCTTTCTGAGCCGTCCCCGCAGAGGGAGCTCGATTCTGCGAGCCTGCCAACTTGGGTGAGGCGACTGCAAATGCCACAGGACCCAAAGAGATCACTAAAAAGTGCCCGAGACGGAAGGCGCCTTCAAATTTGCGATCCTTAGAAAGGCAGTCGGTCAGGAAAACCCGACTCGGCTGCAAGCCCTGTTCTCGAGGCTTCCCAAACCAGCACCCCCTGACTCTGAGGCCGGCGCTGCCTGCCGCGGGCTGACTCTCACACGCAACCCCCTTAGCAAACGGCACAGCGGGGCCCGGGCTCGGCTGGGAGGCCCTTGGACCGTCCTCTCTCCAGGTAGAACCGGCAAACTAGGGCAAAGCTCCCAGGCATCGGGGGCCCCTGGCTGCCAATCGTCTTTATTTCATTCTTACTGGTTTCCGGGCTCCACCTGGCAGTGCTCAGGGCTTACTCCTGGCGAAGCTCCCTGTGGGATGCCAAGGGTTGAACCCAGGTCAGCTGCACCCAAGGCAAGCGCCAGGCAGACTAGACTCTCTCTTTAGCCCCTGTCCCGTTTACTTAAAACATCTTTTGAGGGGCTGAAGTGATAGCACAGCGGGTAGGGCATTTATTTGTCTTGCACGCAGCGAACCTGGGTTCAATTCCCAGCATCCCAGGAGTCATTCCTGAGTGCAGAGCCAGGAGTAACCCCTGAGCATCGCCGGGTGGGACCCAAAAAGCAAAATAAATAAATACATCTTTTGAAAAAGTAAGAACTACGTTTATAAAAAGGAAAACAAAATTACCCTGGGCAACTCTTCGACCTGGTCTTTGGATTAAAAACCGAGGCATGACAGAGCAGCGAACATGCGCCTGCTGACCTGACGAGGACCCACAGCGGCACTCGCTGTAACACACCAGGAGGAGAACAGAGCTAAAACAACACGGCAGGAAGCCCCCCGCGCCCCCTGGCCCACACTACTTAATCCAGCAGCAGAGAAACCGCTTCTGGTGATCCCTCGGCACTTAAAAACCCTTTACGTTCCAAGCCAGCCCCCCAAGTTCCCACGGTCCTTCACCCCACACCCTCTTACTCTGCTCCTTTCCCTTTCTTCCTCTCACGGCGGAGTTCTCAAAAGCTCTGAGAAAGTCATGCTGGGGGACCACCCTGCACACCCCCCGAGTTCTGCAGCAGCTTACCATCTCGCAGTCCGCCGGCTCTGCGGCCAACACTCAGACGGAAACCGCTGCTGACCTTCTGGCCATGGCTAAAGACACTGAACAATAATCAGCACCATTCCTGCGCCTTAAGAAGTGCCGGGTTGCCATGGCGACCCCTTCCATTCTCGGGCTAATTAGTGTGGCATGGTCCTAGGATTTCAGATGGCAGGAGGGTGCCACCAGGAGCCGCTCCCCGAGGCGCTCCCCGAGGCGCCTGTGTGCCTGGGGCAGGCGGTAATTTAGCCCCGGGAAAGGGGGAGCTATTGGCTGATTCTCACCAGGGGCGCCCAGCGGAGCGCGGAACCTGCCTTCCCATTGGCCCTTCCCTTTTTAGGGAGCAGCAGCTTCCTTTTTGGGTGGAATTTAAGGTTCAAAGATGACACAGTTGGAGGCTGGAGGAGTTCCCACTTAAAAGTATTTTGCAAAAAGAAAGAAAGACAACCCCCACCCCCTTCCGCCCAGCATTTTGTCTTTGGAACAGGGCAAGTGCCCTCCGGGCTCCACTGGCCCTTTGGGTGCAGACCCTGACAAAGACCACCCGTGGCATCGCCACGGTGAAACGTGTGGGAACGTGGACAGCAGCTGCTCTGTGGGACCCGGACAATCACGGGCAGAAAGTGGCTCTGGGCGCCCGCAGCTGCCTGCCTTCCTGCAGACCAAGCCTGTGAACCCCTGCAAGGTGCAAGGTGGCTCCTGCCTCCCCCCCGCCCCCGGGAGGATTTAAAATTAAAAGTGGGGGGTCTGAGCGGTAGTCCAGTGGGGAGGGTGTTCGCCTTGCACGCAGATGACTGGGTTCGCATCCCATAGGGTCCCCCCCTCCCCAAGCACCACCAGGAGTAATTCCTTGCCCACGTGTGGCCCCCAAACAAAAACAAAAGACCAAAACTCAAGGTAGGGGCTGGAATTGTTTTCCTTTCTCATCAGCACCCCTCCCCCAGCAGGGGCCCCCTACGTACATTTACACTGGGGTCATTCCTGAGGCCGCAGGGTCAGAGGCTGGGAGGGCAGAATGAAGCATGGACCCTGCAGGGCGCTCTCGCTGGCCGGGAATTCCTCTGGCTCTGCCTGTCAGCCCCCAGGCACTCAAGGGTTGGACTAGCTCCAGTAATTTTCTTTCTTTCTTTTTTCTTTCCTGGAGCACATTTGATTCACATCAAACTTGCGAAGGAATAAGGCTCCCTTATTCCCCTGCTCCCACACAGACTGGATTTTGCCCCCAAGCCTCCTGAAATTCAGAAGTGGAGTAGGAATGCCCAAATCCATGACTTTGCTTCAAGATCTAAATTAAGTTTCTCGGGAAGCAAGGAGGAAGGAAGTGGGGAGGGAGGGAGGGGGAAAGAAGCTCATAGATTTGAACCCAGCCAGGTCCAAGGCAGAGCTGAGGCTTCAAAAAATATTTTTAATTGAATTTGATTTGGGTGGGGGAATTTGGGCCATATCCAGCGGTACCCTGTGCTCAGGGGTCACTCCTGATAGCAGCTGGGGGGTCACACGGGGTGCAGAGGATCAAACCCAGGTCAGCTGTGTGCACGGCAAGTGCCGGAACCCCTGTGTGGAAAACTCTCCAGCCTGAGAGTTAGGCTTCTGTTAGTTACAGCAGACAGGCCCCTGAGTAACTCCAGGGGCAGGAACACCACTGCCCACAGTCAAAACTCCAACTGCAACTTCCCATCTCCAGCCAAGCTTACCCACCAAGACTCTGCCGTGAGCCGGAAGCCTTACCGACAAGGCAACAACCTATGAAACAGTTTGTCTGCTGTATGTATCACATACTTTGATGTGGGTGTATGTCTGCACAGTATGTACAGGCTGCATAGAAATAGCGGATCCTAGACTACATTCTTTTTAAAAATTTTTTGTGGGGGCCACACCTGACGATGCTCACAGTTTACTCCTGGGCTCTGTGCTCAGGGGTCACTGTTGGCAGGGCTCAGCAAACCATTATGGTAAGCTAAGGATCGGACCCGGGTAGGCCAAATAGAAGGCAACTACCTTACTTGCTGTACTATCTCTCTAGCCTGTAAATTATTTTGGTTTTTCTTTTTAAATTTTATTTTATTTCATTTTAATTTTATAAGGTAGTTCACAATATTTGATTCCATAGCACAGCGGGTAGGGTGTTTGCCTTGCATGCGGTTGACCCAGGTTCGATTCCTGTGTCCCTCTCGGAGAGCCCGGCAAGCTACCGAGAGAGCCTTTGGCAAGTTACCCGTGGCATATTCGATATGCCAAAAACAGTAACAAGTCTCACAATGGAGACGTTACTGGTGCCCGCTCAAGCAAATCAATGAACAACGGGAAGTCAGTGCTACAGAGCTTTAATATTGAAACACCAATCCCACTACCTTTACACCTTCCCACCACCATATTTCAAATGTTTCCATCCCTAACCCCAATCCATGTCCCAAAGCAGAACTGAAATAATATTTTGTATTATTTGTTATGAAAAACCACTGAAGATGCTACAGGAAAGTATCTATAGACCCAAGAGTGTTAGTCTTACATTCTTGCAGTAAGAGATGCTACAGAAAACCCCAGGGGACTAGGGAAAGTCCCCAGAAACAGATACTATGTTTCAAGTGCTGCTTTGTGAGCACCAAAACTGGAGAAATTTATTTCTTCCACTTTGGAGAGAATTTAAGGGAAGGGCCCCGTGCTGTTCAAACCTTTGTTGTACCAAGAACCCCTGGAGGGGAAGGGAAAACCCGCAGGACCCAAAGCTCAGAGCAGGAAAGAAACAGTATGTGCTCTCTGTGGCGGGGTGGTCATGCTCTCAGGCCTGGGGGCCACTGCTATTGGAACAAGGCCTCAGAGGGGGGCACAGAGCAAGAACCGGATGCTCAGACCTTCCCATCCAGGCATCCCTTGTGGGTATCCAAGAGGCTGGAAACAAGACCAGGGGAACGGCCGGCGGGCTGGCGGGCCTGGACGACGGGTACATCCTGAAGTACCGCAGAGTCACAAACCCATCAGCCCAAGCTCAAGGGGCACCACCCACTCACAAGTTAGCTAGACGACAACGGGCTCATCAACAATAAAAACGGGGTCAGAGATGGTTAGGGAGTAAGGCACTCGCCTCGTGTGTGGCGAACGGCAGTGTGACACCCAGCACCATACGGTCCCCTACACAGCACCCGGAGGGATCCCTGAGCACATAGCCAGGATTAAGCCCCGAGCACCACCCACCCTGCAGCCCACCCCCACTCCCTGCACCCCCCACTCAGATGCAGAGAGGAACCCAGAGAAGAGGCCAGAGGAAGGGGCTTTTCAAGCAGGCAACTCAAATGCGGGGACTGGCCCCTAACAGAATCCCGTTTGGCCCTCAAGAGGAACCAAGCACGGATGCCCACTACCCCATGCATGAGTCTCCATTGTGAGACTTGTTGTGACTGTTTTTGGCATATTGAATATGCCACAGGTAGCTTGCCAGGCTCTCCGAGAGCATCCCTAAAGCATATATATATACATATATATATACATATATACACACACACAAACATGGCACATGCACGCACATGCATGCATACACATACACACACATATCATTCTTGGCAGGGCTCAGAGGACCATGTCACTGAACCAAGAGACAAGACAGTCATGTTTCGGCCATTAATAACCCTGACCTATTCCTTCCAATGAAATTGTCAACTTGCACCCCTAAAACATACACACGCATATATACATATATATGCACACACAAATATCCATACATGCTTGAAGCACCACATCTTTATTTGGTGCAGCAAACAGTAGGGTCACTAAAGCACAGTGTAATTTTCCTGACCTTGACCAGGTGGCAAACAAAACCAATTAGGCGCTGACTGGCTCCTTTGTATCTGCAAGGTTCTTTGTTCTTACCTCCCTCATTTCACTCCCAGCTGCAAGCAACTTAGGACTGTTACCCTGAAGAGGCACAGGCTAATTTCCCCTAAAGAGGCTGGCCCCTGGGAAGTAAGGATTTGGAAGTCCCTCAGGTTGGCAAGAGCCGAGTCAGTGCTGGAGATGGAAGGTTCTGGAATCTCTCTCACCAAGCCCAGCTCCCAGAGCAGCCGTCCAGAAGCACAGGTGCCACTGTAGCCAGGAGAAGGCCAACGGTTCCCTCCGGGAGTGGCCCCTAGTCCAACTACTCAACAGCAAAGGGAAGCGCCGGCCACGGGTACGCAAGCACACTCACGCGTGTACATGGACACATCTGTGCGGAATCTGAGGCTGACCTAGCCAAGACAAAGCCCTGACTCAGTTCCACTGGGGCTCCAGCACCCCTCCCAGGCCAGGGCTGACGTGTGCTCCACGCCGGCCAAGTCAGACACATCCAAGTCTCCCCACTTCCTGTCCCGTCATGGTGGAAGCGCCTCCTTCTCCAGAAGGTTCTCCCGCTTGGCTCCACCTGTTGCACTCCACGGATCTCTCCCCTCCTCCATAGCACTGACCCTCCATCACCTGAAGGTGTCTCCTGCCGCTCCCTGTCCCAGGCAGCTGGGTTTGCTCCCGCTGAGACCTCTTCCCGTCTCGAGACCGTTTTTGAACCCCCAAGTGGGGAATGGGGAGTTCTCCATTCTCTCCATTCTTCAAGGGAGGACCTGGATTTTCTGAGGTCCCCAGAGGCACCACCCACAGGCCCTGCCCCCGTAGAAGCATCCATGATTCTTCCACGGAGCGGTGGCAGCCCGAGAGCGGAGTCTGTCTACAGCTGTTTGTAATAAGCTTGTTTGGCGAGGACTTAGAAAGGACATCACAACCACAGTGCCGAGAGAGGGGAACGGCTCTTTGGGTTTCCAGGAAAACGGGCTTCTCTGGAAGCCCACCGGGAAAACAGGCAAGAAATATCCATCAGAGAGAAAGAAAAAAACAAACCAATGCATTCCAAATGGGCCTCGAAACTCATGCCCGTTAGAAAAACACTCCCGGGGCTGGAGTGATAGTACAGCGGGGAGGCCGTTTGTGTGTCTGAACTCCCTGCCACAGATAACAGCTGTGGGGCTCTCGGCAGTGGAAACCATGAAGGTCAACCTGTCTCAAGGACTCTGCGCTGGGCACGCCACTAGCTGGTGCTGACCCCGAGCAACGGAGGCCGGGATTACCAGCACCCTCACCCCCTTGCGGGCAGCAGGCGCCACACTCTCAGGCTAGGGGGTGGGGTGGGAGGACAGAGAGAGTTCCTGCCCTCCCAAAGTATTCATCCTGCAACAATGGACTTTGTTTCCTGGAGTCCTTTTTCTAGAATATTCCTGAATGAAATGCATCACAATAGTTCTCTTGATAACAGACTTTAAGGTCCCAGCAGAAATCAACTGCAGAGGCTGGAAGCCGCTGAGACAATACTTTCAGTCAGGGCAGGGCAGGGCAGGGGCCGGCCAGCCTGCAGTCTTGTCAGGCCAGCCTCCTGTTTTTGTAAATAAAGCTTTATTGGAACACAGCCATGCATTGTCTGCAAGGCCCTCGTGGCAGAGACAAAGCTCCGAGTAGGAACTCTCTGGCCAGCTACCAAGAACGTTTGTCTATGGCGAGTGAAGAGGCTGGGAAGGAGGCAAATAAACGCCCCCAAGAAAAGGCGGAGGAGACAGCAAAAAGGGCTGGGCTAGAGGTATATGCCACGTCCCAGATCAGTTTCAGGGGCCGAAAAGGTCTGCCAGCACCACGCAAGATCCCAACACTACAACAATAAAACAGCGCAGAGAACGATGCTTTAAAGATGCTAAGAAGAACGATGCTTCGATGATGCTAAGCGCTGAATTTCGAATGCTTAGCGTGGGAAACTAATGCCAACAGCGTAATTCCAAATGTCGTACATGTTAAAATGATAAGAATTGGAATATACTGGGGTGAAATGTACTGTTGAAAGGAACTTTTTTTTTTGGGGGGGGTCACACCCAGAGATGCTCAGGGGTTACTCCTGGCTCTGCACTCAGGAATGACTCCTGGCGGTGCTTGGGGGACCATAGGCTGGGAACTAAATCTGGGTTGGCTGCAGGCAAGGCAAAAGCCCTGCCCGCTGTCCTACTGCTCCAGCCCCTGTTGGAAGTAACTTTACAGGGGCCAGGAAGTGGCCCCAGGGGTGGCGGCTCTGCAGGAGGGAGGCCTGGATTTGACCCCAGCACCACCTGGGTGCCACCCTCCAGCACCTCTAGCTGTGGCCCAAGAAACAAACAAAAAAATCAATTTGATTTTACAAAACCATGTGCTTGTTTCCTTTTGTGCTTTTTTTGGGCCCTACCTGGCAGGTCTCCGGAGCTGTTCCCAGTTTGAAGCAGAGGGGACCCTGTGACCCCAGGGAGCGAACCGGGACCCCCCCACGTGAAGTATGTGCTTCTCTGAGCTGCCTCCCTGCCCCAGACTAGCCCTGTCATGGCCTTAAGCGCAGTGCTGGGAAAAGGCAACCACGCTTCAGTTCAAACAAAATCAAACCTTCATCTCCACCCGTGACTCTTGTTCTGTTTCTTCTAGACGGTGCTGTGGAGAGTGAGCACTGCTCTGTGAGAACGGGGGACTCGGGCCGGAGCGACAGTGCAGCGGCTGGGCGGGGACCTAGTTCTCAGCACCCCACTGGGCCCTGGGGCAATGCCCGTCACCCCCGAACACAGGCCAGGGAGAATCGCTGAGCTCGGGGGTGTGCGTCCGCCTGACACGCTCGTCCCCGCCCTCCAAGGCAAGAACGACAGCGAGCAAAAAGAACCGAGGCTACAAGTGTTAGAATTACCTCCCCACTTGATTCGTGGAGCCTGTTTCTCTAAGGCAGGCCGGGTTATTTTCAGACAAGGCCAAGATAACTTACCTCTGAAAAACGGAAAGCTCGACTTATTCCTCTAGGATAAAACAAACAAGCAGACAAAAGAACCACTACAGTCACACGAAAATAGGGTCAATCAGAAGTTTCCAGGAACAGTTTTCAGGAGGCTCAAGACTAAATGTAGGGCCGGAGTGACAGTACGGTGGGGAGGGCGACTGCCTTGCACGCGGCCGACCTGGGTTCGATGCCCAGCATCCCATATGGTCCCCCGAGCAACCACCAGGAGTAATTCCCGAGTGCAGAGCCAGGAGTAACCCCTGAGCACTGCAGGGTGTGACTTAGATGTAGACAGGCAGATACTTCATCAGCTTCAAACAGAATGCAAAAAACAGCCACAAAATGTAGTTTAGTTTTTCCTCGTCAGTCCACATTTCGTCTCCAGAGTCCCCCCAGAGGACTCCTGGGCCATCTCATCAGCTTTATTTTTAACAAGCCACTGAATCCAGCACCTCCTGTTACTATGGAAACAATACTAAGTGTCCTGCTGGGGGTGGGGGGGTGGGATACATCCCCAGCGCACGGGCCCAAATGGGGACCCAAACACTCTGACTGCCCCCCAGGCTGGCATGTCAAGGCTTGGAAAGGCCATGCCGGCAGCTCTGCAAAGCCCTGGGCTTTCTCTCGAACCGTGCCCAGGGGACATTCACCCATTGAGGTGCGGCCTCCATTGTGCTCGTGTCACTCATTCCAGAGCCTAGCCGGGCCGGCAAGCACACACTCCACACTCACGCTTCCGTGAGTCCCAAGAATACAGCCTGCCCCGCTCCCCGGCCTCCTTCTCCCATTCTTGTTCCCATCCGGTTTCCGGCTTTGCATGGCCCCTTTCTTCCCCCCTGGCCCCCCGCTGCCTCCTGCACCTGCTGTTCTCTGCTGGGGCAGCGACGCCCACCGATGCGTTTCCTGGTCTCCTCCCCCGCATACACACAGGACGCAGATGCAAGCTCAGGAAGCGCTACAGGAAGCCCCCGTCCGCGCTGCGGACCCCTCTGGGCACCAGGGACTTGGACCTTTCCTGAGGACACCCAGGGGCAGCCGTGCACTCTGGCTAAAAAGGGGTCCCCGCTGCTGCACACGGAGGGTGCATTTAATCCTCACTCCCGAAAGGAAGGCGAAGGGAGGGGTTCTTCTTCCTGAACTGAAACAGCATAGAGAAGTCTGGAATACCGAAGGCTGGTATTCCATGGCACGAAGACTCTGTGCCGAGGACTTCTGTTACAGTAACGAAACCTCAAAGGACCCCCATGGGGAAATTGGACAAAGCAGGATTATCTTCCCACTGCAAACCGAGGGAGAGGGGTGGAAGGAGGTTTGTGACTGATTCGAAGTGGCCAGTAGCATGGGCACCCGAGTCCAGCTCCAGGCCCCGTACTGGGTGCGGGGGAGTCAGCAAGGCAGGCCCTAAGAACTTCCATGCCCAGGGCCCAGAGAGACAGGACAGCCAAAATGGCGCTCGTCTTGCATGCAGCCAACCTGGATTCATTCCCTGGCGTCCCATATGGCCCCACGCCTGCCAAGAGTAATTCCTGAGCAGAGTCAGGAGTAAGCCCGTAGCACCACTGGGGTGTGGCCCTCCTCTCAAAATACATGCACTGCAGCACTGTCGTCCATTGCTCATCGATTTGCTCGAGCGGGCATCAGTAACGTCTCCATTGTGAGACTTGTGACTGTTTTTGGCATATCGAATACGCCACGGGTAGCTTGCTAGGCTCTGCCGTGCAGGCGGGATACTCTCTGTAGCTTGCCAGGCTCTCCGAGAGGGATGGAGGAACTGAACCCGGGTTGGCCGTGTGCCAGGCAAACGCCCTACCCGCTGTGCTCTATCGCTCCAGCCCTGTCAAAATACACACACAAACTAAGTAACTTCCATGCCAAGAGGACATGTCTACTTCGCACCTACTGGAATTTTTCCAAAGCACCAGTCTGTGACCAACTGGGCACGATAAAAAACCGTCCATGAGTTCCCCAGACGCTGAGCCGCAGGCCCGAGGGGGCGGAGCGCGATGCAGACATGGCCTGACAAGCCCGTCCCCTGGTCTGCTGCGATGACCAGTGTTCCTTCATGTCACACGCGGCTCGGCCTCCCCTCCTTGCCTGCTGCTTAGACAGAAGTGGAGGCATCGGCATTCTAACTCAATTCCAATTGTCAGAAACTAGGGCTGGACACACAGGTCAGCGGGCAGGGGGCTTGCCTTGCACGCAGCTGACCAGGGTTCGGTCCCTAGATTCCCAGAGTCCCCCCGGCTCGGCAGGACTGATTCCTGGTGCTTGCTGTGCATGGCCGACCCAGGTTTGATCCACGACACTCGGTATCATCCCCTTTGCACCACCACGCATGCTCCCTGAGCACAGAGCCAGGAGGAATCCCTGAGCACAGAGCCAGGAGGAATCCCTGAGCATCTCTGGGTGCTTCTCATGGCCACGGCTCCACAGTAGGGGCCAGAGATATGCATGAGAGCTAAGGGTGTGGACAGCTCCTGTGGATTCCCCGAACCTTACGTGGCCCCTAAGTACTGCCGAGAGTGCCTCTATATCCCAAATCAATAGCAGCTCCTGAGCTCTGCCAGGCCCCGCCCCCCAAAACACTATAGCAGCTGGACCCGGGAGAGACAGCCCAGTGGACAGTGGAAGCTGGCACGCATGGGCCCTCAAACACACCAAGAGCAACCCCTGAGCACCAAAGGGTGTCACCCCAGACCCAAGCAAGTGAAAACCCTAAGACTGTGACTCCACCTTTCCGCCTACACATCTGTTTCTCTTCAGCCTTCTGCCTCTGTCCAGCCCTTGCGACGCTGAGTATAATATTCCCAAAGCTCTAAAGCCGGGCCAGACCCTAGCCTGGCGTACGGCCCACCCTCGAAGATCCCAGGCACCGCCTACAGTCCCTCATGTCCCACTATAAGTGATCCTGGAGCACAGAGCCAGGAGTAAGCCCTGAATGCCACGAGGTGTGGTGCAAAGTCCACAGAAAAAAATTATTATTATTGATGATGCTATTAATAATTATTAATGATGATGTTGGGGTGCAGCACAGTAGCAGGACTCCTGCCTCTGGTGTATGAGGTTCTGAATTCGAATCCCAAATCCAGTGGGGAAAAAAAAAGAACAAAATGAAAGAGTGGATGGATAGACGAATAGTTGTATACTACGCTCCAACTGGGAAGACGGAAAGGGCCAGACTGGAGACAAACATAAATTCACATCCATACAGAATTCTAGGTGTCGTAATTCAAGGTCAAAAAGAAAAACCATGCAAGTCGATGAGAACACGTAGAAAGAGCCCTGGAGAAGTAGCCCGAGGGCCGGGAGAGGGAGCACTCAGAGCATCAGCTCCGGGAGGGACAGACGGCCCTGCCCCCCCCCCCCCCCATCTGGAACTCTGCACACAGAAAAGCATCGCCCTCCCGGGTCTAATCTGCTGCCAGTTATCCCGGGAGCCGCATTCAGCGCTTTCTCTCGCTCAAGGAAAAGCTCTCGCGCGCTCCCCATTCACCATTGTTCCACGCCACCTCCCTGTCCACCCTCTCTGTCCACCGCATTGAATGGGCCACAGTTCCCCCATCTGGGCTCGCTCTGAGCACTCCTGCTGAGAAATACAAATTAGGAGACAGCTGTCTCTCTCTGGACACACTGGGGGCTCCGCCAGTCATTAACATGTGAAAATGGAGCTCCTGCGCTCGCTGACAAACTCACAAGGTTACGTGACTCACGGCCATCGGGACGCGGAGCTAGACAAACGGCCCTGGCTGGCCACGAGGAAACAGGCAGCTGGCTTCCGTGGTCACACACATGCTTAACGTCCACAGCCAGCAAAGTGGCCCCGCTGGACCTGACGCTGGCCAGAGTTATTATTAATGTTAGTTACTATTTTTTGTGTGTGTGGTGCTCAGAGGTTACTCCCTGATCAGTGCTCAGGGTGACTCCCTGCTCACGAGGCCGGGGCTCCTGCACACCGTCTGCTGTAGCCCTCTGGGTCATCCCCAAGCCTCAGGTCCTAGCAAGACGCGCCACGGTGAGACCCTCCGAATATACTCTGCTCTCCAGTATCTCAACCTCAAAAACAAAAGCAGAAGAAAACCCCAACCACCTGCAGGGAAGATAGAAATCATTCACCGAACTCAAGTCGGGAAAGGAATTCAGGGGTAGGCGGGCGAGCTTGCTCAATGGCCTGAGTCAAAGCTCCAGGGGCCCAGGCGGGACCCCCAGCGTCTTGAGGGTCCCCCGAAGCTCTGCCAGGACTGCCCCCTGAGCACGGAGCTGGTAGGAGACCCCAGCATGGCCAGGTGTGGCAGAAAATAAAATATTTCGCCAAAAACAGTGGACACAGAGGGGAACTCAGTGGTAGAACGCTTGCTTTGCGTGTGTGAGGCCCTGAGTTTGACCCCAGCCTTGCCTCCACAAGAACCTACACTCTCTCTCTCTCTCTCTCTCTCTCTCTCTCTTTCTCTCTCTCTCTCTCTCTCTCTCTCTCTCTCTCTCAGGATAAAGAGGAAGAGCTTGATTCTCAGGGGCGAATAAGTACAAAAGCAGAAGGGGACAGAGGTGCTGAACCATTAGCAAAGCGTGCAGACAGAAGGGCGTGTTGAGGCCAGAGATACCCTGCAGATAGAGTGCTCATCGCCAACCTGGGCTCAACCTCGGGCACCCTCTATGGTCTCCTGAGCCCACCAAGAAGGACCCTTGATGGCCTCTCAGTACGGGTACTGCACACCATGATGCCCAGAGTCGAGAGAGAGTAAGGAGGAAGGTACCTGCCACAGAGGCAGGGGGTGGGACGGGGTGGGTGGTGGTGGGAAATACGCACCGGTGGAGGGATGAGCGATGGATTATTGTACCACTGAAACTCAGACATGAAAGCTTTGTATCTGTATCTCATGGTGATTCGCTGTATCACTGTTGTCCTGTGGTTCATCAATTTGCTTGAGCGGGCACCAGTAACGTCTCCATTGTGAGACTTGTGACTGTTTTTGGCACATTGAATACGCTACAGGGAGCTTGCCAGGCTCTGCTGTGTAGAGAGATACTCTCGGTAGCTTGCTGGGCTCTCCGAGAGGGGTGGAGGAATAACTGGATCAGCCTCGTGCAAGGCAAACACCCTACCCGCTGTGCTATCATTCCAGTCCAATGGTGATTCAATTAAAAAAAAAAATACAAAAGAATGATCCTTGAACCTGGTCTTGGCTGGCTGTGCTTCTCCCCTCAAAACCACAAAACAATGGCCGGCCACCCCCCGCCTCAACCCGCCACTGCTGCACAGGTGACAGGTGAGGAGCCCAGACACGCAGGAACCTAGCTACTCGGCTGAAGCAGGCCCCGGAACACTGCCAGGGTAGTTTCAGTGCCTGGAGACGAACAAACGTGTGGGTACATCCTGGGCATATCCTACTTTCCAGAAGGGAATGGCAGCCTGAGGGGCAGTGAGCACTGTTCCCGGGAGTCCCTCCTCTGGCCTGGTCACGATTAGAGCAGTCGCCTGCCAGACGAGTGGGAACGAAGCCAGCCTTGGGCATGGCACGGCATCTGCCAGCGGAACAGTCTGCCGAGCATTTGGGGGTTGCTAGGACACAGGAGCGCAGCGAGGCCCAAGGGCCGGGTCATTCCCACCCAGAGCTGGGCACAGGGAGCCAGGCCTGAGCACTGCGGTGACCCGCTGTCTCCCGTCCCCCAGGGAGCTGGCGTAGGGTGACGTGGGGCAGCTGCCGGCGCCCGGGAAGCCCGGCCCTTCCCTTCCGGATGCCGTGGCCTGGCTCTGCCGCAGAGTGGGCGCTCCCGGTGGGGGGCGACAGGACAGCAGGTCAGCACTCTCCTGCAAGCACCCCGCTGGGACCAGTTCCAAGCACCGCACAGGGTCCCCGAAGCCCGGCCAGCGTTGATCCCAGAGCACAGAGTCAGAAGTGAGCCTGAGAACTGCGGGGTGTGACCAATTGGCCACCCCAACCCCAGAAAAAAAAAAAAAGCAAAAACAAACAAAAAAGGAATTTTATGTTGAAGATTAATCTATTAGCTAAGCAAAATGGTTTTTAAAAGTAAAAAATGTGAATGGGCCAAAGAGATAGTATATAGGTTAAGACACTTGCCCTGCATGCGTTTCAATCCTCAGCACTGCCAGGAGCACTGAGCACAGAGCAGGAGTGAGCCCTGAGCACAGAGATAGGAGTGAGCCCTGAGCAGAGGCAGGAGTGAGCGCTGAGCAGAGGCAGGAGTGAGCCCTGAGTACAGAGCCGGGAGTGAGCCCTGAGCACAGAGCCGGGAGTGAGGCCTGAGCACAGAGCAGGAGTGAGCCCTGAGCACAGAACCAGAGGTCAGCCCTGAGCACACCTGGATGTGTCCACCCCCACAGAAAAAGGAAAAATACTAAAAAGGGAGAGGAAGGAAAGGGGAGGAAAGGAAAGGGGAGGGGAGGAGAGGGGAGAGTAGGAGCAAAGGCTTGGCACCCCAGGGAGAATCAACCAATGACACCCATGCTGAGAATCACACATCTGCCCCACTTCCCTGGGTGACCCGATGAGCACTCACCAACCCCACCACTCTAATTTAAAGAACAGTTTCCAGGGTTCGAACCATACTTTACCCACACATGTGTCTTTCTCTACAACCAACCAACAAACCAACCAACCAACCAACCAACCAACCAACCAACCAACTGAAAATGAATGGATGTCCTCAGCTCTAGGTGAAGCTATCTGGGGCCAGAGAGATAGCACAGCAGGTGAACCCTGGGGAACACTTGCCTTGCATGCAGCCCACCTGGGTTCAATCCCCTGGCATTTCATAGGGTCCCCCGAGCCCTGCCAGGAGTGATCTCTAAGCACAGAGGCAGGGGTGAGCCCTGAGCACAGAGCCAGGAGTAAGCCCCCCCCCACCCCCTGAGCACCTCAAGGTGTGGACTCCAATCCAAAAAAGCAGTCTGCTGAGTTTCCACTGAATGGTGCACAGCCACCGCTGGCATCATCTGTCTCTCCAGCAGGACAGAGGATAACTAGGCAGGAAGACCATGAGTGGCCAGTCTGAGCCCAGGGCCCGCAGGCAGGATCACAGGGGACCCGGTACGCGCCCTAACAAAGTGAGTGACCGCGCCTGCACTAGGATGAGAAGGCCCGTGGGCTGAGGACCCGGGCTGCAGGGGCTCGGACCCCGGGGAGGAGCATTTCTGCTCAAGTCTTGGCCCGTCCGGCCACGAGCCCATCTGCAGTCTTCGTTGTAACCCGGGAGTGCTTAGTGCCAACCCGTCACTGCTCTCCCGTTATGAACACAGCATCTCAAAACAGACGGCTGCGTCCTCCAGCAGAAGCCGCTTGCGCTTAGAAAATCGTGAGCGCCTTCTCCCATTGGTAGGAAATTCAGGTCCCATGAGAGAGGACCGAGAGAAGAGCAAGCCCCGTTAACGGCGGCTACTGAGCCTAAGCCGCGGGGCTGGCCAAATGCACACCCGAGTTAACATCCTGTGATTCTACAGTCACGAACAGCATACAGTTCCCTGAACCCTGGACGTCTCACCCAGTCGTATCTGGGGGTCCTCAGTGCATCAGGGTGGGACCCCCAGAAAGTCATCTCAGCAGGATGTGGCATCCAGTCAGTCACCACTTCAGATATTGCTGCCACAGATAAACAGGCCCGTGTCCCTGTCCCCTGCCCCTCCCCTCCCCCTCTGGCTCCCTGGCAGCTGACACTCCTTTTAGCACCTGATTGTGTTTTAGGAATGTTTGCTCAAAAGGCCAGGACAAAGGAAAAAAAAAAAGCCTTTGCACTCAAGTGGGTTGCCCAAGGCCCTTAGGAGTCCCCAACGGCTGTCTCCATCACTGAAATACTTGAGAGCAACATGTTTTAACAAGGAGGGCGCACGGGCTGGGAGCAGGCAAGGTGAGCGGGGAGAACAAGAGGCCAATTGTCCTGCACGGCGTTTTTTCTCATCCAGCAGAGGAAGAGAAAAAGCTTTGCCTCCATCGCCCTGGCGGAGCCCCAAGTTTGCGTGAAGCAGGAAATGCCTCTAGCGGGGACCCAGACAGCAAAGGCTCCGGAGCACAGCGGTTCGCTGATGCAACCAGCAGGCTTCCAGGGAGGGAACCGCGACACCCTCCTGCCAGCTTTCTGCACTCTGGCTGCCCGCCCCCCCCCCGCCCCCACCTCCCACCCCTCAAGGCTCGCGGGGCCCTGAGAATCCTGGAAATCCAAATCCCTATCACAACCAGGTCCAACCTGTCCTTCTGCCTTCACCCACCTGGTCTCCCCAATTTGGTGGGGGGACATGGAAGCCACCAAAGGTTCGAGCTGCTGTGCCGGGCACAGGTCATTAGATAAACGGGAGAAAGAAAACGAGAAGGAAAAAGGTGAAAAGAAATCAGGTTAATTCTATCAGCTTGGTTGGGGTGGAGCGCCCGAATCAAAGACCCCCGACCAAAAGTTCCCTGAGTAGTGCGAGACAAAAGAGAGAAGGAAAAGGCGAAAAGAAATCAGGTTAATTTCCCTTCTGCTATTTCACAGGGCACAAAGAGCCGATTAAGGAAGCCTTACACTTGATGCTAACAATTTGGAGGCATCTATTCCCGTCTCTGGTTCAGGAAACACCAGCCTCAGCCTTGCACCTTTATACTGTAATAACCTTATTTACACCGTTCCCTGGAGAAGAGTTTCCAAAGGGCGCCGAAGGAGTTCATATGATAACAAGGCTCCTGGCTGCTCAGCCCCAATGCTGAAATTTCAGTTATCCAAACTTGTTCCGCCTGGGCAAACAGAGATCTATTTTCTGAGCGCTCTAAAGAGGCTTGTTAAAAAAAAAAAGGCCCCACTAGACAGTCTCCGAAACATGGGTTTGGCTGTGAAATGTCCATCATTCGAACCATGGGTGGTGGGAACGGGAAGGGAAGATGCTCAGTATTCTGCACAAGTTTGGATTCTTTCATTCCAGAAAGGCAGACTTGGAGGCTTTCACAGGCTACTGAGAAACAGGATTCCCTTTTAAGTGAAATCCTGACAAACGGAGCTTCTGGCACACTTGAATGAGCCGTGCTCGCCGTTCAGATGGCTAAAACTAGGGCAGTCATTCATCTGGGAAAGTGGAGCGCCAGAGTCATTATGTAACTGTGCCGGGGCACACTGATATTAAGGGCGCTTCCCCGCCTCATTTAGAATTTTTCTAGTACTCTTTACCAGGAAAGAAAACAATAATATCTGTGGGGCTTCGTGACTCAGGACCTCTGGAAAATGAGAGATGCCATGCAATTTTCTACGGCTGCTGTATACTCAGCAGCGAAACACTGGCTTCAAAGGCTACACTCTTGTTATCGTTAAATTAAACCTGGCCGAGATGCCACTCTTCTCCCAAATGCAAAGGGAAAAAAAAAAAAAAGGAAGAAAACCCAAGAAATGATTTTTAGCAGTGATGCCCGAACTGAGTCATTTTCCCCAGGAGGGGTCGTTTGGGAAGTATCAGAAGACCTCGGGGGTCAGCAAAGAGATGGGCATTGAGGGGGGGCGTGGGGGTGAAAGTCAGGCTGCAGGACTCGCCCCCACACACCCCTGCGCCGGATAAAGCCGCCTCTGCCCGCAATGCCAACAGTGCCCGCGCCGGGACGGGGCCCTAACCTGAGCGCAGGGTTCAGAGGCCTCAACAAAGGGCCGGGAAGCGGGGAAGCGGGCAAAGGCTGCACCTGGAGCAGAGCCCGGCGCTGGGAACTGGAGCACTGAGATTCCCGCCGCCCGGGCTCGGGCTCCACGCAGGGCAGGGCCGGGCCGGGCGGGCGTGGGCAGCGCACTCACCCGGGCTGACCGCCGAGCAGCTGCGGCGCGAGCATTTCTCCAGAGGCGGCCAGGGGAGGAGGAGGCAAGGCCGGACCTGGGGCCATGCGTGCAGGGGGGACCCAGTCAAGAGGCAGGAGGAGGGGCGAGGCTGGGGCCAAGGGGTGCCAGGAGGGGGGCGTGGCCGTGACGTCAGGGCCGGGGTGGGGTGGGGAGCAGGCGGGCGTGGCTGGCTCCAGCCCAGAGTACCTGGGCGGTGGGGGCGGGGAGGGGGGGCAGCTGGGGTGGGAGTCTCAGAACTCAGACGAGGCGGGGAGGGCCACTGATCCGAAGAATTGTGGGGAGTCATGAATTCTGGACTCTTTCGAAGTGTTTCACAGGGAATCAGAAACAGCCAGTGGGGGGTGGGGGGAGGTGTCTTCCCCCTCCCGACCCCCTTTACAGTCAGGACCACATGTTTATTTCTACTGGGGGCTGCTCAGGGGCTACTCCCGGTAGGGCTGGGGGTCTTGGCAGTACCCCCAAGTCAAACCCTGCACCATGCGGCTCCCTGCCCTGACTCTCACACTCTCTGTGAGCAGGAGAGGGGGTTTGGGGAGAAGGGGCCTGCTGGCCGTGGGCTGGGGGACGCAGAGTCCGGACTGCGACCTCCATGAGGGCAGTTAAGCTCCAGGCAAGGGGCATAGAGTTTCCTACCAGAAAGGGCCAATACAAGACATAAAACCAAACTCGTCCAATTTCACAAGTTTTAATTCTTCGCTGGTACCACTGAGGCACTCCGTTGTATTTTCCCCCCCATTTGCATTTCACTGTTTGCATATTTCTCTATTAAAGTATTTGTTGTTTGGGGCCCGAGTGGGCGACTGTACAGTGGGTAGGGTGCTTGTTTTGCATGCAGCTGACCTGGGTCAAAACAGACACCCTCTATGGTCCTCTGAGCCTGCCAGGAGTGATCCCTGACTCAGCAGCTGGAATAAGCCCTGAGCACAGCCAGATGAGGCCAAAAGGAACATAAAGTGTCTGGTGCTTTCTTTGGAATGGTAAGGGCTCTTAAAGCGTTCATTTACTTTATACATTATTGAGACATATCAAGTCCACTGTTGCACATGGTAAATCCTTTTCCTTTTCGTTATTCCAGTGTGCACTTAGCCCAGCAAGGCCAGAAAACCTTGCATACTCTGATTTTGCAAATTTGGGAAATTTTCTCTAAGAAACAGCCTTGAACATGCATCCATATCAGAGGTAAAACAGCAGCACTGCTGACAAGGTGGAGGAAAGGACATGAATCAGCCACAGAAATCTGACTTCAAGAACTGCCACCGACAAAATTCTCTAATGTGACTGAAAAGAGAACACAGGAATGCTTCTGGATGTGCCAACTTACAAAAAAAAAAAAAAAACCAAACACGTGGTGACAATTTTTGAGGGGCCATGCCCAGTGGTGCTCGGGGGTCACACACACTCCCTGTGCTAGGGAAGGGATCTGGTCTCCTACATTCAGAGTTTGCCTCCAGTCCCTTGTGCTACCTTGCCAGCAATCAAAACCAAAAGAAAAAAATCCAGTGCAATCACTCTAAACGTGACAAAATTACGGGTAGTTGGTTTTTTTCTTTTTAAGTATATATTGCATCTTTTGAGAGGATTTTATGGCTAGCTTTAAGGCTTTTGATATTTTGCAAAGCTTCCAAATCCAGAAACGATAGCTAAAGTGTCTCTATAAAGTTTGCTGTCATGGGGTTATCATAATTGTTGGAGAGTTAAAAGAGCAACAGGGACTCGGCTGGGGCCCAAGGGGAGTCCTCACCCTGGAGAAGCAGCAGAATTTTGTTGGGAACATTCCCCTGCCCTGCCCACAGGGGCTGGTGCAAATGCTAATACGTGGCCGGGGAGGTGCGCGGACACAGGTACGCGCACGCGTGCATGGGCACAGAGCCGGCAGAGGCTGGAGAATCCCAGTCTGGGATTGGCTGCGCGGTCGGCCCCGCTGCTCTCTGATTGGACGCCATCTCTGAAATTCGCCAGGATTAGCCAAAGCACATCCCGCAGCTGGAGGGCACCGATGAGAAGCTGCCCGTTGATGGAGGGCTCCGGTAAAAACCGTTCTCTCCTCGCAGCTGGGACCACCAGGTGGGGGGCATGCAGGGGCCACTGGCGTGGTCTCTAACCACACAAAGTTGCAAACACATCCTCTTCCGCCTCCACTGGACTCTGAGTCAATTTTCTCTCCCCACGCTCAAGACTCTGCAACTGACAACCGCATCCTAAATTGGGGAGATGGGGGGTGTCTATCATTTCAATTCTCCAGATCGGCAGGCAGGTGGGAAATACCCAGAAGTTCAGCTTTCTAAATGAGAGGCAGGAGCGTGGTACATGCCATTAATATTTAAACTCGTCTTTCTCTTAGGTCGTTCATAAACAAACCGTGGGAGTAATTACTCTTAATTAAAAAACAATTCCTCACATTCAGTTTTCACTTTGCCCTTGAAAGGCAGAGCAAGGAATGTTGATTTAGGGAAATAGCAGTCAGTTGCATTATTAATTTATTGTAAATGAAACCCAATTCAATGTCAAAGACCTGACTACCTTTGCATTTAAAGCTCTTATCCCTCACAGGGCATCTTAGCAACTGAATAGAAATCCTCAGAATGTATTGTTAGGTCTGGCGGAGGTAAAGATTAGCATTTCAGTCGCTTTTTATTTGGCGCTGGCGGGGAGGGCAACTACTTGGGGGAGTTAGAGAATCTTAAGAAAATGCGCCTCATCAAGTTTCTCGAGAAGATTGCAAAATTCCGGCAAGTGTAAGCTTGCACGAAGCCAGCACAGAACATTCAGCGGATGACCACCGGGGAACTTCTCACATTTCCACACTGGCGTTACAAACCAGCTCCAAGCCCAATCCAACAACCGGTGCCTACCCTCGAGTAGGCATTTCCTTACAGGTTCACCCAACACACAAGGCAAGGAATGAGCTAGCCGACAACTCCGAGTCTGAACCGGCAGAGAGGCAGAGAAGTTTTGGCTGTAACAACTTCCCACAACAGAAACGGCCGCCAACCACTTCCCCCCGTTCGACCTAAGGACACAAAGGAGTTTCCCGGGAGAGACCAGCCTCCTACCCCGAGCAGATTCCCGGGATGATACTTGGGCTGATAACTGGGTTCTGCCCTTCCTTCCCACATTGCATCTGCATCCACAGTTCCAGAATCGTTGAGAAACGATTCGAGGCTGCTTAGCGAGAAGTCGGCTGTTCCCTCTCCCACTGGGACAACTCTGCAAAACTGGGCTCCACCACAGAGCGCGGAAGCCCCACGCAAACGAGGGCGAGAGAAGCCCTACCTTGGGTCTCCTTGCCCCCTTCAGCTTCGGTCCGCCGTGAAGAGCTGCATCCTTAGCCGTCCCGGCTATGAGCATCTGAACCGACAGACACAAACCCAGGCTTTCTTCAGCTCGCCGCTGTCCCAGCCTTTTATGTGGCGACTCAGGCTCTGCTGGCTAAATTCATTCCTGATCCCGCTGAAAGGAAGCCAGGCGAGGCTGGGAAGGGGGGGGTTGGGGGGGTCGGCGCAGCTGCTGAAGACGACTTGGCTTCTAATGGTGGGAGCTGGCCAACCACTGCTGTACACAAGCACCGCCCCCCCATGTGCAAACACATTTGAGAGCTCAAAGATGCTTGATTTTCAAAGATGACCTAATATTTAGGGGGGAGAGAGAGTCCCAGGACACAAAAGAAAAAAAAAAAATCAAGCAATTTAGCTGTGAGTTTGGAAAGTGACCCGGACAATTACTCTCTCCTCCAGGGTTGAGCTCCATTTAGGAATCCTTACCCTGCTCTTTACATAGCGCTATTGAATAGTTGCCATGACAACTCAGTAAACAGGATTCAAGTGACCAAGGAGAGGTCCGCGGGGATTGTTTTGTTGAGGGAGAAGAATGGGGGGTTTCAATGCTTCCTTTAAATGCTTCCCTGAAACGTCCCAGACAGTAGGGTTGCTTTTTACAGCCGCGGCGCTTGGAGAGTCGGGCTGCTTTTGGAGATGGGCTCACAAGTCAGAGATGTGGCCACTGGGCTCACCGGTTCCGGGCGGACAGGCAGCCTGAATAGCCTGGGAGGGGGCGGGGAGGAAGATGGAAGGTGACTTCCTGCATGCCAAGTGGGCATCTCCCCTCTGCCTGCAGAGCAAGGGCTGCATGACGCCCTCGGAGGAGTCTGGGGGCTCGCGGCGTCTGACAGCTCTAAAAGCCAGATGCTTCTGCCCCATCCACGTTCTCTCTATGCCTGGGACAGAATCATCCCCATTTTCATGTGCGCGCGCGACAGAAGCTGCATTCTCCAGGAGAGACTGCCAATCAGCTTTCTAGAAACTGATGTGATTTCTAGACATTGTTACTTTGACAAAAGGGTTCACCTGGGTGGGGCGGAGGGGGCAGGGCGCTGGTTCAAAGGTCAGGAGCCTTTCAGGCTGAACCCTGAGAGTGTAACATGCCTCTCCCCCCCCCCCGCATGCACCCCCAAATATTCATCACATGTGAGCCCGATTGTGAGCATTTGGACACAACATTATGAAGGCATTTGTCAAAAAAAAAAAAAAAGAACAAAAAACTCATGAATCTAATGTTAACTTGGGACTTAAATAAGAAGCGATTAGTTCTCAGTTTTTTCCTTGTAACAAATGTTTCTCAGCAATGCAAGATGCTAACAGCAGGAGGAATCGCACGCGCGTGTGTGTATGTGTGTTGGGGAGAGGGGAATCAGGGTAGAGAACTCTCCATACTCTCAGATCAAATATTTTGTCAACTGACAGATGTTCTCCACGCACACAGTGCTGGGGCGCTGACTCACAGGGCCAGAACACATGCTGTATGTGTGAGAGTTCTGGTCTCAGTCCCTCACAGGCTCCACTAGGAGAGGCCCCAAACAAATGTTCTAAAACATGAATTCTATTAAGTGAAACAAATGAAGGGATTCTTGCCTTGCACGCAGGGGACACAGGAGGATCCCTGAGCAAGAGCCTGGAGTAGCCCCCAGCACAGCTGGGGTGGCCCTAAGCCCCCAAAGAAATAAGACAAAAGAAATAAGGTACAGGGGGATGTGGGGTAGTGGGTGTGCCAATTCTCTACTCAGAGATGTCAAGGAACGCCTCTAAGATACCCAGATATTGCACACTGATGAAAAATATGGACTGGAGCGATAGCACAGTGGGTAGGGCGTTTGCCTTGCACGGGCCAACCCGTATTCAATTCCTCCACTTCTCTCAGAGATCCCGGCAAGCTACGGAGAGTATCTCACCGGCACGGCAGAGCCTGGCAAGCTCCCCGTGGAGTATTCGATATGCCAAATACAGTAACAAGTCTCACAGTGGAGACGTTACTGGTGCCTGCTCGAACAAATCAATGAGCAACGGGATGACAGTGCTACAGTGCTGAAAAACATATTTTGTGTTAAAGGGAAAATAAATGACACAAAAATGTCCAGTTCATGACAGCGTCAGAGACCAAAGTAAAAAACTGTCAGCTGCTTGGGGTGGCCGCCTGCTAGAGGTATTCGAGTGAAGCAAATCCCCAAAGGGAAAGGCTCCGCAACCGTCTTAGATCTTCCCAGACTGGAGAGAAAGCTCACTGGGGTTTTGCACATGCTTTCCCGGGGGCAGGGGGAGGGGCTCCTGGTGGGCTCAGGGAACCATATGGAGTGCCAGGGATTGAACCAGGGTCAGCACATACAAGGCAAGCACCGCCCGCTGGGCACTCCACTTTAATCTCCAGTAAGAAGACCAGGAGCTGGAATGTTTCTCATTCAGTACAACAAAGACCTGGATGCTAAGAGTCTAAGAAAAAAAAAAATAACAGGTTTCTTTCAGGTGCCAGGAAAGATCAAAGTCTGTCCCTGGGGCTATGGGGGGAGGAAGGAGAACTGTTATCTGGGGACTGTTTGCTGCTTGGGGGCCACACCTGGGGGTACTCAGGGCTTACTCCTGGCTCTGGTGGGCTCCGGGAACCATATGGGGTACTGGGGTATCAAGCCCAGGTCACTCGCATGCAAGGTAAGCACCCTACCTGCTGTATGATCTCTCCGCGCCTCCTCTAGTGACACCTGAAGGTGCTAGACAGACCCAGAGTCATCCATTCCCCATGCAAACACATTCCCGCCTTCCAGGCCAGGCAGGGGATTATGTCTGCCACGTAAGCAGCCGCCTCAACTTCCCGCTCAGCCTTCCATTGAGCTTCTCATGCCACAGCCCATCCTGGGCACTCTGGGACAACTCAGAATTGTTCTTTATACTCAGCCAAAATATGACACTACAATCATCAGTGAAATCAAAGGTCAGTGTGTGTGTGCGTGTGTGTGTGTGTGTGTGTGTGTGCATGTGTGTGGTTTTTGGACTACCCCTGGGGCTTACTCCTGGCTCTGCATGCAGGAATTACTCCTGGGGGTGCCTGGGAGGCCCTATAAGGTCCTAGAGGTCAGAGATCACACCAGGGTCAGCCACAAGCAAGGCAGGCACCCTGCCCGCGGTGCTATTAGAACCCAATAGTCATTTTTCCCTGCAGAAGGGCCCAGAGTGTCTGTTTAGTGGGGGACCGATGCCTTCCACTGCTTCTTTCTCTGCAAAGCAGCACCCAGGGGCCGAGAGGGCCAGATCCTGGGGCCAGAGAGCGACTGTGTTCTGCAGGGCGGAGGCTGCAGTTTGATCCACGGGTCGTCCTCCAGCACAGAGCTGGGGGCAGCCCAAAGCACCACCGGGTGTGACCCCCCACGCCAAACAAAAACCCCAAGGCTCCCCAAGCAAGCATAGCACAAAGAAAGCCTTCTGACCCACGCAGGCAGAGGAGGAAATAAATCATAAACCATCCCCGTGTCACAGAAATCCTTTACCAATACTTTAAAAATATATAGTTTAGGAACTGGAGTGGTAGTACAGTGAGGAGGGCTTTGTCTTGCATGTGACGACTTTGGTTAGATCCCCGGCATCCCATAGGGTCTCCCCAGCCCCGCCAGGAGTAATTCCTGAGTGCAGAGCCAGGAGTAACACCTGAGCATCACTGGGTGTGACCCGAAAAGCCAAAAGAACCAAAAAAAAAAAAAAAGAAAAAAGAAAAAACCAAAAAACAAAGCACCAAAAGACCACCAAAACAAAACCAAAAAAACACCCCCCAAAAAAACAAAAATGAGTCTATTTTCTCTTGTTGCAGTCCTGTGATTTACTATCCTGTCAACCATACTTTTTGCGTAGACATCCTTCCAATATGACACCTATCACTAGAGAATCCCCCATCCCGACACCAGAGTCCCCAAATAAGTTCAGCACTACAGACCAGATCTCCAGTGGGAAGGACTTGAGTCTGCTGTTGTTCCCTTACTATTTCTTTATCTCCCACATGAGATTTTTATTTTTGACTGACTGTGGAGGCTGTGACTCCTGCACTCAGACATGAGTAAACGAAAGTGCTGGGCCCACACAACTGAAACTCAGCAATAAGTTGATCACAATTTTCTCTCCAAATGACCTATGTTTCTTTCTTTCTTTCGTTCTTTATTTTTTAAACAGGCACATATACATTTAAAAACTCAATAATATGAATAATTCTCTACTAAAGTATCTTTAAATTTTCACAGGCAGGGGGCTCTTAGTCACCATAATAGACCCTAAAAGGAAAATGTGAGAACTACATGTTGGATAATTCCAGAAAGTTTAATCACAATGTTGAAATCCAGAGACGGGAGCCATAGTACAGTGGGGAGGGCGTTCGCCTTGCACGGGCCGGCCTGCGTTTGATCCCCGGCATCCCGTACGGGCCCCTGCCCCACCAGGAGTGATTCCTGAGTGCAGAGCCAGGAGGAACTCCTGAGCGTTGCTTGATTGGACCCCAAACAAACCCCCCAAAAGTTGCAATCCCGCATTTGGCCTGCTTTCTGCCTGGTGAACACAGCAGGGCAGGCCCGGGAGCTTGGGGAGGGAAGGGGAGGGGAGGGCAGGCAGACCTGGTCTGTCCCCTGGCGGGTGGGAAACTCAGACCCCAGCTCTCACAGCCCAGGGCTCCTGCTGGGCTTCTGCTCTAATTCCCTCCTCGGGGTTTTCTGAGGAATGTTAATGACAGGCTCTCCAGAGCAGGCCTGACTTGCTCTGAGACCAGCCTCGGACAAGCTCCCTGGAGAAATTCTGAGGCGGCAAAGCAGGTTTCTGGGCTGTGGCAAGCAGCTGGAGTTCAGTGCTCCCACGGTCTGGGGGCAGCCGCTGCTGGCTACAGAGACCCCCCCCCCTCCAGGTGCAGGAGATGACAGGCCCCATCACCCCATCAGAAGCTGGCTCCCTCCGGGCGGGGTGGAGGATGGTGATCTCCAAGCTGGGGCAAAGGGCCTGGGGCCCTGAACCTTCCAAGTCACTTAGAACATCGCCAGGAATGTCTCCCTGGAACTCCAGGGACTTTGGGGGCACGGGATGCTGCAGGTTGGCTCTGTGTGTGTGTGCGCGCGCGCGCTACCCCTAGTTCTGTGCTCGGGGTCTCCCCCGCTGGCAGTGTCCAGGGGGCCATGCAGTGTCTCCAGACCCTGAGTCCAGGCCTCTGAAGGCAAAGCAGCACCCGGTCACTCCACCCTGTCTCTCGACATTACTGAAGATCCGCTACAACACACTGCTCATTCGGAAACCAGTAACAAAGCTCTACTTGTTGCTCGGGTTGACATCATTATCTCAGCATGTTCTTACGGTTTGCACCTGCTCTTTCTTTACTTTTCTTGGTTTTTTTTTTAGTGCTGGGGGAGAGGGAAGGATTTTTCAGTCACACCAGGCTGTGTTCGGGGCTTACTCCTGGCTCTGGGCTCAGGGATCGATCATTCCTGACAGTACTCGGGGCACCTATGGGGTGCTGGGTACTGAGGCTGGTGGGCAGGGGCGGTACTTTAATCCCTGTCTCTCAGGCCCTCCCACCGGCTTTTCAAAGGAAAAATAGGAAAGTCAAGAAAGAACACCAACAAAACCCCTTATACTACATTCACAGTGAGTTTTCGATTCTTTGAGCCCAAGTGCCCATTCTGGGCTTCAAACCTCCCCCCAGGAGAGGAGGGAGCCCATCTCACAGGCCAGGGTTCCCGCAGCAGCTCTCACGAGCCTGCGCCTGCATGGGTTAGCCCCCGTTGGAGATTCCAGCGGGCACACCCAGCCAGCTCACAGGGCAGCGGGGCGGGGGGCGCTTGTGTCTGGATATGTCTGCAGTCATCTGCAAAGAGTGGACTTGCTGCTTTTGGGGTCACTCTTTTTTTTTGGGCCACACCCAGTGATGCTCAGGGGGTATTCCTGGCTCATGCACTCAGGAATTACTTGTGGTGGTGGTGCTCGGGGGATCATATGGGATGCTGGGAATCGAACTTGGGTCGGCCACATGCAAGGCAAACACCCTACCTGCTGTGCTATTACTCCAGCCCTTTTGGGGGTCACTCTTGCATTTGATAATTTTCATGTGGAACTGAAACAAAGTGAGCTACTATTTATCAGGATGAGGCTGGCACGTACCTCCAGTGGTGTGCACTGGTGTAGCTTAATTATTACAGACTTAAGTGTGGACGTTAACATTAAATTACCCGAACACACACCTGTTTTGTTCCTTAATTTGATGTTTTGTTTTGGGGGCACACCCGGCAGTGCTCAGGGCTTCCTCCTGGCTCTGCTGTCAAGGAGCACTCCTGGTGGTACTCAGTGGGGTGGGGGTGGGGGAGATCATATGGTTTGCCAGGGATGGAACCTTGGTTGGCCGGGTGCAAAAACGCCTGTTGTGCTATCGCTCAGGCCCCCAAACACACACCAGAAGTGAATGCTACCCCTGACAGCCTCCGCCTCATCATGATATCCCCCAAGTCTGACCCAGACCACCCCCCACCACCACCAACTAAGGTAACAAACAGAGCAGGTGAGTCCCTCTTTTTTTTTTTTTTTTTGCTTTTTTGGGCCACACCTGGCTCTGCACTCAGGAATTACTCCTGGTGGTGCTCAGGGGACCATATGGGATGCTGGGAATCGAACCCCAGTCAGCCGCGTACAAGGCAACCGCCCTCCCCGCTGTGCTATCGCTCCAGCTCCCAAGGCGAGTCCCTCTTAAAGACCCATTTTCATTTTTCTGGTGCAGCAAGATGGTTGTGTCCAGAAAGGTCTTTATGGAACAAGTGATCGCTGAACGATTAAGTGAAGGGCAACGGGGCCAAGTTGAGAGGCGGCTTTGCCCCCGCCACTCTGTCAGGACACAGCACGGGCCTGGGGGGGATGAGCACTTTCCTCCCACGGGGCACCACTGACCTCCGGTACTTTCTTCCCCCTCAGGGGTTCGTTGCATCCAAATCATTCCACTTCATTTTCAGTTTTGGGGAGACCACACCCAGCCCCGCTCAGGGGCTACTCCTCAGTGGTGCTTTGAGGGGAGCACGTCGGTCTGGGAATCGAACCCAGGCCTCTCACGTGCAGAGCCTGCACCTTGGTCCTTTCTGCCCTTTTTCTGGCTCCTCCGAAGGTAGCAATATTTTAAGGCAAGTTGCCCACTGAATCCAGACTATGTACCTCAAACACCAGTTCCTCTCGGTGGGAAATCTCCCCCCCCCCAAAAAAAAACCAAACAAAAACCAACAACAAAAAACCCCAAGGTGAAACAGTTTAGTTCTTAGAACACAAATAAGCAGTTTATGTCTTAGACTACAAAGGGTTTGCCAAGGGAACCCCCAGGGGAGAATAGAATTTCTGCATAGAATAAGACTGTGTAGGTTCTTTCAGCTGAGAGGCAGCGAGGGCAAATACAGGCGAGGAAACTATCAGAACTATCTGCCCAGCCTCTGTTGTAGGTAGCAGGAACTGTCCTTAACGTCTGCCGGTACGGGTGTGAGCACGCAGGTGGGGAAGTGGCCGGCCTGAGACGTCAAAGCTGGTGCTCCTGCATCTCACGGCCAAGGGACTCCAGCCAGCAGAGCGGCACGAAGGGCTGGGCTCGGCACACCCCGGGCCACGGTGCGTATCCAGCGCCAACGGACCCTCCGAGCACTGCCAAGGGCAGTTGAGGACACGCCCAACACCGGCTCAAGCAAAGCTCATGAACACAGACTGGGAGTGATGGGCCCCTTGCCCCCAGACAAAAAGTAAAGGTCTCTTCATCATAGTTAACAATAAGGCAGAAGAACGTTCAGGAAGAAAATTCCCAACGGAAAATCGAAGACCATTTCTTCTAAAGGGGTATCTGGCACTCTTGTCTGGGAATTTTGAAGCATAAGCGAAGAGAAGTGATGGTTCCTTCTTCCCTCCCTCCCTCCCGCTCAGGAATCTCCCCTGGCAGGCTTGTGTTGGTGGTGGTGGGAGCACATGGAATGTCAGGGATCAAGGCAGGGTCTGCCGCGCGTGCCAGGCAACCAACCCACCGCAGGTGGCTCTGGCCCCACTGTGTTTCCTTTTTAAAATGGAATTCTCTAAAGGCTAATTACATCATCCAAAGGCAGCGGAACATGCCCAAGAGAAACAAAAAATTTCCCTTCTAATGTAAAATTATTGTATTCTATCCTTTCAAATAAAAGGACTCGGGAGAAAGCAAGTTTAGAAGGAGTCAACCATGGAAGGTGTTCAACACGCTGATGCCAGCACGTGCCACCAACGGCTCACACCTGGTGTCCTATGGATGGTCAATATCGCCAATGGCTGACACCTGGTGTCCTATGGCCGGCTTGTACCACCAATGGCTCACACCTGGTGCCCCACGGATAGTGTATGACCAATGGCTCAGACCTCAAGTCCCTTGGACAGTTTATACCACCAATGGCTGGCTCCTGGTGTCCCATGGACGGTTCACACCACCAGCAGATCACACCTGGTGTCCCATGGACAGTGTGCACCACCAATGGCTCACACCTAATATCCCATGGCTGGTGTGCACCACTGATGGCTTGCACTCGGATGTCTCTCAGACATAATGTTCCAACAGAAATGATAACTACTGTCACAGTTTCAGATTACACTTGAGCACTGTCTTACAAAGTCGAGCACTGTGGACGAAGTCCCCGATGGCTAGAAATACATACGGCGGTGCCAGTATCAAAGTGTTTAAAGCTTTAGCTTCAGTCTAGAACCCTCTTCAGTCTTACCTTCTGCATGTTTGGCTTGATGCAGCGGATGAAGAACGGATTAGAGGAACTCAGCGTTGCCATTAAGGAATGCAGGGAGTCCTGCGAGAGAGCAGAAAGCAGGGTTAGTCTCTTTTCACTGCACTTTACACTTCTTGGTTCTTCAGGCCCTTCTTAGTAACAAACAAAAGAAATCGAGACAATGTAAACCATAGGAAAAGTAACAGCTTGCTCTTTTTGTTTTTTCTTTTTGGGTCACACCCGGCAATGCACAGGGGTTACTCCAGGCTCTGCACTCAGGAATCACCCCTGGCAGTGCTCAGGGGACCATAAGGGATGCTGGAAATTGAACCCGGGTCGGCCACGTGCAAGGCAAATGCCCTACCCACTGTGCAATTGCTCCAGCCCCCAGCTTGCTGTTTTGATCAGGCTATTTCATATGAAGTGACCACAACATGATTGTCATTGAAATGATTTCTTGTATTCATAATTCATGTATCATTTCCTTAACATAGTGTACCACCGTGGGCTGGAGTGATAGCACAGTGGCAGGGCATTCGCCTTTCACGCGGCCGACCCATGTTCCATTCCTCCGCCCCTCTCGGCGAGCCCGGCAAGCTACCGAGAGTATCGAGCCCCCACGGCAGAGCCTGGCAAGCTACCCATGGCGTATTGGATGTGCCAAACACAGTAACAAATAAGTCTCACAATCGAGAGACATTACTGGTGCCCGCTCGAACAAATCGATGAGCAACGGGATGACAGTGACAGTGTACCATTATAAAAAAAAAAATTCTGGGACTAAGGAGACAGCTCAGCAGGCTCGGGCATGCTTTCCATGAGGTTCCATTTCGAGCTCCACTTGTCCCCTGGCCAGCAGCACTGGTGGCCCCCAGCAATAAAGCATGTATATAAAACTGCAATATCATCGCTCCCCAAAAAGAAGAAACATGAAGTTTTTATTGCAGTCAAGGGTATAATGGTCTCGAAGTGCCATATTTCAATACTTAGTGGCATCAAATTATCAAATTTCATCTTTTCTTTTTTTTTAAGATGTGGGGTACATGGCAGTGTTTAATGGCGACTCCCAGCTCTGTGCTCAGGGGTCTCTCCTGATCTCAGGGGACTATATAAGGTGCTAGAAATCGAACCTGAGTTGGCCTACGCCAGTGACTTCATCCATGATCTCTCAATCCCTTACATTTCATAATTTTTAAATGGTATGTTTTTGGGAACCAGAATGTAAAGGCTCATGTAGATGACCAGCACATCTTGAGGTTGGTTTTGGGGGGACACACCCAGCAGAGTTCAGGAGCTGGTCCCCGACGGGTGCTTGGGGAGGGTGCATTTACAGAGGTGCCTGGAAAAATATGTGTGTGGGACTGAACCCGGAGCCCCGGTTCTCCTTCTCTTGAGCTGGTCGATCCGGGAAACAGAGCAGTGAGAGAAGTGTCCTTGGGGATTCTTGCGCTAACTACGGGAAATGCTACGTGTTCCCAAAGTGAACAAGAACATCCTTTATTTTCCCTAAACTCCAGATACAAGTGTAGACCAAATATACTCTGTGTTCACGACTCTCTAAAATCTCTCAAAAGCAGACGCCATGGTCAAGGTTTTTTTTTTTTGGTCATACCTGGCGATGCTTAGGGTTTACTCCTGGCTCTGCACTCAGGAATTACCCTGGCGGTGCTCAGGGGACCATATGGGATGGTGGGATTCGAATTCAGGTTGGCCGTGTGCAAGGCAAATGCCCTACCCGCTGTGCTATCGCTCCAGCCCCACCGTGGTCAAGGTTTTTGAGTTTTGTTTCGGAGCTACACCTGGTGGTGCTCAGGGCTGACCCCTGGCTCTAGCCTCAGTGGACATACCTGGCAGGGCTCAGGGACCATGCGTAGTGCTGGGGATTGAACCCTGCCAGCTGCATGCAAGGCAAGTGTCCTACCCAACTGTACTATCTCTGCAGTCCATTTCTTTCTTTTTTTCTTTTTGGGGTCACACCCGGAGATGCTCAGGGGTTCCTCCTGGCTCTGCACTCAGAAATTACTCCTGTTGGTGCTCGGGGGACCATATGGGATGCTGGGGGTTGAACTCAGGTCTGTTGCATGGAAGGCAAACACCCTCCCCTCTACTATCTCTCTGGCCCCCGTTCCTTTTTATTTAATGTGTATAGTGGTGCTGGAAATTGAACCCCAGGCCTCACTTACATAAGGCAACTGGTCTACCGCTGAGCCACAACCCAGCCCTACAAATCAGATTTCAAATAGCAGTCTTCTTAAGAATATAAGAAATAAAATGTAAGTGCTACTGAAAATATTGAAAAACATACTGTTTAATAAAATTGGAATAAACAGCTATTTATTTTCACAAAACCACCTGACCATTTTCAGCAGACTCATATAAAAGAGAGCAATTGGTTTGTGTGCTGATATAAATGAGAGAATAAACTCTTGCACAGTCTTCCTGGCGACACTGCCCCAGTTCTGTGTCCTCAGAATCACAATAATGACCCACTGACAGAGCGGGCAGTGTCCACTGACCTTGAACTGGGAGCTGACCGTGGGCCGGCGGTGTTTGCTTCCACTTTTCAAGGTGTCCTGGTTATTGCGGCTGGGGACGTGTTCAAAGAGATCATAGATGAAGTCGAAGCTGAGCGGACAGAGAGGGAGGGCATGAGCGGGGCACACCCACGAATCAGGAGCAATGGCTGTAATTACATGCATTCTCCCCTACACGTCACCCACGGGGCCTGGGAGAGCTAAGGCGGCCGCCAGGGTTACAAACCAACTCCCGCCAATGTGCTCTCGGGCACTGGCAAATAAATCAATTCTTTTAAAAAATTAAATTTTTTAAGTTTTTAATTTTTTTAAAATTATTTTATTTTTAATTTTTTTGCTTTTTGGGTCACACCCAGCGATGCTCAGGGGTTGCTCCTGGCTTTTGCATTCAGGAATCACTCCTGGTGGTGCTCAGGGGACCATATGGGATGCTGGGAATTGAACCCGGGTTGGCTGCATGCAAGGCAAACGCCCTACCCGCTGTACTATCGCTCCAGCCCCTATTTTTAATTTTTTTTAATAATGTAGGAGTAGTGCTACTTGTTCAGCCATTGATTAAGCTGACTGAATTGGGCATGAACTCCACATTACTTTTTTTTTCTTCTCTTTTGGGTCACACCCAGTGATGCACGGGGTTCCTCCCAGCTCTGCACTTCTACACTCAGGAATTACTCCTTGCGGTGCTCAGGGGACCATATGGGATGCTGGGAATCGAACCCGGGTCAGCCTCGTGCAAGGCAAACACCCTACCCATTGTGTTATCCTCCAGCCCGCTTTTTTAAGAAAAAAAAAATTCTGGCAGCTTCAGAGCTGCAGAATAAATCAGAACGGGAGACAGGGCCCTGGGTTGCGGGCTCTTTGGGGTCACCTATTCTCCAGAGCACCATCTGAGCTCCGAGCCTCTTGTGCTTTCCCTCCCCTTTAGGAAGGGAGATGCTTGCTCTGTGTCTCTCACAGAGGGGGAGTTCCAAGCAGATAATGGGTGGGAGGGATGGGCTAACACTGGAAGCTGACTATTTCCAATCCTATCTTGCCCCTTCCGAACTGAGGCACCGGGGCAAGAAGCTGGGAGCTCTCTGGGCCTCAGTATATGTCATCTGGGAAATGCGTGTAATCTTAGATTATCTTCTAAAATGCTGGGGTTCTCCCATGAGAAAGTGCTCATCAACTTAAAAGTCTCCTAACTGCCATGTTTGACTTCCTTGCAGGGGAGGTGTCACTGGCTGGAAGGCCAAGGGCTGGGCCCAAACCAGGAAAGGCAGGATAAAGACTGAACAGCCCCAAGGTCAAGGCTGTACCTAGGGGGGGCCCAACCCTTCTCCATTTTGGCTCAAAGGTATTCTTTAATGCTCACCCTTTGAAGCAATCTAAGGTGCCTGGAGCACCTTGGAGAAAGAGTTTGGTTCCATTCAACTGATTGTGAGGAAATGTTCCCCTAACAAAAAAAAAAAAGAAAAAAAACTCCCCCAGTTTGGGATAGTCCCCTAGGCAAAACAGTTTAGAATACAAAGCATTTGCAAATAAGTACCCAGGAAAGAATAGAAAACAGGGAACCAAAAAAAAAAAGCATGCCCCCAAGAAATTTCTTATTTCTTGAATAAGAAATAAGGGGCTGGAGCAGTAGCACAGAGGGTAAGGTGTTTGTCTTGCAAGGCTGACCTGGGTTCAAATCCCAGCATCACATATGGTCCCCTGAGCACTGCCAGGAGTAATTCCTAAGTGCATGAGCCAGGAGTAACCCCTGTGCATTGCCGGGTGTGACCCAAAAACCAAAAAAAAAAAAAAAGAAATAATAGTACAGTTTAGGGCCTTTTAGAAGCCTGGGTCCAGTGAAATACCCAGCCCTGCTCTTACCTACATTGTGCTGATGTTCTTGCTAACTGCCACCCTGTCAGCTTACAGAAAGGCTAGGGGAGTTACAGGGTAAGGAACAAAAGGTGGCCTGGAGCTCGGGCCAGTCTGGCCACCCAACCGGAAGCTCAGACAGTCCTTTTGTGTTTGCCTCATACTCTGTGACAGAGCCCAGCATGAAGGTCAAAGGCACCGATCCTGATTGGCTTGAGACAACAGCTATCATAGGGTAAAGACCGAAACAGCGGAACTCCGCCCTCCAGGGGTGGGAAGGCGGGGTAGAAACTGAGAGTCTGTCGCCCACCTTCCCCAGGGCCTGGCCTCTCTGCTCCCCTGGCATCTTTCTGCTACAAAAAAAAAGCTTCCGCTGGACAGCAAGATGCAATTATTACATCTCTGGCTTATGGGCCATGTCCCAACTGAAGGACAGCAGGGATGGAGAACATCCCGTGATTTTGTTGACTTGGTCCCCTGCGCCCTAACAGTGCTCAGATTTCCCTCCTGGTTCAGGAAACCAAACGCCCTGCCAGGGAATCAGCTGGACCGGGCCGTGCGCCCTGTACTCTCTCTCCTGGGCCAAAGCATATATTTTTACAGGCTTAAAGACCCACCTCAAACTCAAGCTTCTCTGACAAAGCGGGAATTGCACCTAGGAGAGGTCAAACGCATCGGAGGTGTGGAACACTTCAAATTCTGAGCTTCTCGGTTGACATTTTAGATGAGTTTCTTCTGCCCCCGGCTTACACTCTTTGAATGACGAGCTCTACCTGCACTTTTCTGCAGGGGGGGGGGCAGCTTTCTAATAACCGTGCTCCCTGCACTCCTGAGATACCGAAAGTTAGCTCATATGGGGTCTGATACAGTGGAAGCCTCAGGATGTATTCTCTTCCTCTTTCTCAAAAGCCTCCTGGCGTAACCTCGACAAATAGCTGAAACCAATCATTGAAAGCTTCTGCATGTTTCTTTTCACTATTGACTGGGACGAATTTACAATTCATGAACGAATACATGAATGTGTAATTAAGCTATAAAATTCACGGAATGAATGCCTGTTTATTTTCCTTGACACCTGTTAGCGAACTTGGGGTCCTACAAAGCCGAGGCTGAAAGCATCTGAACACACAGCTCTGGGCTGGATGTGGAGAAAGTAGGTCAGACGGGATGAGACGGATAATAGGTTAGTTTTAAAAATTTGCTTTGTTTGGGGACCATTCTGGGCTGCTTTGAGGGCTCATTCCCAGTGGGTGCTGTAGATGGTGCCAGGGATTGAACTCCGGTCAGCTGTATGCTTTACTTTTGACCAGAGATTCTTGGCCAGCTGGGCCACTGGTTCAGTGGAAGGGTCTAAGGATGTGATTCTACTTGGGCCCTCCGGTGCCAGGGATAGCCCAGATACATCACACTAGCCTGGCAGTGCTGGAGGGGGGGGGTGTCTCACGATGTCTGGGCAATCATGTGGTGCCAGGAATCCCTATCTGGATTGAGTGCTTGCCAGATCCGTGCCTTAACCACTGTGCTATCCCGGAGGCCCGGATCTTAGGTTCTTGAGTCAAGCAGATTATTAAAGTGATGGTTATCGGCTCCTTGGTGACCAGTAGGCACATCTTGAGTGAGTCATTTAGCCACTACAAACGATTCACTTATTTTATAGGGCTGAAAACTGAACCCAGAGCTGAACGGATCTGGCCTGAATCAACTCCAAGTCTTCCATTTATTTCCTCATCTGTGGGCTTAATAATTTATCCAACTCTTGGACTGATGAATGTTATTGTACCTGTGACAACCATAGCTGTCCGCATAACTCTACAACACTTGGGTTGTTTTATGGATGAAACATTAACCCAAGGAAGGATAAAGCCCACTTGCTTCTATATTAATATTCTTTTTGCTATTGATGAACAGAAAGTATTTGTGCAAATATTGGTCTCGTATCTGGAAAGGGGACGGACATACCGGCTTTCTCTTAGCAAGTTGAGAAGATCATCCCTAAAAGTATCTCTGTTTTTCTCCAAGATGCCCCGAACATCATACTGAACCTGGTTTTCAAAAATAAAGGAGAGAATGGAGAATTGATCAAAAAAGGGTACTTTCAGGTCATAAGCCTCTGGCTTAAAAGCTTGATCCACAGAAATAAGTCATTTTATTAAGACTGGCTTCGGAAACGACTATTTCCCTAAATCCCAAGATCTTCGTAAATAAGTTACCTCTCCTGCGTAGTGTCTCACTCCGAAATTGTTTACAGCAACTCTGGGCTTCACGTAAAAATGGTTATTCTAAAGATACAAAACAGATAAAAAGCCTAATTTCACTTACTGATTTCCAATGAATTCAGAGAAAATGAATGATGCCAGTTCAAACAATTCCAAACCCTATTAAGAACCAAAGGTTTAGCACACAGCATGTGACAGATTTCTTTTCTTTCCTTTTCGTTTTTTTGCTTTTCGGGTCACACCCCGCGATGCACAGGGGTTACTTCTGGCTGTACGCTCAGGGCTCAGGAATTACTCCTGGCGGTGCTCAGGGGACCATATGGGATGCTGGGAATCGAACTTGGGTCGGTTGCGTGCAAGGCAAACACCCTACCCGCTCGCTGTGCTATTGCTCCAGCCCCTCTTTTAAAACCATGAAATTCATAACCATGTTTCACAGTTGGTAAAACATCTTCATTGAAGGCCTAAATGTGGACCCAAGATTTAGAGTTACGAAGACAGTAGATTTGAGGTTGCATCCTGAGTAGACCCAAATCTATCCATTTGGTTTATTTAACATTCGCCACTCAAAAAGATAACTGCATTTCTATGTTCAGGACAGTATTTTGATAGCTAAGAGATGAAATTAAAAAAAAAATTAAATAAGATAAAAAAAATTTAAAAAAAAAGAGATGAACTCAATCCAAGAACACAACAAATGTGAGAGGATAAAGAAGACGTGATGGACGCCCAGCAGAACCAGAGCCAGCTCCAAGAGGGATCAGATCTTGTATCTGTGACTGCACAGACGGGGCTAGATGGAGTCATGTTAAGCGAAATAACAAATTTCAGAAGTAACAGTTTGAGAAGGTGACAAATTCCAGAGTATTGCACTCATGTGTGGAATATAAAGAAAAAAGAAAAGGACTGACAACAGTCAAAGCCAACCGACCCAATCCTGGGATTCTGACTGTAGGCCCGGGTCAGGCGACCCCACAGCCACACTGGAGGGCCAATAGTCCTGCTGTGGGGGGCCTGGTGTGGACACCAACTATTCCAAAGACAAGACCCTGTGCTCCTCAAACATATGGCATTGTTAATGAAAACTGCGAACTAAAAGCCTTCTCCGGCAATCGAAGAGCTATGGGCTGAGAAAAAAGCCCAAGCCCAGGAGAAAAGTGGGAGGCACGTGGGAACGGCAGGGCTGCTCTATCTCGGATGTAATCTTAATCCTCAGATCTGCTATTCAGACATAATTAGGAATCGGCAAGTTTTAACATACCGCGTGCTGGTTGTGTAACTTCTCCAGCAAGGTGCTGTCGGTGGCTTGAGGGAAATGGCTCTCTTCATTAATGAGCGCCAGGACGCCGAGTTTCTAGAAGAGGGGGAAAGATGGAATGAATGAAACGCGCACGGCAAATCTTTCCCGGGCCTTACAGTTCCTTCCTCTCTACCTTCTACGAAGCAGGGAGTTGCAAGAGAGAAAAAAAACATACCCACAATTCAGAATAATACGATCAAGAAGTTCAATGAATTTAAATTCTTTGTACATACACATTAAAAAAAAATAAAGAAGCCACTGTCCATTTGCGGGTCAAACTTTATTCCAAGGCTGATCCCTGGCACTAGACAGGCTTCTGACCAGCCTCCCAGTGAGGTGGATTCACACCTTGTGTCTCTGCAGCAACTGGGTTCAACCAGACAATGGGCTGGAAGCGGCCAAGTATTTAAATTCAGCCTCACACATTCACAGCTCTGCCTCCCAATGGCCCATTGTGTTCGGAACATTCACATCTTTGATGTGCGTGTTCACACAAGTGCATTTGTTCCCATAAAAATGAATCAGTCCAGCTGGACACCCTTGGGACGGCAGCAGCCCTAACAATAGGGTTACCTTCTCGATCAAGTCCAGGCACTCCCCATTGTCCGCCCAGTGGATATCTTCCCACACCAAGCCTTCTCTGTGGAAACAGGGGAACGGCAGTTATAGGCAGACACAGCTTTCAAACGGATGCACAGCACATTAAAAAAAATTTTTTTTTTCATTAAATCTCTGTGAGATAAATAGTTACAAAGTTACAGTCCCTTGAGTACCACCAGGAGTAATTCCTGAATGCAGAACCAGAAGTAAGCCCTGAGCATCCCCACATGTGACACCCCCCCACCACAACCACCACAAAAATAAACCCAAACCCAACCAGTTCCAAAGTTGTCCATGATTGGGTTTCAGTCATACAATGTTCCAACTCCCGTCCCTTCACCAGTGTATATCTCCCGCCACAAAGTCCCCAATGTCCCTCAATCCAACCCTACCTCCACCCCCACTCTCTGCCTCTCGGGCGGTCACTTTTCTTCTCCCTCCCTCTCTCTTTCCCTTTTGTAACCGAGTTTCAGAAACTCAAGTCTCTGAGCGCTTACCTGCTATATTCCAGTTGTTCCAAAGAAAAAATATGCTTGTTGAAATACTCTTGCAGCTTCTCATTTGCATAGTTTATGTTGAACTGCTCAAAGTGGTTAACCTGAGGGGAAACCGGGCCACACTCCCCTTTAGTACCTTCGCCACAGACAGACACACACCATCCAGCAGAGAAAACCATCAAAGCGTTTGTTTCCAGCCCTACTTGAGCCCAGCGCGCAGCCGCCGAGAAAGCGTCCCTCCTCGCCGCCTACCTCAAAGTTTTCAAACCCGAAGATGTCCAGGATGCCGATGGATTTAAAGTCCTCTTTGCCTCTGATCCTGCTGTTGATCTTCTTGATCACCCACTCGAAGCAGCGAGCGTAAAGTGCCATGGCCAAGGAGTCCCTGCTGTCGATCGCCTACGGGGAGAGGACGAGGGCTGACCGCTGCCCGCTGCCCAGGGTGACCCGCCACCCCCCCTCGACGCTGCTACTTCTCTGAGCCCGGCACAGGGGCCATCCGGCGGAAGGCAGGAGCAGCCCCGGGTGTAACTGTGATCACGGAATTGACTTTGTTCTGCTTTGGGAGCCACACCCGGTGGTGCTCAGGCTTCTCTCATTCTTTCCTTTTTGTTTTCAAATGTATTTATTTTATTTTATTATTTTTATTTTTTGCTTTTTGGGTCACACCCGGCGATGCACAGGGGTTACTCCTGGCTCTGCACTCAGGAAATACTCCTGGCAGTGCCCAGGGGACCATATGGGATGCTGGGAATCGAACCCAGGTCAGCCGCATGTAAGGCAAACGCCCCACCCGCTGTACTATCGCTCCAGCCCCTAAATGTATTTATTTTAGTTTTTAAAAATAATTTCTTTTCGGCTACACCCAGTGATGCTCAGGGGTTCCTCCTTGCTCTGCACACAGGAATGACTCCTGGCGGTGCTGGGGGACCTTGTGGGATGCCGGGGTGGGACGTGGGCTGGCCGGAAGCAAGGCAGGAGCTCTCTCCAGCCTGATGATGCCTCCAGCTCCTCAGGGCTTATTTCTGGCTCCGTGTTCAAGGCTCACTCCTGGCGGGGCTCAGGGGACCGGGATTCCAAGCAGGGCTGGCTGCACGCAAGGCAAGTGCCTTCACCCCTCTACCAACTACCCAGACCGCATATATTGTCAGGGTTGTCAGGGTTAAAACAACCAACTGAACCCCAATTCTTTCATTCTCTTGTTCTCATTCTAAGACACACACAGGAAAACTGTCCTTGTGACCTAGTCCAGCAACGTCCACTCAAGAACTGCTGGTAGGGCTGGAGCGATGGGACGGCAGGGAGGGCGTCTGCCTTGCACGCAGCCAACCCGGGTTCGATTCCCAGCATCCCACAGGGTCCCCCGAGCACCGCCAGGAGTGATTCCTGAATGCAGAGCCAGGAGTAACCCCTGTGCATCACCGGGTGTGACCCAAAAAAGCAAAAAAAAAAAAAAAGAATGCTGCCAGACGGGCTACGTACGGCTCCATATGGAGCAGAGGTGACCGCGAGACAGCCGGCGGCCGCCCTGCTGTCCCGTCCCACAATGCCGCCCTCGCCTACGGCCTTCTGGGTCTGCGCTGGCCGTTAGGTACCTGCCCGTACTTAATGGTCATCCTTGTAAAATCCCGTAATATGGCCAGAGACTCGCCCGCGGTCCGTGAGGTGCTGGGAGACGTGGCCAAGGGTGGAGAGAAACGGTTCCAGCACGCTGCCCGTTTCCCGGGTGCCCAGCGGGGCTCGCGGCCCTCCCACGGCGCCCGGGCACGCACCTGCTGCACGCTGAGCGGTGTGAGGATCTCCTCCCCGCGCAGGAACATGGACCTCTGCGTCAGCGCCTCCGCCAGCTGCGCCGCGTCCAGCCCCAGCAGCTCCGCACACCTCCCCAGCGCTGGAACGAGAGCCAAGGCGACAGTGGGCACTCGGCCCCCCCCAGGGGTCAGAGGAGATGCGCTCTGCTCAGTGCCAGGGAACATTCCAGAGTTGCTCCCCTGCGGGGCGGCTGGGTAGTGGCTGATTTGCGGCCCCCGTGAGGCCCGGCTGCTCGGCAGAGGGGCTGTGAGGGGACCGAGGGGGATTCCGGAAGGGGGCGTGTCTGGAGAACTCCACGGAGACCCACGGCTGGGCTGAGGCCTGGCGGTGGGGGGGTCTTCCCTACCTTCAGTATTATAGCTAAGCTGTGGGGGGGAGAGGACAGAGGTGAAGGTGCCTACTTGCACGCGGCCAACCCTGGTTTGATTTCCGCCCCCCTCCGCCCCCTGAGAAGCACCCGGAGTGACCCCCACAAAAGCAGAGCGGGAAGCACCAACCTCACCCCTCAGCCTCTACTGTTATTATTTTAAAACAAATCTATTTATTTATTTATTTATTTTGCTTTTTGGGTCACACCTGGCGATGCACAGGGGCTCCTCCTGGCTCTGCACTCAGCAGTCACCCCTGGCGGTGCTCGGGGGACCATATGGGATGCCGAGGATTGAGCCCGGTCTGTTGCGAACAAGGCTGATGCTCTACCTGCTGTACTAAACACACTATCTTTAAAAATAGTGTCCTAGCGGGGCCGGAGCGATAGCACAGCGGGTAGGGCGTTTGCCTTGCACGCGGCCGACCCGGGTTCGATCCCCGGCATCCCATATGGTCCCCCAAGCACCGCCAGGAGTAATTCCTGAGTGCAAAGCCAGGAGTAACCCCTGAGCATCGCTGGGTGTGACCCAAAAAGCAAAAAAAAAAAAAAAAAAAAAAAAAAAAAAAAAAAAATAGTGTCCTAGCACAGTGGGCAGGGAGTGGGCCCTGAGCACAGAGCCAGGAGCGAGGCCTGGGCACGGGCAGGCGTGGCCCCAGACAGCAACAGACTGGCATGAAGTCTACTACAGGGACACAGTGAGATGCAGAGAACGGCGAGAACCATGGCACGGCCAAGAGCCAGGGGAAGGGAGAGCCCTGCCGAGGCCGGACACTCCTACAGCCAACCTCACCACGCCTCCATCCTCCAGGCTCTGTGTCCCCTGCGTGGGTAAAAATGAAGACACAGATCCCACCCCTGGGGGCGCGGGGGTTGGGGGGCAGGTCTCAACAGCGCTAGCCTCGTGGGCTCTGTCACAGGGGTGAGACGGGTCCAGCTCGGGTCTGGGATCTCGGGAGGGAGAGAGGGATGGAGAGAGGGAGAGAGAAAAAGGGAGGGAGGAAGGGAGAGAGGGAGGGAGGGAGGAAAGACGGGCGGGAGGGGCCTCACCCGTCTTGAAGGAGACCTGTGCGCCCCCTGCGGTGATGAACTCGATGTTCCCCAGGTGCAAGATGCCCGCCAGCAGCCGCAGCACCTCCTGCACCTCCTCCTTCCGGAACTGCATCACCTCCATCGCCGTCTGGAGGCAAAGAAACGAATTCCATCATGAGGGATGCGGTGTCTTCCACAGGTAAGAAAACCAGAACTGCTCATCGATTTCCGAACAGACACGCGATTGTTCAGGTGTGTGGGGGGAAGGGGAGAGAGGAAGAGAGGAGGGGAGGGAGGGAGCAAGAGAGGGAGGAAGGGAGAGAGGGAGAGGGAGGGAGGGAGGGAGAGAGTGAGGGAGGAGAGAGGGAGAGGGAGGGATGGAGAGGGGGGGACAGAGGGAGGGATGTAGAGAGGGAGGGAGATGGAGGGAGAGGGAGGAGAAGGAGAGAGAGAGGGAGGGAGAGAGGGGGAGGCAGGAGGGGAGGGGCGGGAGAGAGGGAAGGGGGAGAGCGAGTGACAGGCGAAGGCATGAGTTTATGTGCTACTGTTGGGACACAGGGTGAAGGAACAGCATGGTGGCCCGGAGTGACAGTACAGTGATCCCTGAGCACTGCCGGGTGCGGCCCCAACACCATCTAACTCCCCCAATGGAAAGGAAAAAGCCATTTTCAGTGGCAGGGCACGTGAGGCGCCAACACAATGCCCCGGCGTAGAACACTCCTGGTGGCGGATCTGCACATCTCTCCTGAAGCGACTCCACAGAGACAGGTGCCACGGGCCCAGAGGTGCCCCCGCGGCCAGGGTGCCGCGGTGCCTCTTCCCCTGCTCTCGCCCTGCGGGGAGGCGCGTCCGTGGGCGAGCGGCGTGGGGCAAGCGTGACTCCGCTCGGCATCAGGCCAGGAGCTGCCCCCAATTATCACCTGCGTGGGTGTCCGGGCCCAGCAAGCTGCTCACAGAGCCTCCCTTGACTGGCATTTACGGTCCTGTTTACAGTCTCTCGAGGAGCACTCTCGACCCCCTGGGCAGGAGCAGCCACCCGGGGGCTTATTCCCATAATCCCATTTTCTCAGCAATGCGGCTCAGGACGCGGCGGCCCTGGGAACCGCTCAGGGCAGCTCGGGAGGGCAAAGGGGCAGCTGAGTTATAAAGCTGGCAAAAGTTGTGCAAACCATCGTCAATCCAGTCTTTGTTAGCACGTAAAATTGGGTACTTGTAAAAGTGTGCATGTGTGTGCGTGTTTGCTTGTGTGCGCGCGCGTGTGTGTGTGTGTGTGTGTAGAATTTCAAAAGGTGTGAAACTGTCCCTTGAAAACCTAGAGATTTCACACCAGCAACAGCCTTGCTAAAATAAAAAAAATAAAAAAAAAAACAAATAAAAAACAATTACAATGACAAAGGAAGCCAGAGAGGAGAGGAGAGCAAGTGTCAGGTGCGTTTACTGCCCCCCAGTTCCTGCTTGCACTCGGGGTCTCGGGCAGGTGCGGGGCAGAGGGTCCTCGCGAGGAGCAAGGCCGCCTCGAGTGACACTTGGACATGAGATGGAATCAATTATTGCAGAAGGGAGGTGATGAGGGTCAGGATGAGCGACTAGATCATTTACTAAGGACCGTTCTGTTCGACGAGAGGCAGCTGGCTTACTGTATGAAATCTGTCCCTCTGCCCGACTCTTTTGACCCTGAAAGAGAACGGTATCTCCAAGGAGGCCCGGGTTTCCCTAAACGTCTGAGGTTCCCCCGTGGGCTCCCTGCCTAAAACACTCCCGGGTTCCCCCAGAGCCGAGGGAGGGAGGTGTAGGGTCGAGGGAGCCAGGGCTGACCCCGGGCATGTTGGGAACAGCCCAGATTTGAAGAGGAAGAGGGCGAAGGGAAGGGATTACTCTCCCTATGACCTCACGCCCATTTCATCAGCCACTCTCGCTCCCGGAGGTCCCAGAGCCGGCAATAAAATTCAGTGAGCACTTGTTACTGTTTGACTCGAAACAGCTTTTCATCCTGACCCAAACTTATCCATCATAAGCAAATTGACGGGGGAAAAAAAATTTACGGGGCAATGTGGAGGGCTGTATTCAAAGTAGCCACGAATATTAGTCTACGGGTCTCTGGACACTGAGCCCACCGAGGGGTGCAGGACACGAAGCCCTCCTAGGGGTGCAACGGGTAGGGCGTTTGCCTTGCACGTGGCCAACCTGGGTTTAATTCCTCCGCCCCTCTCGGAGAGCCTGGCAAGCTACCGAGAGTATCTCGCCCGCACGGCAGAGCCTGGCAAGCTCCCCGTGGCGTATTCGATATGCCTAAAACAGTCACAACAAGTCTCACAATGGAGACATCACTGGTGCCCGCTCCAGCAAATTGATGAGCAATGGGATGACAGTAACAGTAACAACTCCCAGAGGATTACCAGCAAAGCAGAGGTGCTCTGGTTTCCATAAACATCAGCTTAAGTTCTCACTGACACCTATGACGGGTGAACCCTAAAGAATAATTGCCAAGTCAATATTGAAAAATCTATAAACAGAACACTCAGGAGTGCCCAGCTATTAGGCTAATTTCACGTATAAACAGCTCCTCCTTTCTAGATGATCTCCCCTTTCATCCTCAGGCCAAGTTTAAAATGCTGAAACCTGTTATTTTAACTTAAAAGTAAAACCTGGCCAGCACTAGGTGACGCTCAATTCCAAGTGCTGACTTGTGAGTGCAGAGACTAGCTCCGAGCCAGGCGATGCTGCCCCAAGTGGTCAAAGTGGTCAGTGGGGGAAAGGCAGTAACTGCCTGAGACCTCAGCTGCGCTAAACACTCGCCCCCCCAGCATCTGGAGGTCCTCCAGAATCAGCCTGTGGAAACCAGGCGAGACTCTGAACATCTTAACATCCACCGACTCCAAGGCAGTTGATGTCTGAGGGGCTGGCATCCAACCAGAGCATGCCAAGACGTGCTGATCAGCTAAAGTGTTTCCTCAGCACCACAGATTGGCTTTCAGTCATGGAATCCACGCAGAATATTGTACTTGTGAAACCAAGAGCTGGATGTACTTGTCCTGGTATCAGACCCTTCGATCTGCTTTAGAAATATGAGGCTCCTAGCCCTGACCGCCCCCCCCCCATATATTTTGGATGATGGAATCATTCCCTCATCTTTGAAGGAAAGAAATCCTTCCTGCAAATCCTTCTTTGCCGTCTCACGCAGTGGTGCAGAGACAATAACCTGTCTTCGCTAAATAAGAATCTGTTTGTGAGTTTTGGGGTCACACTTGGCAGTGTTCCTGAGTTTCCTGGGCTTGGGTCTGACTCCTGCAGAGCTCAGGGGACAGTGAGGTACCAGCAGGGGGTGGGATAGCGGATAGGGGGTCCCTACACACAACAGAGCAAGGCCAGAGGGTGACTCACGATCACTTCCCGGAAGGACTCCTGGTCGCTGATTGTCTTGTCTTCCATACACCCGGACTGGTTCAAGTAGTGGTAATTATCTGGTACAGATAAATAAAATTCTTCTACAGGAACAGAGAGCAGAAGGTTATGTCAGAACTCGGTGGCTGAGGCTAGACAGAAGCCATGAGTTTTCACTTTGTGATTTTTGCTGTTGTTCTTGGGTCACACCTGGCGATGCTCAGGGGTGATTTCTGGCTCCGCACTCAGAAATTACTCCTGGTGGAGCTCAGGGAACCACTTAGGATGCTGGGACTGAGCCCAGAGGTGGACTTCGTGCAAAGCAAGCGCCCTCCCTGTGCACTATCGCTCCAGGCCCTCACTATGTAATTTTAAAGAAATAAACCACCCAAATAATTCCATGGTCCCAGTATTTCCCGTTTTTTTTTTTTGTCTATTTAAATTTCCTGAATCACCGTGCGAGAGGGCATTACAAAGTTGTTCATGATTGCATTTCAGACATACAGTGTTCCAACACCCATGCCGCCACCAGTGTAATTCCCCAGCACCCGTGTCCACAGGTTCCTTCCCGTTCAAGCCACCCCCACCCCAGCCTGCCTCTGTGGCAGGCACCTCTCTTCTCTCTCTTTCTCTCTCTCATTTCAGGCATTATGTTTTGCGATACAGACGCTGAAAGGTTATCACGGATTTCCCTTTGCCTGCTGTCAGCACTCAGCTCTCGTCCAGAGTGACAGTTTCCAACTAGTACTGTCATCACGGACCCTCCTCTGTCTCAACCACCCTCCACCCCCCGCCCCATAACCCACCACTGACCAGTCCTCCAGGCCCGTTTCCCCTGGCCTTCGATACTATGTATTTTTTTTTTTTAAACCTGCTACCCAGCCAAACTGGCATCTCTCTATTGACCGGAATGGGAGAGCAGGAATGTTACTGAAACAATAGTGAGAGGAACCTGGTCACGTTGCTTCGCTTAAAAACCCAGTGGTGAGAGATTGGCTTGTGGGGCTGTGCTTTCACAGTAAACCAGGGCCCAGAGCGAGATTACGGGGGAAGGCGGAAGCCCCTCATGATTCGATACAGGAGGCATCACGTGGCCCCCAAACACGACCGGGTGTGGCCCTGGAGCACCCTGCGCACTGCTGGGGTGACCCGAGGACCCCCGCACCTCAAGGCCCGATCAGCTCCACAGCCTCCGATCCTCATGCTGCGATGTCCTGCAGGATCTCTTGGGGTGGGGGGCAGATGTGGGAGCCTGCACGGCCTGTCACCCAATTGCGTAGCTAGTTGCAACACGTGATGGAGTATCCCACCCATCCGTCACACAGGCAACGCACAGTGCTGCCGCCGCAGGCTGATCCCCACTCGGCTACTGCGTGGCTCTCAGTGCTGGCCCGTGGACTGGTGTGCAGGACAGGTACCGTCCACTCACCTTTTTCCTGGGGTCCCAGCCCTGCCAGCAGCGCGTAGAATATGTGAAAATTCCTCTCCCCCGGATTTTGCCTGACGACTCGGTTCTGCAAAGAGAGACGAGATTTTCCTTTGGAGCCACTTCCTCTGCTCAACCCACAGGCCCGATGGCTTCCCCAGACTGGGAGTGTGGAGGGAGGGAAACGCCAGAGATCCCGGGCACTTACTTTTTCTAATAAATCTTCATGTGAAAAGCAAGGGCCAGTCAAGGAACAGAACGATGAACTCGGCATTTTCTACCCTACCTGATCCAGAGAACCGAAGTTCTCTGGATACTGAGACTCCCGGAGCCCAAAGAGAAGCAAACAAAGCGTCGAGTCTTCCCATGACCTGTGACGACATGACAGGGGTGCTCCTGGGTGGCCACGGGGCTGCACTGGCCACAGCACTGCAGGACGGTAACCCCAGACCTGCCTGCGGACCCGGTGCTCGCAAGAGAGGGGACGGGCCCTGAGCACCACCAGGAGTGATTCCTGAGTGCAGAGCCAGGAGTAACCCCTGTGCATCGCCAGGTGTGACCCAAAAAAACAAAACAAAAAAAAAAAAGAGAGAAAGGGAACCGGGTGACAGGACTGATCTGCGGCCCCAGAATTTGGGTGTTTGCTGATGCATCCAGCTTGGCACACTGCTGACTTGCTAGGAACACTCTGGATTTCTGGGGGGCGGGTCACACCCAGTGATGCTCAGGGGTTACTCCTGGCTCTACGCTCAGGAATTACTCCTGGCGGTGCGCAGGGGGCCCTATGAGATGCTGGGGACTGCAAGGCAAATGCCCTCCCCGCTGTCCTGTCGCTCTGGCCCCCTCGGGGGGACACTGAGCTGTGGGAATAAGTGTGCGGTCCAGCCTGGCCACCTCGGAGTCAGAGGCCAGCAGCAGCAGAGAGATGCAGGCCCTGGGGGGTGGGGGCAGGTGCAGCCCCGGAGGCGGGCACGAAACAGGATACAATCGACCACCTTCCCGCCCTGAATGTTTCCCTTCTCGCAGATGTTCAGCTGCACGAACTTCCCGAAGCGGCTGGAGTTGTTGTTGTACACGGTCTTGGCGTTGCCGAACGCTTCCATGATGGGGCTGTAAGAAAGGCAGGATGGGGGGGGGGGTGCGGATGAGTTCCGAAGCCCCATGCCAAGGGATGTGATGGCTGGCGGGCACAGGCTTCGATCCCGAGGCACCTCCGGGAAAGCCCGAAGGGACAGCCGCTGGCATTGTTTCCAACTTCTGAAGATCTTATTGCTTGGGTTTAACTTTTCTAATTTTTAATTTTCAAAATTTTTTATCCAGAATAAGTTTTAATTTTATTTTTATTATTTTTTTACTTTTAATTTTTCTTTTTCAGGGAGTCACTGTGAGACAGTTCATGACCCGGTATCAGTCACACAGTGTTCTAACACCCGTCCCTCCACCAGGGTCCGTTTTCCACCATCAATGACCCCAGTTTCACTTCTGCCACCCCCAGCCTGCCTCTACGGCAGCTCTCTCTCTCCCCGCCCTCTTTCACCCCCCAGCCTCTCCCCCCCATCTCCTGCCCCCTCCTGGGCACTAAGGTTGGTTGGTTTTATTTTTGCTTTTTGGGTCACTCCCAGTGATGCTCAGGGGTTACTTCTGGCTCACACTCAGGAATTATTCCTGGTGGTGCTTGGGGGACCATAAGGGACGTCGGGGATTGAACCCGGGTTGGCCATGTGCAGGGCAAACGCCCTACCCACTGTGCTATCGCTCTGGCCTCTGATTAAATTCATCACTGTCATCCCGTTGCTCATCAATTTGTTTGAGCGGGCACCAGTAACGTCTTCCTTGTGAGACTTGTTACTTTTTTTTTTTTTTGGCGTGCCAAATATGCCACAGGGAGCTTGTCAGGGCAAGTGGGTGGGATACTCTCGGTAGCTCGCTGGGCTCTCAGAGAGGGATGGAGGAATCGAACCCGGGTCGGCCGTTGCAAGGCAAATATCTTACCCGCTGTGCTATCACTCCAGCCCCTGGCTAAATAATTTTTTTTAAATGTTATTTGCTGGGTTTGGGGTCCACCGCCAGTGGCTCTCAGGGGCGACGGTGGGCAGTGCTCGGTAGCCGCATGCACTGCTGAGGACCGAGCTGGCGCGAGCACCGTGCGGATGGGGACTCAGCCGAGGCGGCCCGCACTGCCCACACCCATTGGGATGGCCAGGGAAAAGCCCCCTGGGGTCCAGACCTGCACCCACCTGCCGTCTCCTGGGGGCACCCACCTTGCTGCCCTGGGTCCTCCCCGTGTCCAAGTGGACCAGAGGCTGCAGGGCTGTTTTCACAAGGGGGCAGACATGCAAGCAGAGAGAGCAACGGCAGTGCAGGCGGGCGGGGGGTGCTTGCCCTGCACTCGGCCACCCAGGGTCCATTCCCAGCATCCTACAGGCCCCCCCCAACACGGCTAGGACTGGCTCCTGAGTGCAGAGCCGGGAGTGACCCCTGAGCATCGCTGGGTGTAGACTCCCCCAAATAATGAAGGAGTTTTAGGATAGATGCTAGGGCTCAGGGTGTGTGTGTGTGTATGCTCTGGGCTCACTTGTGTGTGTGTAATAAAAAACTTTGGAGGAGGATTCTGCAGGCTAGATGCTCTGGGCTCAGCATGGGGGTGGTGGTGTGTGTTTGTGTGTGCTCCAGTGTACACCCCTGTCTGTCTGTCTGACTCAATCCTCTGCGGTCCTGGGGCCTCCTCTGTCCCCTCCCACTGGCCGCTGCTCCTCATGGAGCGGGCGGAGACTTCAGCAGCTCTCCAGGCCGGACAAGGGCCCTGGCGGGGAGGCGGCGGCTGCAGGCTGCTCCCAGAGCACCCACAGCCTGGGGGCCGGAAGAGGCTGGAACAAAGCTCTCACGCGGGGCGAGGGCAGGAGGAAGCACCTGCTCTCCAGGATGGCCTGCTCCACGCACGACGCCTTGTCCTGCAGCTCCAGGGACTGCTGGCTGACGGCCGACAGGAACTTGAGGACCAGCTTGGTGCACTCGGTCTTCCCCGCGCCGCTCTCACCGCTGGAAGACAGCACAGGCGGGCTCTGAGCGACGGACGCCTCTGGTGATGCCTCTCCAGGCGCGAGGGTCCCCCACGAGCCAGCTGCACGGGGGACCCCTGCATCCTGCTCATCCCAGCACAGCCGTCGGGGGGGGGGGCAGGAAGCTGGCAACGCCTCTCTCAAGAGCAGCCCAGGGAAACGGGGGCAGAGCCTCTCTCCACTGACCACGCGGTTCCTGGGTGTCCCGACCCCCGTTCTGGGCACGGGAGGGAGCAGAACTGCTGGGCACACGCTGGGGGGGTGTGACGTAGGGTCCCAGCCAAGGGCCGTGGGAGGAATGAGCAGGGACGGGGACGTGTGGCCAGGCCCGGCAGGGCACTCATGCACTCATGAAACATGAGACGCTCCTTGTTCCGAGCTCACGCATCCCGGCACGGCAGCAAACCCCATAATGAGGTCTGCCATCATCACGCACCAGCTCAGTGACAGTGAACTAAGCACAGACAAACGGTAAAACCCATTCACATCCAGCCAAGCCGGACTCTCGAAGTCCGCAGCCGACGGACAGCGCTTTGCTCCGGCCACGCAGTCTGCAGCCGCGGCCTCCCCTAAGGGACAGGGCGGGTGACTCACGCTGCCCCCCTGGAAGCTGCATTCCAGCCTCTGTAGCGCCGTGACTCAGGCAGCACGGACCGGCAAGCACAGCTGACCTGGCTGCGCGCACTCGGAGCCCAGCGCGGGCCAAGGCGGGCACAGAGCCGGCACTGTCAGAAGCGCTAGCAGGTGGTGGCAGCTCCGCCCAGCCCAGTGGCGGGGTGGTGCGGGGAGCTGGAGCCGGTGTGGCTGGCCGGGAGTCACGAGGCGGTTTGTCAACAGCAGAGTCAGGACAGAGACTCCAAGTTTCAGCACCCGCAGGATGAGGACTGGACAGAGGGAGGGGTGTGGGGCAAAGGGGAGTGAGAAAGGCTGGCGGGGACAAGGAGCCCAGGAGTCCATGGCCCCGCCAGAACTCAGTCAGCCAGGCAGGGGTCGCCAGGTGTGACCTGGGTACAAGTGATGGGCTGTGCACCTCGGTTAGATCAGGGAGTGGTACTCGCCCACTGCCCCCTTAAGGGGGCATGGCTTCTGCATACTGGGGCGTGGCTTCCGGCTCCCAGGGGTGTGGTTTTTAAGCTTCTGGGGGCGTGGCTTCTAGCTCTCTGGGGCGTGGTTTCTAGCTCCTGGAGGTGTGGCTTCTGGACCCTGGTGTCTGGGCTGCATTCTAAATGGGGGCCGTATCCTGTGACTTCTGGACTTAGTGGAGGGCTTGACTGCTAGACCCAGGGCCAGGTAGTATGGGGTCCACCGCTTGCGGCTCAGAAGCATGAAGGAGGGCACATTTTGGGGAGAAAATCAGGCAAGGGGAGATGGAGACGGAACCTTTAGGGAAAACCCGGGAGACCTCGCTGTGGTCGGGGGTTGGGGGACCCAGGGGCACTAGGACCCAGGGCAGTAAGTCAGAGGAGCGTCTCCAGGTGTGCAGGAGCTGAGGGGTGCCTGGGTGAGAGGGGAGAGAGACTGGCAGGATGGGGCTGTGTGTGTGTGTGTGTGTGTGTGTCCAAGCCCCAGGCAGTAGAGACAACACAAAAGCGCAGGGAGAGCAAGCGAGCCTGGCAGGATGGGGCTGTCTGTGTGTGTGTGTGTGTGTGTGTGTGTGTGTGTGTGTGTGTGTGTGTGTGTGTGTGTGTGCGCGCGCACGCGCATGCGTGCGCAAGCCTCACACAGTAGAAACAACACACAGGTGCAGGGAGAGAGGAACCGGCTTGGAACAGGGTAGAGGGGAGACATTTCTGAGCAAGAATGAGAACCCCCCTGTGAGGTGGGGGAGGTTCCAGAGTCAGGGGCCCAGGGCCTGAAAGGGCGAGCCGTTATCTGTGGGAGACAGGGCGCAGGAACCCAGAAGAAAGAGGACTCTGAGAAGACCAGGCTTTCCCCACAGCCCACCCAGCAACTGCCCCCAAACGTGCTGCCTCTTCATGGAAATAAAGTTTTATTGGAACCCGGCCCGCTCGTTGGAATCCTATCCAAGGGCCGAGGAGAGGGGCTGCCTACGGACACACTGCCCGGCCCTCACGGCCTCCGCAGACACGGGACTCCATTTCCCCGACTCGCAGTTTTCCCCAGTCCATCTCAGCACTCGCTAGGTGCCTTCCCAGCACACCCAGAGGTGAGCCCACACAGGAAGAGGCTGCTGGAACCCCGGGCTGTCTGTCACAGCCAAGGCAGCCTGGGAAGCCACCCACAAACTCAGCAAATGCCTCTGGCAACTCTGAGCCACACACTTGAGCACACACATGCATGCACACACATACACGTGTGCACACGCATGCAGGCACACATGTGTGTATGCACACCCACACATACACATGCGCACCCATGTGCACACCCACACATGCACATGCACCCATGTGCACACACACATACACATGCACCCATGTGCACACACACATACACACACACCCCCGCAGTCTTTCTCTGCCTCCCCAAGCCCCCGAGCATCCCCACAGCCTTGCAGCAGAGCTTTGAGCCCCAGCGAGGCCACTGCCCAATCGTCCTTCCTCCCTCCCATGTCCCCCACCTCCTGAGCCACTTCCCTTTGACCTTCTCGGAACCTCTTCTGGAGTCTTAGTCACCCATCACCTTCTCTGACGAGCTCCGCAGAGCCCCTACCAGCCAGCCCAAGCTTGCCCACCTGCATCTCTCGCTTCCTGGAGGGAAGGGAGTGACGAACACGTGTGTTTTCTGTTTTCCTTTTATTTGGGGCAGGGCCTCCCAAATGATGCTCAGAATCCACCAGCCATCTGCCCTCAGCTGACCTGCTCAGCCATTCAGTGCAAGGGCCCAAGGAAGTGTGGGGGAGGAGGGTACCCCAGCGATGCTCTTGGGGGGGCCTCCTGGACTGGGGGCCTGGTGGTGTTTGGGCTCACCCTAACATATGCCCTAACCACTGTACTGTCCTCCTGGTTCCTTGTCCTCTTTTCTTACTCCCAAGCCCAGCAAGGGAACCGGTCATGTTCTATGAGCTCCAGACGGGGCCCTAGAAACAGCAAAGACCAACCCCCCAATTATTCCAGAATAAACGGGACCCCCTAAAGGAGCCATTCCACGGGAGAAAGCAATGCCAAAGAATTTCCTCCCCTAAGTGGTCCTCAGGCCACGCTTTGATTGGCAGTTGTTGAGGGCTGCTTCTCTCCCAGATGCTCAGATGGGCCACAGGCCAGGCCCGCACTGTGTGTGTGTCTCTAAAGGTCACACACTAAGAAGGCCGTAATAAATGAAATACTGCCTGCCGGTGTAATAAAGATTGAAATTGGTGTAAAATGCACAATGAACCGTCCAACGTCTGCCTTAACTACTAAATTAAAAATTCAGATTGGAAATGTATTTATTTATGCCTCAAAAAACAAATAATAGTTGGGGCTGGAGCAATAGCACAGCGGGTAGGGCGTTTGCCTTGCACGCAGCCAACCCGGGTTCAATTCCCAGCATCCCATATGGTCCCCCGAGCACCGCCAGGAGTAATTCCTGAGTGCATGAGCCAGGAGTAACCCCTGTGCACAGCCGGGTGTGACCCCCCCAAAAAAAGCAAAAAACAATAACAACAACAAATAATAGCAAAGCATTCGCTTACATGTGCATAGAAAAATAAAGCAAAAACTAGAATTTCTGCAAGGCAATCACCTTGAAGATGCGACTACTAAAGGAGGCTTGGAGCAGGAGTCAGGGCGCTGCAAATCCAGGGTCCTCGGCCAGGTGAAAGGGACTCATGAAAAGAAAGGAAACACGCTTCCTTTAAATGAGCTGTTTTTTCTGGTTTGAAGGGACAGGGCAGGAGAAAAATCTTTGGGAAGTAGCAAAGCGCAGCATGGCCACCAGGGGGCAGACCTTGCCTAGGAAAACACGGCTAAAACTCTAGCACCGCACAACTTTTATTTTCATACTCAGTCTTCTTTCATTTCCCATAGTTCCAACCCTTCCTTAAGGAACTCAAGCTGTTAACGAGCCCTGTTAAAACTCCAAACACATTTTAATGAGAAGTCTATTCTTACAGACTTCATTTCCTGAGCTAAATAGTTACTCTTTTAACATGGGCATTACACAATGGGAATACTCTGCATCTCTCCCCGCCCCACAACCCAGAGTTTTTAAATCTCTGCCTTTGTTTGGGATGATAATGTCACCCCTTTCTATTCTATGACACTTACGCGCTTGTGTGTGCACGCGCAAAATACACACACACACATACACACACGCACACAGGCACAATGATCTCATTTGATTCTTCACTTTCTTTCCAAGCTGCTCTTTCCAGTAAGTGAGAGATGAGTCAGGCTCTCACTTTTCCCAGCGCCATGACAGTAATAAGCCCAAATAATTATCGTCGGCAAAAACTGAGGTACCTGAACGTGGAAAACAACTCAATCGTCTATAAAAACAAATGGGTGAAGACCTTTGGGACCGGACAGTACAGTAGGGAAGGCATCTACCTTGCATGCAGCCGACCAGGGTTCGATCCCCGGCACCACATATGATCCCCTATGAGTCCAGCCAGGAGTGACCCCTGAGTGCAGAGCCAGGAGTCAGCCTGAGCACTGCTGGGTGCCCCCCCCTAAGAGAGTGATGATTTTCTCTCTCCACTCACTTATTCGACTCTGCCACCTGTGACCTTCAGTTCTAACCTTGAACGTCAGGGAACTCCCAGTCCACCAACCAGCGACTGGGCTCCTGGTCCCAGGCAAACGACTTGACTGAGAACATGGCTCTTAAAAGCGGTTTTCTGGGGGCTGGAGCAATGACTCCAAAGCTTGGAGCAGCTGCTCTGCTCCTCTGGGACCCTGAGGACATCGGGTGAGACCCCCGAACAGGCAGGGACGGCCCCAGAAGCAAACTTTTTTTTCTTTTCCCTCCCTCCCTCCCTCCCTCCCTCCCTCCCTCCCTCCCTCCCTCCCTCCCTCCCTCCCTCCCTCCCTCCCTTCCTTCCTTCTTCTCTCCTTTCCTTTCTTCTTTCCTCTTTCTTTCCTTCTTTCTCTCCTTCCTTCCTTCCTTCCTTCAATTTTATTTATTTTAGTTTTTGGGGTCACGCCCAGAGATGCTCAGGAATCTCTCCTGGCAGTGCTCAGGGGGATCCTAAGGGATGCTGGGGACCGAACCCGGGTCGGTCGCATGCAAGGAAATGCCCTCCCTGCTGGAGCCGCGCTTTCCAGTCCCCAGGCAGGACCAAGCCCAGGAGTGCTTACGGCAGGCGCAGGGTGAGCACTGCCCGGGGGCTCATCTAGGGGGAGAGGCAGGAGCTGCGCCAACCTCCAGGGCCGTCAGGGTGGCAAAAGCAAGGACACAGCTGCCCCGAAAACGGGGCAGAGCTGCAGGTGTGGGGGGGTGCTCAGCCCCCAGCCCCCCACAGGCCCGGCTCGGGGGTCCAGGTGCAGGGCGCCGGGTCCGTGGGGTTCTTCTGCTCCCCCACCAGGAACAGCCTCTTGGTCTGGGGGGGCAGGTTGGAGGACCCTCACCCCCGGGGGGTTCCCACAGGCAGCCGACGCCCACCCTGGCCTCTCCCCTGCCTCCCCCCACCTCCCTTTCTCTTGGTCTTCCTCGCTGTCTGGCTCCGGCGGTGCTGTGGGGGGGGCGGGTCCCGGGGTGTCTCCGGGGGTGGGGGTGGGGCGGTACCTGATGAGCACGCACTGGCTGTCGGGCCGCCGCCACAGGCAGCGGTAGCTCTCGTTGGCGATGGCGAAGACGTGCGGCGGCAGCTCGCCCAGGTGGCTGCGGCTGTAGCGCTGCACGGCGCCCGGCTCGTACAGGCCCCCGATGGGCTTGTAGGGGTTCACCGAGGCCAGGATGGAGCCGATGTAGGTCTGCGGAGACACAGAGACGCGGGTCACCTTCAGAGCGAGGCATCCCCACCCTCCCCGTCCAGTGCTCGTCAGGGGCTGGGGGGAAGGACGCTCAGGCCGGGGAGAGAGGGTGCCGGGGGCTGGGAGCAGCCTTCGTAGGGGCACCCGGAGCACTGAGCTGGAGGGACACAGAGCACTCAAAAGGGAGAGAGAACGAGAGGGAGGGGGAGGGGGGAAGAGAGGGAGACAGAGAAAAAGAGAACAGGGAGAGAGAGAGAGAAAGAGTGGTAGAGAAAAAAGGAGAGAGAAAGGGAGAGAGTGGGAAGGAGGGGAGAAGGGGAGAGAGAGGGGGGGAGAGGGGGAGGTTAGAAAGGGAGAAAAAGAGGGAAAGAGAGGGAGGAGGGAGGGAGAGAGGGAGAGAGAAAGAGAGGAGGGGGAAAGAGGGGAAGAGAGAGAGAGGGAGGGAGAGAGGGGCTGGAGTGATAGCACAGCGGGTAGGGCGTTTGTCTTGCACGTGGCCGACCCGGGTTCGATTCCCAGCATTCCATATGGTCCCCTGAGCACCCCCAGGAGTGATTCCTGAGTGCAGAGCCAGGAGTAACCCCTGTGCATTGCCGGGTGTGACCCAAAAAGCAAAAAAAAAGAGGAGGAGGGAGGAGAGGAAGAGAGAGGGAGGGAGAAGAGAGAAGACTAAGAGCGGGAGAGAGAAGTCAGCCAGGGAGGGGTGTGTGTATGGGGGGGGCAGGCGCTAGTACTGAGCAGCGAGAACGTTCTGGAAGCAGGGAGCAGGGAGCGGTGCAGCGGTGCGGCTGTGCGAGAGGGCCGACCTTCTCCCGAGGCGCAGACCGCCCCCCCCCCCCGCCCCCTCCCCTCACCCCGCTCTGTGATGCCCCGTCCCTGCGCGGGGCCCGCACTCGTGGCCGCTCCAGGGAAGGAACCCGGGCGGCGGGCTGTCTGGACACACGGCAGGGCGGCGCAGAGGAGCGCGCGAGGCCCCGTAGGGATGAAGGTGTGCGGGGAAGCTCGGTGTCTGAGACCCCACGGACAGCCCCGGCAGCAGGGACCCCCGGGGCCCGGTTTCACCATCGTTCTTTCTTCCATCGCCGGGGACAAACCCAGCGGTGCGGGTCTGCGCGGGCAGGGCGGGTGATCAGGGCTGTCACGGGGCGGGGACCCTGCCCTGGCGTCAAGCCAGGGCCTCGCCCTTGCCAGCCACCCCCCCACCGCCCGAGACACAGGTCCAGCCCGCCGGGGGTTTCTGCGCCCATTTCTCAGATGAGGAAACTGAGGCAGAGAGCAGCTTGAGTGCAGGGGGCGACGAGGACCCTCTTTCCCTTCTCCCGCGGGCCAGGCGCGGCTCCGCAGCAGGGAGGCCTGAGGGGAAAGACAGCAGACCGAGCGGCCCCGCACCCGTGCCCGATCCCAGCGTCGGGGCGTTTCTCAGGCGCGCTGGCAGGGCTCCGCGGCCCCGCGCTGCTGGGGCTGGGCTTCACGGGTCCCCGTCAGTGCTTCTCTGGGGACGTCCCGGCCCCGGCCCCGCGCCACGGCGGGGAGAGCCCAGAGTCCGGCCCGCGGGCACCACAGGACACAGGCAGCGGGAGGGCCCGTAGCCCCGGGAGGAGGGAAACGGGGGCGGGACACGGCTCTCCCCTCGCGGGAGCCGGCCCGGGGTCAGTGCAGCACTGCCCGGCCCCCACCCAGCAGAGGGCGTGACCCCGAGCACCGCGGGTGTCACTCGGGAACCCCTGGCCCCGGCGGTGCCACACCTCAGACCTTTGCATCGCGGGATGTCCTGCTGGCCCAGAGTGCCCGGGGTGGCTGGCCAGCGCCTGAAGACAAGGCGGAAGGACGGAAGCACGTGACAGTTGGACCCGTTGGACCCCCCCTCCCCCGTGGCCTGTGCGCATGAAAAGAAGGCTCTGGAAAGTTCTAGCAAGCTCTGGAAAGTTCTAGCAAGCTCTGGAAAGTCCTAGAAAGCTCTGGAAGGTTCTAGAAAGCACTAGAAGGCTCCAGAAAGCTCTAGAAGGCTCCAGAAGGCCCTAGAAGGCCTGTGGTCAAATCCTCAGGGCTCTCTCGGGACCTGGCGCTTCTCTGTGCTCCTCCTGACGGGAGGCGGGGCGGCCCGCTCAGGTGGCCCATCGCGATCCCCACTGTCTGTTGGCTCCTGGGGACCGAGCGGACGCGGCTTCCCCCTCAGCCTGGCCCTCCCGCGTCTGGGTGGGGCCGTGTGTGTGTGTGTGTGTGTGTGTGGTGTGTGGGGTGGGAGGCGAGCTGCACGGCTTTGCCTCGACGGACCGCGTGGGGCCCGGGCACGCCGCCCGCCCCGCCCCCTGCAGTGACGTCACAGCCCATGGCGTGCCCCGGCCCTGCCCGCCCGCCCCCCCCTCCCATGCCCCTTGGCGCCCTGGAGCTGTCCGGGGGCCGCCTCTGGGGCTTGGCGTGACGTGGGGGGGGGACAGGGCCGCCACTACCACCCCCTCCCGTGTGTGGGCGCCCCGCCCTCCAGGTCTCTGTCCTTGACCCTCAGGCTGCCGGGCCTGGGCTTCCGGCCTCCCGCCCCCCAGGGCCCCCGCCCCCTCCCCCCCCCCCCGCACAGGCCCCGCCCCTCGCGGGCGGCATCACGGCCAGTCCCCGTGGGCACCCAGGACCGCGGCTTCAGGGGTGCAGGCCCCGGACTCGCACCGCCCACCTGCGTTCCCTCACTTCAGCCCCCGCCGACCTTCACGGCCAGGCGGGCCAGGTGCCCCGCGGGGCCGCACGGCTGAGGCCCGACGCGTGTCCAGAGGGCCCGGGGAGCCCACCCCCACCCCTCACCCCTCACCGGAGACTCCGCGCGGGCGGCAGCATCAACGCGCAGCGCGGAGGCTGCGGACAGCGGCGCACTGACTCGGGCGCGAGCCCCGCCACGCCAGTGTCCCCGGGCCCCTCCCGGAGTGACCCCTGAGCACAGCGGCCTGGGCCCCCCATCCAGGACACTCATAAGGCGGCTGGGGCACCTGCTTTACGTGCCAGAGCCCCGGGTTCGATCCCAGCACCATATGCCCGCCCCGGCAGGTCCAGACGTGACCCCTGGCCCCTGAGCCCTGAGCCCGGAGTCGCCCTGGTATACGAGGGCACTGGGTGCGGGCCCCAAACTAGGACGACGGAACCTCAAAAATAAAGAAAATAAGCATCAAGTCGAGTCAGGGCCAGGAGATGACTCGGGTGCACGGGGTTCGAGTCCCGTGAGCATCACCTGGAGTCACAGCCCCCCACACCCCCAACCAGACGGCACGCAGGTCAAACCCCTTCCAGGAGTTGGAGGGAAGAAGAGGAGAGTCGGCTCTGCCTTTGTGTTTTGACCCCTGGGGGTGCCACTCTGGGGGCGCGGGGCGGGAGGGAGGTGCCGGGGCAGTGCGGGGTCCCGCCTGAGGCAGTTGTGTGTGTGTGTGTGTGTGTGTGTGTGTGTGTGTGTGTGTGTGTGTGTGTGTGTGTGTGTGTCTCCCCCCTCCCTCTCTCACTCTGGGCTCAGCAGGGCTGCTGCACTGTCGGGCGCCCCCTGCAGGACGCTGACGACCTTGCAGGTGTGAAATCATCATCAGCGCACACCCTAGCTGCACAGCCTTTGGGGGACAAGGCCAGAACCATGCAAGCTGGTTTTGCTAAGGGACCCTGCGTGATGACCCCCCCACCCCGGACCCTGGAGGGATACGGCCTGATACCGCACAGACCCTCACGAGCCAGCCCGACAGCAAGCCCCTCGCTCTCTGCCGGGGAGTCTGCGGGAAGGACGCGGGCCCCTGGCTAGTTCATGTCTCGGGGTGATGCTCGGGGGACCCTCGGCGCCGGGGGGAGCTGGAGTGAGCCCCGTGCGCGTCTCCGGCCTGGTCCATGCTAGCAGGGACAAGGTCCCTGAGCACCGGCATCGCCGGCTGGCGCTTCTCCCTGCTCAGGACCACTTCCGTCCTTCCTGCTCCAGGCGGGCGGGAGACTTCTGGAAGAGAACACGTGGGCCCACCCTCAGGACCCCGTGCCCCTCCTCTCTCCTAGGGGTCCCCGTCCCCCCCCACCCCCCCTCCGTCGGGCCAGGCTGCCCAGTCCCACGCACACAGTCTCTTTGGTCTCCAGCGCCGCCCCCGCTTCCCGGACCCCACCGGGCTCCATCTGCCGCCTCGAGACCCGGCTAGGGGCCTGCGGGGAGGGGGGGACAGCTCCAGGTGGACGCCCGGCGGGAGAGGGGGCGGCTCTGTCCTTCCGCGACCTCGCAGGCAGGGGCAGGGCCGGGGGGAGTCTGAGGACACAGCTTCTCTCCCTCTCTCCCTCTCCCGTCTCTCTCCCTCTCTCTCTTTCCCTCTCTTTTTCTCTCCCTCTCTCTCTCCCTCTCCCCCTCTCTATTTCTCTTTTTAAATATTTCTTTAATTTTATATGGTAGTTCACAAAATTTGATTCCATTTAATATTCAAACACCAACCCCACCACCACGACACCTCTCCACACCCTATTTCAGATGTTTCCATCCTGAACCCCGATCCCTGCCCCAACGTAGAACCGAAATAATACATATATTTGTATTGTTATGAAAAACCACTAAAAATGCTACAAAAAAGTACCCTTAGAGGAGAGGGTGAGGATTGTAGTATTTCACCCAGGGGCCATTAGCTCTTCTGTAAGAGATCACACACATGTTGTTAGAGGCTGACCTGTAAAATAATTACTTCCCTCTAAGGTTGGTTGCCTCCTGCTTTGCGGTGCCCCTGGAGCCAGGGTGTGTGGTGTGCGGTGTGCAGGAGTAGGTCACCGTGGCTGAGGCCCGGCCGAGCGTGTAGGGAGCAGCCTTGAGCCGTTGAGTCCTGGAGGGTTTCTGCTGCGGGGCTGGGTCCCTCGGGGTGGGGCGGGGTCTCACCTGCCCCCCTCCGGGGCGCCCCGAGTCTCTCTCTTTCTCTCTTTCTCCCCCTCCCCCTTCTCATCACAGAAGCTTTGCTCTAACTTTCTACATAGAAATGTCTAAGTAAAAAGATTCCACACCAAACTTTTGTTTTATTTCGGAGTGTATGCACCGCAGAGCGCACCCAGATTGAAGACATAGTTCAGAGCTGCTCTGTCAACACATTTAAAATAATCACAGTGCTGGGGCCAGGCTGCCGGTCCCCTGAGCCCGCCAGGACGGATTCCTGGGGGCAGAGCCAGGAGTCGGCCCTGAGCACAGGCAGCTGTGGCCCCAAAGCAAAACAATAAAAACCCAAACTAAATAACCAGTGCCTGAAAGCCGCAGGCACGGTGCCCTCCTGACCCCGGGGCGGACTCCAACACTTCTCCAGACCCCAGTGGCGCCCCCGTCTGGGATTCACAATGGCCCGGGCTGGGGCTAGAACCGAGGTCTCCAGCCTGCACCCGTCCCCCGACCTCAGACCGTCCGAGGGCCGCAGCTTTCCCAGGGGAGTCCCCTTTGCCCTGGCTGAAGTGTCCCGCGTCCAGGTACCCAGGACACTGACCCCGGCACAGACGTGGAAACTGACAGGGGCGCGAGGGGCAGTCAGTCCCCTTGGTGGGTTCAAGGACGAAACGCAAACACTCCGCGTGGTCTGTCGGCAAACGGAACCTCGACGAGGACATCAGGCTACTGCTTCCCCTGCACCCCTTCCGTAAACCACGCTGCCGAGTGAGTTTTTCCCTCCAAAGCCAAGGCCGCGGGAACAGGGAAGCATTTGGCGGGAGAGAGAGAGAACCGTGTGCTCGGGGAATGAGCGACCAGGAGGAGGAGGAGGAATAAGGGCACAGTCGAAGACAGAGCCGCAGGAAGCCAGAGCACTAGTCCAGTGAGGAGCGCATTGGCCGTGTACGCGGCCAATCTGGGTTCGATCCCTGGCATCCCGTAGGGTCCCCCAACCTCCGCCAGGATGATCCCCGAGCACAGAGCCAGGAGTCAGCCCTGAGCACCCCTGGGCATGTCTAAGCCCCTACAGGACACTGTGTGACAGTTGCTTTCTCCTTGCTTGGATGATGGTTGCTCCAGCGTCCACCCCCCACCCCCCCACCCCCCCGCCCATGGCACGGCCACGGCAAGGCCAGGCCACCAAAGACTCCGGCCACGTGTAGTGGGGGGCGCGAAGCGGGCGGAGGAGCAGTTCTCTCCGGCTGGCTTCAAATTCCAAATTCCGCATGAACAAGCAGCCCGGCCGTGCGAGGCGCAGGCATGCGGGTTCCGGGACTGAATCTCCAGGCCACACGGTGGCGGCAGAGGTGCTGGGCCGGCCCTCCCCAGCTCCCCGCCTGGCTCTCACCCCCATAATGTGCCTCCGGGCGCCAGCTCAGAGCACCAGCAGCCCTGGTCCGGAGATGCCCAGCTGAGTCCCAAAGTGGATGAGCGCCCTATAGATGTCTCTGGAACCCAACCACTGACAATCTCAGGTCCCAGAAGCGTGTGGCTGCAGCCCCCGTGATAGTCAAAGTGAGCAACGGACAATAAATGATCTGGCATCTGCCCCTGGCAGGCGGGCTTGGATGGCGGTGGGAAAATTCAGAAAAACATAATGGCCAAAAGGAGAGAGAGAGTATTGAGGAAACTGCCTGCCATGGAGGCAGGGGGAGGACTGGGATGGGGGGGGTACTGGGGACACTGGTGGTGGAGAGTGTGCACTGGTGGAGGGGTGGGTGTTCGATCATTGCATGGCTGAATCCCAACAGAAAAGCTTTATGTATCTCATGGTGATTCAATAAAAAATAAAAAAAAGTAATTTGGCGTTCGTGCCCAATTCAGTCAGCGGAATCAGTGGCTGAGTTATAGCAGTGCTCCTACATTCACAGTATCACTGCCATCCTGCTGCTCGTCGATTTACTCGAGCGGGCACCAGTAACGTCTCTATTCCCCCCAGCCCTGAGATTCCAGCAGCCTCTCCTACACTAGAAATAATAATTAAGAAAAAAGAACGGGCGGGAAGCCCGTCGCTTCCCCGCTGGGGAGCCAGCCGCCTCCCCTCCAGATGCTTCTGGATTCTTCTGTTCCCCGGGGACCAGCGATTTTTCTGGGATTCGCCTTGGAAATGGGCCCCTGCAGCCTTCCCAGACACTGACCCCTCCTGTGTGCCCACAATCAACCAGATGCCATCAGGAGTCTGTGCACGCTGAGGTGCCAGGTCGAGGCCCCCCAACCGCCCCCCGTCAGGGCCAAATGGCCAAATTCCCCTCTGGAAGCCACAGGGAGGCTCTCGGGGGGAAATCATATCCTGACCCTCTCCACCTCCCCCTTGCGATGTCCCTCTGCCTTCAGGACCAGCTCACGCGCTCTAGGTCTTTCTGCAGCCGTCCACAGGAAGCTACCGGCGGGGGCAGGACCTCGAGCTCACCCGTTAGTCTTCTGAAATAATTGCTGGCTTGGAGACAGTCCAGCAGTTTAGGCACTGGCCCTGCGTGCAGCTGATCCGGACTCAGTCCCCAGCTCCAGATCACGACTCTCAAGCACCGCCAGGAGTGAGCCCCGATCACAGAGCTGGGAGTGAGCACAGAGCCAGGAGTGGCCCTGAGCGCAGAGCCAGGAGTGGCCCCGAGCGCAGAGCCAGGAGTGATCCCTGAGCACGGAGCCAGGAGTGAGCCCCGAGCACAGAGCCGGGAGTGAGCACCAAGCACAGAGCCGGGAGTGAGCCCCGAGCACAGAGCCGGGAGTGAGCAAAGAGCACAGGACCGGGAGTGAACCCCGAGCACAGAGCCGGGAGTGAGCCCCGAGCACAGAGCAGGGAGTAAGTCCTGAGCACAGAGCCTGGAGTGAGCAAAGAGCACAGAGCCTGGAGTGAGTCCTGAGCACAGAGCTGGGAGTGAGCAAAGAGCACAGGACCGGGAGTGAGCCCTCAGCACAGAGCCTGGAGTGAGTCCTGAGCACAGAGCCGGGAGTGAGCAAAGAGCACAGGACCGGGAGTGAGCCCTCAGCATAGAGCCGGGAGTGACCCCTGAGCACAGGGCTGGGAGTGAGTCCCGAGCACAGAGCTGGGAGTGGCCCCTGAGCACAGAGCCTGGAGTGAGTTCCAAGCACAGAGCCTGGAGTGAACCCCGAGCACCGAGCCAGAAGGGAGCCCTGAGCACAGCTGGGTGGCCCCCACCCCCCAACCAAAACTTTTAAAAGCAGAAGCAAACGAGACCCCCTCAGTGGAGACCCCCTCAGACAGTCGGAGTGGTTGCCAAGGACGAGCTCATAGAGTCAGAAGTGACATTTCCAGTTAACTGAAACTCCCTCCTTGTTGAAAGGACTCGGACCCAACTGAGAGGCAGGAGAGGAGGGGAGGAGAAAAAAAGGCCCAACCCAAAGCAACAGGAGTGAGAGATGGCAGGGCCCGGGCCTGGCCGGGCGGGGGTGAAGTTTAAAAATACAGGCAGGCGACAGCTGGTCGCCATCACCCTCTGGCAGCGCCAGGCTGGGCTTCATGGGGACCCCCTCCCCCCTCCGCCCTCCCCCTCCCCGCCCCGCCGCGCTCCTTCAGCTGTTCCGGGCGCTCCCCACCCGGCCTCAGCCCGTCCCTGCCTCAGTGACGGCACCGGGTCTGGAAACCAGCTTGGGGCAGGGACGGAGCCCTCCCCGCCCCACCCCCGAAAGCCCCCTGGGAACACCCCACTGGGGGGTGAAAAGCACGTCCATGGCCCAGGCCCCAGCAGCCAGACTGACCGTGCCCCCCCTCCTGCACCCGGGCACTGCCACGGACGCACCCACAGGCGTGCTGGGCCCAGCCCGCACCCAGGTGAATTCCGGAACAACCTCATGGAGCACAGCTGCAGGAGGGGATTCTAGAACCTTCCCCGCCCCCCTCCCCCCAGACCAGGCGTCGCGGAGCCTTTGGCGCGCTGACTTCAGCGTTTGCCTTAGCCGTGGCTCGCGCCTGCAGACCGGCTGCCGGGGTCTCCGGGCCGCGGGCCGGGCCAAACCCACACGCGAGCCCCAGGGCGGGGGGAGCGGAGAGCGCGTGTCCTCCTCCAGAGCCCTGTGACGTGGCCTGGAGCCACTTGTCCGGGGCCTGGGGACGCGCGGTCACTGCAGAGGAGCCGGCGGGAGAGCCTGGAGTCACGGGGTCCTTTCACGTGCCCCCCGGGAGCAGCTGCCGCCAGCACGGCCGGGCAGCGCCTGCACGCTGGACGCCCCCGCAGCTGCCGTGTCCACGCAGCAGGGGACACGTGTGATGGGCTCCCAGCCCAGCCGGCCCCGCGCCACCAGCCTCCCCCACCCCCATGCCCCTGGCCCCGCCCCCTCCTCTCCTCGGTGACCCCCAGCTTCCTTCTCCACCCGCTGCTTCCCCCTGAGCTCCTGCACGGTTGGGGCCAGCGGCGTGAGCGGAGACGGGCCACTCCACTGAGCTCCAGGTCACCGGGTCCGGCCTCTGACAGCTGCGTGGGCGACGGCGGCATGAGCGACCCACCTTGGAGCCAGCCTGGACCTACCTGGCTGAGGGGGCCTTAGGACTCCACCGTAACGCACAGGACCCACGGCCCTGACCCTGCCAAACACCCCCCACCTTCTCGAGGAGCCCCCAAGTCTGACTCCGCAAACACACGCGGACTCCACGGGCAGAAGAGCCGCCCGGCCCCTGCAGTTACTGGGCTTGGCAGCCCCCGGGCCCTCCTCTGTCAGGGGCTCTGCTCGCAGCCCCCCACCCCGTCTCCCGCCCTGACTGGCACCTATGCCACAGGGCAGCCCCCCCCCCATCGGCCAGGACCACTTTCCGCTCTCCCCCCACACTCATTATTGTTGTTGTTGCTGTTATTTTGGCCGGGGGGCCATCCCCGGTGACGCTCGGGGCTTACTCTGGCTCTGCACTCAGGGATCGCTCCTGGCGGAGCTCAGAGGACTCTATGGGCTGTGGGTATCGAACCTGGGTTGGCCGCATGCATGGCACGTGCCCTCCCGTCTGCACTAGCACTCCAGCCCTGTTTGTTATTCTTCTTTTTTCTTTTCGGGTCACACCTGGCGATGCACAGGGGTTACTCCTGGCTCTGCACTCAGGAATTACTCCTGGCGGTGCTCAGGGGACCATATGGGATGCTGGGAATCGAACCCGGGTTGACCGCGTGCAAGGCAAACGCCCTCCCTGCTGTGCTATGGCTCCAGCCCCTATTATTCATTTTTAAAAAACTTTTTTTTTTGTCACCTTAGCTATGCTCAGGGGTTACTCCTGGCCCTGCACTCAGGAATTACTCCCGGTGGTGCTCGGGGGACCACGCGGGATGTGGGGGACCCACCTGGGTAGACTGCGTGCAAAGCAAACGCCCTCCCTGTTTGTCCTCTTGCCCTGGGCCCTGTTTATTACTCTTCAGTCACGACTGAACTGGGCCTATCGGGAAGAAGCCGTGTGCCAAGTGCTCCCAGGCCATGTCCCTCTTCCTCTGTCACGAAGACACGGACGAGCGCAGGGAGGAGGGCACAGCACCCACCCTCGAGTCGGACCCCCTCGGATGAGCCCTGGCCAGCAGCACGGTGACCTGCATCTCGTCGGGGGGCGGTGTGTGTGGCTGTGTGTGTGTGTGTGTGTGCGTGCGTGCGTGCGTGTGTGTGTGTGTGTGTGTGTGTGTCCCTGCCCAGAGAGCGGAGGAACACCCTCACTCAGACTCCAGACCGTGTGTGTGTGTGTGTGTGTGTGTGTGTGTGTGTGTGTAACTGCCCTGGAAAAGGCAGGCGCAGAAAGTCCGTTCCAGAGAGAGAGAGGGGGGGGGAGGGGGAGGGGGAGGGGGAGGGGGAGGGGGAGAGGGAGAGGGAGAGAGGGAGAGGGAGAGAGAGAGAGAGAGGGAGGGAGGGAGGGAGAGAGAGAGAGGGAGGGAGAGAGAGAGAGAGAGAGAGAGAGTGTGTGTGTGTGTGTGTATATATATAACTGCCCTGGAAAAGGCAGGCGCAGAAACTCCATTCCCTGCCCATAGAGCGGAGGAGCACCCTCACTCAGACTCCAGACCGAGATCCCGGCCGCGGGTCCTGTCCGTCGGCCTCTGAGCGACTCCTCAGGAGAAGGCCAGGCTCAGGAAAGGCCTCGCCTCCCTCCTCGGGGCAGAGGGCACCTTCTCTCCTGAGGTTTCCCCTCTCTCCGACCGCCTTCCTCTTTGCTCCACGCTGGGAAATGCATCCCGAGAAACGCGATCAAGGGCCAGCCCGGTCGGGCCCCGGCGGCCTCCCCCGACGACAGCCTTCGCCGGCGAGGACGGCTGGAATCTTGCATCACCCTCTGCCAGCAGCCCAGTATGGCATTCCTTCCCCAACACGGGCTGCGCCATGCCCAGGCACCGGGCACGTCCCTGGCCCCTGCGAGCCCAGGAAACTGCTCTGTAAACAGGGACGCGGCAGTTCCGATTCCCGAAGCCGGGATGCTGGGGCGAGCGGCTCTCCGACTGGGGCAAGCCCAGGAGCCTGATGGGTGTAACTGGGTCTGAAGCCCTAAAAAATAAAAACTGGGGGGGGCTGGAGCGATAGCACAGCGGGTAGGGTGTTTGCCTTGCACGCAGCAGACCCGGGTTCCAGCATCCCATACGGTCCCCTGAGCACCGCCAGGAGTAATTCCTGAGTGTAGAACCAGGAGCAACCCCTGTGCATTGCCGGGTGTGACCAAAAAAAAAAGCAAAAAAAAAAAAAAAAATGAAAACTGGGGACCCAAAGCGGGTTCCTGCCGCCTGCGGGCGTCTCGGGGAGGACAGAAGATGCTGGAACCTGGACGTGGACAGAGTCCTCCCGGCAGGCAGGATCTGGACACAGGACGCCTTCCTGGCCAGCAGTGACCTCTGCAGTTACCTCGGGGGTCCAGCCCTACCTTGGGGGGAACATACGGAAAACATTTGACGAAAGCCCACAGTGTAAGCTGGCTCGGCCGTCAGGAGACAGCCTGATCTGATTTCTCCAGACCGGGCCGTTTGTAGACATTTGGCATGCATTAGTTCAACCTGGCAAAAATGACACTTTCTCAATGCAGAGAGACGGCAAATAAACATTCTTTTTTTTTTTTTCCCTCCCCTTAAAGTTGAGTGAAAAGAAGTTTTAGCCTTACAAATTTCTCCCTTCTTGTCTTCTCTCTTCGCTCAATGCTAGATAACGTGGTGGACCCGAAGACCCCGAAGAGCACTGGGAGTTTCCCGGGACCCTCAAAGATGATGATGAAGGCAGATGCAGTTGCCCAGCAGGGTCAGAAATGCGAGGATAAAGCAAGCTGGAGTCTGGGACAAGATTCAGAACAAAATTTGCCATGGCATTTCCAGGATTAAAATTTGTGCTGAGGGCTGAAAAGATAGTATAAATGGGGGGGCCACCCAGTTCCATCTCTGGCACCCCTGACCAATGCCAGGAGTGAGCCCCGAGCACAGAGCCGGGATTCAGCCCTGAGCACAGAGCCGGGAGTCAGCCCCGAGTACAGAGCCGGGAGTGAGCCCCATGCACAGACCCGGGAGTGAGCCCTAAGCACAGAGCTGGGAGTCAGCCCCAGGCATAGAGCCGGGAGTGAGCCCCGAGCACAGAGCCGGGAGTGAGCCCTGAGCACAGAGCCGGGAGTGAGCCCCGAGCACAGAGCCGGGAGTGAGCCCCAGGCACAGAGCCGGGAGTGAGCTATGAGCACAGAGGCGGGAGTGAGCCCTGAGCACAGAGCCGGGAGTGAGCCCCAGGCACAGAGCCGGGAGTGAGCCCCAGGCACAGAGCCGGGAGTGAGCTATGAGCACAGAGGCGGGAGTGGGCCCCGAGCACGGAGGCGGGAGTGGGCCCTGAGCACTGCCAGGTGTGGCTCACACCTTCTCCCACGACTGTCTTTGTTTCGAGGCAGCTGTGCATCTGGGAGCCTGCGTTCAACCCCCAGCGCCTCCGGCTCCCCCGAAACTGCTGCTCGCCGTGTATCCTCGGTCCCACACAGGCCTTACCAGATGTGAGCCACAGACAAAACAACTTGACACACAAAACTAAGCCTGCACAAGCGGTTGGTCCAGTTTACAAAGACTGACAAACAGGCAGGTGCAAAAGAGATACGACGACAGCCCGACCCACTCGGGCTGTGTACGACAGACACTACCGAGGCTTCCGTGCCTCAAAGGGACTCGGCTAGCAGCGACTGCTAAGTCTAAGTCTGTAATATCCAACTTACAGTACTGCAGGGATGATGAGAGCTGAGAGAAAAAAATAGAATGTGTCTACTAGCTTTTTAGGGGCCGGGGGGACCTGTCACCATTCAAAACCACCAACCAGCCTTCCACAAAGGAAATGAGCTCCCCGGAATACAAACGCCACCCCGGACGGGGGAACAGTGAAGGTGCTTTTTTTTTTTCTTTTTGGGTCACACCCGGCGATGCACAGGGGTTACTCCTGGCTCTGCACTCAGAAATTATCCCTGGCGGTGCTCAGGGGACCATATGGGGTGCTGGGAATCGAACCCGGGTCGGCCGCGTGCAAGGCAAACGCCCCAAACGCCCTCCCCGCTGAAGTGAAGGTGCTTTAAAGAAGCAAGACTGAGACACAGACAGAAAACGCTTCAACTCAGCCTCAGTCGTCTGCAAAATCCTCAGCTGGCTCCTCCCCGACGGAGCCAAGGCGGGCATCTGCCTTCTTCCTCTAACGCACTTAGCAACAGAACACACAGCCCAGAGAGCCCCGCCACCCGGGCACAAACCCCCCTCCCCCAGCCTCACCCCTGCCGCCTAACTCCAAAGCAATAAACAAGAGCATGTGATTTATTCGGACACGTGGCGAAGTTGGCGAAAGCCCGAGAAGGGTTCTCCTTCCCCAGAGGTCGTCAAGGGGCAGGAAACACTCCCGGCAGGCACACAGAGCGTTCCCTGTGCGCACAGGGCGGGGAGCGGCACTCACATAGATCTGATTTCTCTTGTATCGCTGGTGTAAGTTGTGCATGATGGAACCCCCGTGCAGCTCCGTCAACGTGGCCATGTCGTCCACGCCCTCTTCGTTCATGGGGTGCATCGCGGTCACCTTCTGATGAGTAATTGTGCTTTGCTTGTACGTGAAAACCTGTAGGGGGGGTGGAGAAAATGTCTGAATGGTTTGATGAGCATTCACATCATTACCATATTAGTTATTTTACCCACGAGACAATTTCAGCACAGGATCCTGAATACTGCACAGAGATTTATCATTTTTTTGGTGGAGGTCACACCCAGCGATGCTCAGAGGTGACTCCTGGCTCTGCACTCAGGAATCACTCTTGGCGGTGCTCGGGGGACCATACAGGATGCCAGGAATTGAACCTGGGTCGGCCCTGGGCAAGGGAAACGCCCTACCTGCTGTGCTATTGCTTCGGCCCCAAATTGATCATTTTCTAGGCCAGAGAGATAGGACAGCCATTAGAGTACTTGCCTTGCAATCGGCCAACCTGGGTTTGGTCCCCAGCATCCCATATGGTCCCCAGAGCCCTACCAGGAGTAACCCCTGAATGCAGAGCCAGGAGTGAGCCCTGAGCCCCACTGGGCGTGAGCCTCTCCCCCCTACCACCTAATCTGATTCTATAGGATGTGACTGTTTTGACACTGTTCGATGTTTTTAAAAGACACTTATTCAAGTATTAACCATCGTGGGGCAGCAAAGAATTCACAAAGTGACAGGTTATTTCATATATATATATATACATATATATATATATATATATATATATATATATAATGGTAAGAAGCATGTCAGTTCAAGCAAAAGCAAAGTTTCAGGAAGTAATTCTGTTTCAGTACATACACTGTATCGCACCTGGCATGAGTCTGGGAATTTCAAAGCTTCACACTAAAGCTCCTCAGTGTGTTTTATCAGTTCCCCATGAGGCTGCAGACTCGATCAGAGATCGGAATGCATCTTCACATTTCTGAGAACTACCCTTGGTCACTACCCCTCCGAACTGGGATATGTGACATTCCTGGGACTTTTGAAAAAGCAAATCCTGTCTCAGACTTCTTGAAAAGTTGGGCTGTCTGCGTGACAGCCTGTCTTCCTTAAAATTCCAAACACCAGCTCCGAAGGCTGCTACATGCGGTGGCACGTACACGGGCCGAGTCCGACACTGCTGCTGACTCAGGCCGGCAGGAATCTCTGAAACCGACCCAGTGCTCTCGCACCCCTGGCTGGGCACCGGCCCCCCGCTCCATCTGGGGGGCAAAGGTGGGCCCAGCACATCCAAACTCGGGCAGAGCGGAGAGCTCTCCAGTACAGACCCCACTGGCCCATTTTATTTATTTTATTTTTATATTTTTGGCTTTCTGGGTCACACCCAGCGATGCACAGGGGTTACTCCTGGCTCATGTACTCAGGAATTAACTTCTGGCAGTGCTCAAGGGACCCTATGAGATGCTGGGAATTGAACACAGGTCGGCAAGGCAAACGCCCTACCTACCCGCTGTGCTACCGCTCCAGCCCCTGACCCATTTTAGACCTTCATTATATTCCTCATTTTATATAAAACCAAAACAAAGACACACACACAAAAAAGCCAACACGAAAGTCACATGAAGAGTGGAGGGTTCCCTGGAAGCCACACATGCAGCCGATCTAAACCCCTTCAGACTCTCCCAGACTTAGTGAAAAGTGCTCGTGGGTGGGAGGAATGGGCAGAGGGGAGTTTTGGTGGTGGGTGCAGTGAACGCTCCAGAGGAATATTCTGGTATGAGGTCAGATCCCATGATTTTTTTTTTTCTTTTTGGGTCACACTTGGCGATGCTCAGGGGTTCCTCTTGGCTCTGGACTCAGGAATTACTCCTGTCAGTGCTCGGGGGACCCTATGGGATGCTGGGAATCGAACCCGCATTGGCTGCGTGCAAGGCAAACGCCCTCCCTGCTGTGCTATTGCTCCAGCTCCTTGCTCGGCACTCAGGAATCACTCCTGGAGAGCTCGGGACACCCTATGGGATGCCAAGGATCGAACCTGGGCTGGCAGCCTGCAAAGCAAACACCCTCCCCGCTGTACTTTCGCTCCGGCCCCTCGGCCCCCGGTAATTCTACGTCCTGTCAACTAGTGAGACATCAAACAAGGGACAGAATCCAACCAGAGAACAGAGACTTTTGAAAGGGCTGGGAGGTGCAGAGACACCCCAGGCGACTTCCTGGAATATAGTCGCGAGCTCTGCGCCTGGGGCGTGTCTATTTTTAAATAGCAACTGGCCGCCAGCGACAAATGGTAGTTACTGCAAAGGCGAATGAGCCACCAGGGAAATCCAAAGTACCAATCCAACGGCGTCCGCGAGCCAGGAAAAAAGGGCATGTTTGATTTTCCTGGAGAAAAATGAAAGGCTCCGCGGGGGCCGCGGCTGCCACAGGAACCACAGGGCTGGTCCCAACCAGTCCCGGGAGACGGCGAGGCCCGGGTCAGGGCCACCCATCTCTTAGAGGCCGGCCCCGCCCCCAGCTCTGCCTCCCCGCCACGCCACGCCACGCCAGCACCCGCGGGGGAGGCAGGCCCGGGGCGGGCGGTGTGTGGCACCCCCGGGCACCAGGGCACTCGAGAGAGATGCACAGGATGTGCAAGCGTGTCGGGCAGCCCCGGGAAGGAAGTTACGAAGCAGGTTTCGGCTCCCAGGAGAAACTGCCTGGAAGCGACGTGGAAAGTTCCAGAAGTAAAAGCAGCAGTGACTGTCTTTCTGTCCCTCCCGAGCTGGCCATGGAATGCAGATGCCATTCAGGCAAGTGTCCTAGACACACTCTAGATGTCTGGTGACCAGCCCGGCCTCATTCTATTTGTTTGTTTGTTTTTTTGAGTCACACCCAGCGATGCACAGGGGTTACTCCTGGCTCTGCACTCAGGAATTACTTTCAGTAGTGCTCAGAGGACCATACGGGATGCTGGGAATCGAACCTGGGTTGGCCGTGTGCAAGGGAAATGCTCTACCCGCTGTGCGCCCCCCACCCAATCCCCTGGCCTCATTCTTTTGCTTCCTGGTTTTGTCGCCACACCTGGCAGTGCTTAGAGAGGTTACTCCTGGATCAGTGCTCAGGAATTATTCCTGTGGTATAGGGGAACCATATGGATTCTGGGGATCGAACCTGGGTCGGCCCCGTGCAAAGCGAGGGCCTTACCTGCCGGGCTCTCACTCCCACCGCACTTGGCTGGGTCATCTAAAAAAGGTCCAGTGCTCAGTGGACAGCACTCCTCTCCGGCCTGGGGCACATCTGGGCAAAGAAGTGGCGGTGTTTGCACTCGGCTCTTGTGCCCACTACTCCCGGCACGTTCACCCACACAGGAGGGTCTCCCTGAGCCTGCGGGGCCCAAGCTCCTGCCCACGAGATGGGCTGGCTGGTTCCACAGGGCCCCGGAGAGGAGACAGGCCAAGACCGGGGCACGCTTCTCCCGCCGTCCCGCAGGCTGGCGGCAAATCCTCCCCAGAGCCGGCGGCTGACCTTCCCCTCCTGCCCAGCAGGACCGGACGTGAGCTAGAACGTGTCTGTCTTTATATATGCTTTTCAGAAGAAACCTACACCTACGCACCGGGACACGAATGAGGTACATGTAGATGAACACAGAGAACACACATGAACCAAGTTCTATGTAAACAGACACACATGTGCATACTGCATAAACACGTATATGGTATCTGTAGATAAACACACACCCATGACATATACACATACACTATATAGTAGACACTGAGGTTTCATGTCCTAGATACATGGAAATATAGACATTAGTGTGTACGTTACATGTGAGTAGACACCTACACACATACATACATACGTATGCACTAAGAAAGACTAAACTTGGAACAGATATCCCAGGGGCCTCTCTATGTGCCCCAAGGGCGGAGAGACAGTGCATGAATCCACGGGCAGATGAATTCTAGTTGGGGCGAGAAGAGCTCTGAGCAGTAATCCAAGTTCCCACATGCCATCTCTCCGATGTTTTCAGGGATACACAGGTGTAAAGTGAGCCCGTTCCACTGGGGAAAATCCAGAGAACCAGGTCCCACGTGACCGCGAGAAGACAGAATCACAAGGCAGATGACAGTCACGAGAACAGTCAAGGGGTGATAAAGGAAAAATATAAAAATGCAATGGCCTCGTTCTTTTGGGGGGCGTGGGGGGAGCCGGGCCACAGCGGGGGTGCTCAGGGCCAGCTGCGGTGAGGCTGGGGATGTCCTGCCAGAGACGCTGGCCCCGCTCAAGGCAGGCCTAACCCCCCGAACTATCTCTCCAGGTCCTTGGCTCTGCCTTTCTGCACCGATGCAAGCGGCTGGAAGCAGGGAAATCAAAGTAGAATTGCAGAGCAACTGTGAAGGAGTGAGGCGGCCATTCATTCATTCATTCCTGGGGGGGGGGGTCACATTTGTGGAAACCTCAGCAATTGACACGAACACTCAAGTGGCTGAAGCAGCTTTTTTTTTTCTTTTTGGGGTCACACCCGGCGATGCACCAGGGTCACTCCTGGCTCTGCACTCAGGAATTATTCCTGGCGGTGCTCGGGGACCATATGGGATGCTGGGAATCAAACCTGGGTCAGCCGCGTGCAAGGCAAACACCCAACCCACTGTGCTATCGCTCCAGCCCTGAAGCAGCTTTCATACATTTGCGAAGAGAATCTGTTCATGAGTAGGGTGCTGGCCTTGCACACAGCTGACCTGGGTTCGGTTCCCTGCATCCCATATGGTCCCCCTGAGCACCGCCAGGAGTAATTCCTGAGAGCAGAGCCAGGAGTGACCTCTGAGCATGCCCGGCTGTGACTCAAAGTCATAAGCAAAGAAAATCTGTTCATACGTTGCAGGCCCTGGCAAAGCGGGTTCCATTCCACTAAGGAAGGAGAACAAAATACACGTTTTTAATAGAGTACCATGGGAGGGATGAGAATACAGGAAGACACAGAGGGGCAAGGGGGCGAGGTACACGAGCGGGTCCTTCCTCTCAGCTACCTGGGCCTAGCTGAGTGGGCAAACTCTAAGGACGCCAGGAGGGGGCCCGTTGGCTCTGGGAATCCAACTGTGCACTGCCCGGTCCACTTGGCATTGGCTTCCGTCAGGCTTTGAAATTAAGTTTAGAGACGAATAAGACCCCACACTCTTGTTTAAGACTTTTAAAGGGAAGTTTCCCTGGAAATACCAAAAGTCCCATTTCTGGGGTGCCAGGGAAAAAGCTCAGGTCCTAGTACACACCCGTCACGCCCCGTACACTGAACGTTTCCCAGCCCCTTATTCTTCTGGCATCAAGTATCAGGACTGTAGCTGTGCCAGACTATTTCCAAACAGCAGAAAAGAAAATTCTAGCCGGAACTCCATAAAACAGCCCCTCCTCCACGGGGCATCTACTCAGAGAAAGGCGGTAACGTCGAGAAACGGAGCAACATGTGGAATAAGATTAATAGGCAGGAAATCAATTTCGAGAAAATGGGGCCTGAGAACAAATAGCTCCTGTTCTAGAAACACCAGCCGCTGGTCACAAGACGGACTGGATTAAGCACGGGAGCAAACGAAGGCAACCCATCAACGCTATTGGGAAAACAACCTGGAAAAGGCTTAGCCCTGGGACCACTTTAGGATGAGAAGGAAAAGGCCAGGAGCCAATTAGACCAGCAGGGGCGGCCACTGAGCAGCCCCTTCTGCCCCTAACTTAGCACAGACACCCACGGGCGGCCGGGGAATGTGACCGGGAACCTGTTGAGCGTTTAGATCTCTCTGGCTGGTCATTCAGAAGTCCTCGTCTCAGAACCTGTCTCCCCCCAGCCCCCAATCAGAGAGAAATAAAAAGTAAACAGGGGGCCGGAGCGACAGCACAGCGGGTAGGGCGTTTGCCTTGCACGCGGCCGACCTGGGTTCGATCCCCGGCATCCCATATGGTCCCCCAAACACCGCCAGGAGTAATTCCTGAGTGCATGAGCCAGGAGTAACCCCTGAGCATCGCTGGGTGTGACCCAAAAAGAAAAAAAAAAAGTAAACAGGCCAGAAGGGAGCCGCAAAGGGGCAGCGCGCTCTCCTCGCACGCCTGAGTCCAGCCAGACCCGGCCCCCGGCAGCACTGTGTCTAAGCACTGCATCTCCAGACACTCTCAGCCGAGTGCCCGGCCCCTGTGGCCCCCAGCATGACCGGGACCCCCCAACTCCCAGCTGTTTTTAAGGGGATCCTGTGTGGAATGGGGAAGACAGCTGCAAGGGCCGGAACATGGGCAGGTGGGGCTGATCGCAGGCGCCGCACGGACCCCCAAGCACCGCCGGGTGCATGCCGGGTGACCCCCCGTCCCGCATCATCGTCGGGCCTGCAGTGTCACCCAGTATCTCCGGTGTGTGGGCCCCCTGGCTCCAGAGCACTGTTGGGGAGGCTTTGCCCCAACAACTACAGAAAAATCCCGCTAGGTCCTCTTTGTGGATAGAGTGGAGAGAAGGTATGTTCGACCTAATGTCACCTCACGTAAGTCTGAATCTTCTAGAACAGGCCGTGGAGCTTGCCCCCGGGAACATGTGGGACAGCAGAGAAGGATTTTTCACGGTGACCACTCGGGGCAGAGGGGAGGAAGGAGAGAAAACGCTGCTGGCATCCAATCAGTAAATGCCAAGGATGCTGCTATGTTCCAGCGAAGAATTTTCCAGAATGTCAAAAATATCAAGTGGCAAGGTTGAGAGACCTTGGCCCACAGATGTGGTCCGTGCCCACCCACCAGACATCCCAGAGCCGGTAGATTCTCGAGAGAATGGGAGCCCACCAGCGGCGAGACACAAAACCAGGCACACAGACAAATCCTTCGGGAACAACCACAAGCTTTGAATGGCACTTAAAGCTCAGGCCGAGGGGCTGGAGCAATAGCACAACGGGGAGGGCATTTGCCTTGCACGCAGCCGACCTGGGTTCTGACCCGGGTTCCGTTTCCAGCATCCCTTATGGTCCCCTGAGCACCGCCAGGAGTAATTCCTGAGTGCAGAGCCAGGAGTAACCCCTGAGCATTGTCAGGTGTGACCCAAAAAGCAAAAAAGAAAAAAAAAGCTCAGGCCGAGAACAGCACATCACTAGGTTCTCGACCCTCCCCGCCTCTCTCTCTCCCTCCCTCCCTTCCTTCTCACGCAGACCATACCCAGAAGTGCTCAGGGCTTATTCCTGGCTCTGCACTCAGGGATCACTCCTGGAGGTGCTCGCTCAAGTGACCACCTGGGGTGCCAAGCATGGAAGCCAGGCCACCGAGTGCAAGGCAAGCGCGTTCCCTGCTGCGCTCTCGCACCTGCCCCCAGACTGTTTCTGATCGGACCCAACCAGCTGGACGGCAATGCCGGCGAGACGCAGGGCTTGACTTAGAGTCTTATCATTTCCGGTCAGACTAAACGGTCCATGATTATTCCTGCACGTGCCCGGCCCAGGGCTCGGGCACCTTCGCACAACATCTGGGTCACGAGGGACCGGCCACTCTCCTCCTCAAGAAACTCGCTTGGGGGGCTGGAGTGATAGCATAGCGGGTAGGGTGTTTGCCTTGCACGCAGCCGACCCGGGCTCAAATCCCAGCATCCCATATGGTCCCCTGAGCACCGCCCGGAGTAATTCCTGAGTGCAGAGCCAGGAGGAACCCCTGTGCATCGCCAGGTGTGACCCAAAAACAAACAAACAAAAAAAAACCCACTTGGCGAGTCACGTCTGGCGACAGCCCAGCAGCACCCTTAGTGGGGTTTGCTCTCCGCTCTTCCCGGGAGCTGGGAGTGGCGTGGCTGCTCCGTTAGTCTCTTACCTGGTCTCAAACCATCTTCCCCGCCGGGCTCTGTTCTGTCTTTCGACTCTTTCCACCACGACCCCCAGGCAGAAACGTCTGCGCCTGTGCACAGAGCGCCGGTGTCCTAAGCTTGCAAGGGGCCCCCTCTGTCCTTGGCGATGCTGGCTGTGACCGACCCGGTGCCTCACTCCGGTGGGGCTGAGCCCCAGTTCCAAGTAAGGAGACTTGCCTTTCTGCCCCAGCGCCCGGCCCAGGCCTGCTGTCCAGACTCAACGAAGACCAAGGCGTGAGTGGCCTTCAGAAAAAGAGGGTGAGTCGCTGAAAGTAGACTAGAGACTGTACATGATGGCCACTCAATACCCCTATTGCAAACCACAACACCCAAAAGGAGAGAGAGAACAAATTGGAATGCTCTGCCACAGAGGCAGAGAGGGGTGGGGGGATGGGGTAGGGGGGGTGGGATGGATACTGGGTTCATAAGTGGTGGAGAATGGACACTGGTGGAGGGATGGGCTCTCGAACATTGCATGAGGGTAAAACAAGCACGAAAATGTGTGAATCTGTAACTGTACCCTCACTGTGACTCACTAATTAAAAAAAAATCAATAAATTATAAAAAGAAAAAAAAAAGAAAAAGAGGGTGAGTTAGGAGAGGCAGGGCAGAATGACCATAATGTGACCAAGAAAGGCTTATCACTGGCTGCCTGTGTTTCTTTCTTTTTTTTTTTTTCCTTTTTTTGGTCACACCTGGTGATGCTCAGGGGTTCCTCCTGGCTCTGCACTCAGGAATTACTCCTGGCAGTGCTTGGGGGACCATATGGGATGCCGGGGATTGAACCCGGCTCGGTCACGTGCAAGGCAAATGCCCTCCCTGCTGTATTATCGCTCCGACACCAGCTGCCTGCATTTCTCCCAGAACCATGCCACCTATATATAGCTCAGGGACAAGGCAGGAGATGCGTCCCTCCCCTGACCCATGAAAAAAGAATGCCCCTCCCCCACTAAAGAAGAAAAAGGTGTGGTAAGAACAGCTAACTTGGGCGGAGCAACAGTACATCGGGAGCTGCCATGCACGGGGAAGGGCCCCGGCTTCCTATGTGGCCCACCAGCCCGCCAGGAGTAAATTCTGAGCACAGAGCCAGGAGTAACCCTGAGCATCCCTGGGTGTGAACCCAAAACAAAAACAACAAGACTAGCTAATTTGTCAACAACTGAGAAAACAGAAGAAGGAAACATTAAAATTAGAAATCACCATCATTAGCACGAGTGGGCACCCCAATATTGGAGATTCTCCCGCCAAGGGGACGCCAGAGCAGGGAACATGTTTTCAGAGGAGAGAACAGGGGGCCTCAGAGCGAGGCAGGGTCTGAAGGAGCACTGGGCGCAGAGGCAAGGAGCCACATTCGGTGCCTGTGCTTATGAGGATCTTGGCCCGCTGGTATCCTGAGACGCTATTTGCCACCACGCTTCTACTTAATCCCCTGGCACCAGCCTAGCCTGGCGTTGTGCCCGTTTCACCAGGCACCTCACTGCGTCCTTTCTGGGGGACTCCGTGAATTGTCCTCCATTTACTGGCTCATTAGTTCATGAATTAAAGTTTGATCAAAGACAAAGGCTAAGACTTCTGCCTCCTGATGGGCTCAAATGGGCGAGAGGGGGAAGGAGCTGCCCCGGCCAGCTGGGCTGCGGGCGCCAGCTCTCTGCCACTCCATGCCAGGGGCCGGGGAGGGAAGGGCCCAGTCCGCTCCACTCCAGCCCCCACCCCTGCTGCTGCCGCTGGAGAGGGTAGGTGGGGCCCCTGCCCGAGAAACCTCCTAGGAAGCTGCACTGGAATCGAATCAAAAGCAAAATCAGACGCGTTTAATGGGGAACTCATGCCAAGAGGCTCTTGCTTTTGAGCCCAAAGTGGACAGAGATTTGGCACCCGAAGGAATATGATCTTGGAGCTGGAGCACAGCGGGGAGGGCGTTTGCCTTGCACACGGCCAATCCAGGTTCGATCTCCGGCATCCCACAGGTTCTCTCCCCCCCCCACCCCGCCGAGCACCGCCAGGAGTAATTCCTGAGTGCAGAGCCAGGAGTAGTCCCTGTGCATCGCCGGTGTGACCCAAAAAAGGCAAAATAAATAAATATATAAAAGAGGAACATGATCTTTTTACAAATAATTCCTATACCCCCCGGGGATAACTACTAAACACAGATGAGGGCAAGATGTGATTTTCTTCTTTCCAAAGAGTCACACCGGGCAGAGGGACATGGCGCCCCCGAGAGCTGGCAGCCGCCCCAGACACGTCGATGGGCCTGTCACCACTGTTCCGTCCTTTGGGAAGGGGAGAAATCCTGCTGCTCATTTTTAATTAATTCATTTATTTTGCTTTATGGCAGAAACTCAAACACGAAAGCTGGTTCTAGCTTTAGTGATTCAATTTAAAAAGAAAAAGGAAAAAAGTGTGAAAAATGAATGTTCTGAATCCTCCCGTGAAGAGCCGAGTTTCTCTGCCTGCTGCTCACCGCTTTCTGAGCATCAACCGGGAATTACGAGATAACACTCATGCTACGTAGGAGTTCAGGGAACAAAAATGGGTTCGGAATGATTCCAGATTCCAGGCAGAAGCCAAAACTCACTTCCGGCAGTGAGCTTGGCAAGGTACCTACTAGGAGGGCAAGGGGTGGGCCTGGCCCCGGGGCCGGGAGAAACACCGTCCAGACGGTGCCAGGAAGCTGGTGGCTTGGAATGGGGCATCGGGAACGTCCACCTTCCTGGTCCGGTCCCATCCCGCCAAGAAAATATCTAGAAACATCAGGAAAATTCACTTGGAGTGAAGGAAGGGGTTCTGAAGAGACAGAAAGTCAGAGAGAGGAAAGACTGTAAAGCATTTAGTGACCAAGGAGGGCCAAGTTCTCCCTTCAAAAACCGTGTTTCGGGGGCTGGAGTGATAGCACAGCGGGTAGGGCGTTTGCCTTGCACGCGACCGACCCGGGTTCAAATCCCAGCATCCTATATGGTCCCCTGAGCACCATCAGGGGTGATTCCTGAGTGCAGAGCCAGGAGTGACCCCTGTGCATCGCTGGGTGTGACCCAAAAAGAAAAAAAAAAAAAAACCCATGTCTTGTAAGAAACGTTAATCGCTGGGCACGCGGGGGTTTCCCCGAGCACGTGGGCGAGGAGCAAAGTTGGGAGGATCAAAGAGCGTTTGTTTTTCTCCCAAGAGAATCAACAAAGACTAGATTGCTGCTCTTTCCGTCCAAGACAACAAACAGCTGTCTACAAGGGAGCGTTCTTATCCAAAAAAAAAAAAAAAAACTAAAGCCACAAGGGACCCTGGTTCAACTCTTTTTTTTTTTTTTTTTTTGTAATTTAATGAAAACATTTTTCTTTGCAACCCGGTGGCTTACAAAGCCTTTCCTGCCCTGTTTCACGCACGCCGGGTTCCCACGGCCTAAACCAGAGTGTCTGCCTGCAGATGTCCCCTTACCCCTTGCTCCACCACAGACGGCAAACGTGGGCCCAGCCCAACGCAGCCGGGCTCCCTCTGACACCTTAGGACTCGCATCAGAAAATGACTTAGGGGGCTAGAGTGATAGCATAGCGGGTAGGACATTTGCCTTGCACGATGCCGACCTGGGTTCGATTCCCAGCATCCCATATGGTCCCCTGAGAAATTACTCAGGGGTAATTCCTGAGTGCAGAGCCAGGTGTGAACCCTGTACATTGCCGGGTGTGACCCAAAAAGCAAAAAAAAAAAGATACTTAGTGTGGCCGGAGCGGGCACAGTGGAAAGTGGAGAGGGCCTTCGCCTTGCACGTAGCCAACCCGGGTTCGATCCCTGGAATCCCATATGGTCCACCTGAGCACTGCCAGGAATCATTCCTGAGTGCAGAGCCAGGAGTAACCCCTAAGCATTGCCAGGTGTGACCCAGGAAGCCCACATCCCACCAAAAAATAGACTTAGTCAACTTTTTTTTTTTTAATCATATTTTTTAAAAAACTTGAAGGGGCCAATGAGATAATGAGGTGGGGTGGGGTGTTTGACCTGCACAAAGCCTGACCCAGGTTTGATCCCTGGCACCACACAGGGTACCCAAGCCCAGCCAGGATCCCTGAGCACAACTGGGTGTGACCCCAAAACCAAAAGGAAAAAGGTAAGGTTCGAATTTCCTTATCTGTAGCCAGGGAGGCTCCCGTTAGGAGCATGCGGGGGGGGGGGGGAGGGGGAGCACAGGCCATCGGGTACCAGGTCCGGGCCGTGATGCCAGGGACACACCCAGAGCCGTGGTGCTCTGGGACAAACCCAGACGGCCCCAAGCACTGCTGGGTGCGAGCTCTCCGGGTCAGCGCATCACTCTAACCTCTTGGGAGAAGACAACTGACATGCCAGGCAGTGGACTCAGCAGGATCTGGGGGGGAACCAGACCCCACCAGGGGTGTCTGAGGCCAGGCACCTGCCCTCGGGGGTGGCTCCAGGCTCCTGCCCTCAGGGCTGGTGGGGGCGGGCGGCAAGAACAGGGCTCCATCAATTCCCCAAAGGAGGCTGAGAGGGGGAAACTGTTTCCAGAGCCTTGCAGCCAGCCCTCCAGAAGGAGAATGCTGGGGGCGTCCCCTGAGGAGACGCCTGATTGGGGTGCACCCGCCCACCCCCTTTTGTTTTTATTTTTTTTATTTTTATTTATTTATTTATTTTCCTAAATTCTCTCCTGTTACCAACATTTCCTAGTCGATTATAGCATTTCCCTTTCATTTTTATTTCTAATTATTTATTTATTTATTTTGCTTTTTGGGTCACACCCAGCGATGCTCAGGGGTTACTCCTGGCTCTGCACTCAGGAATAACTCCTGGCGGTGCTTAGGGGACCATATGGGATGCTGGGAATCGAACCCGGGTTGGCTGCATGCAAGGCAAATGCCCTTCCCTCTGTGCTATCGCTCCAGCCCCTCACTTTTGTTTTTTAAATTCCATCACCGTGAGATGCAGTCACAAAGCTTTCAGGTTTGAGTGTCAGTCACACAATGATCGAACACCCATCCCTCCACAAGTGCACATTCCCCACCAGCCATGTCCCCAATATCCCCCTGTCCTTTCCAACCCTCTCCCTGCCCTTACGGCAGACAATTTCCCCCATACTCTCTCCCTACTTTCCGGCATTATGGTTTGCAATACTCAGAGGCCACCGTGTTTGGTTCTTGGTCTACTTTTAGCACACACCTCCCAACCCGACTGATCCCTCCAACCATCACTGCCTTAGTGACCCTTCTCCATCCCGGCTGCCTTCTCCCCCCGCTCACGGGACAGGCTTCCAGCTATGTTCCCTGGCCCTTGTGTCTACTGCCCTTGGGTGTCAATCTCACAGTAAGGTATTTTATACCCCACAAAGGGGGGTGCGCCCCTTTTTGAGGGAACACGCTCTAGGGAAAGGAGGAGCGGTGAGGGCATGGAGGGGCAGCAGGGCCGTCTGGGGGGCTTTTCACGAACACCACATCCTCCGGCAAACAGCACGATGCCATGAGCCAGTGCACGGGGAGCCGCGTGCAACACGCCTCAGGGACTCCGGACCACCCAAGCAGTGCAGGGAATTAAGCGACGAGATGGGCTGTGGGGTGGGGGTGGGGGGGCACGCTGTATGCTGGGAGAGCCTCCCCCACCCCCCCAGCTCTTCCAAGTGCCCGAGACGATAATGAAGATCTAACGGGAGCAGGAGGCTCACGGGACGATGAACTCAGCGTCACACGGCGCCGGGCCAGGCAGCCGGCAGTCAACAAGCGCCAAGGGCCCAGCGTGACCCTCCCTGCGGCTCTATTTCTGTACCCGGTGTGGCGGGTGGGACAGGAGAAGGCCGGGAAAGCAGAACCAGCGAACTTGGACTAGGACCAGAACATAGGCCGGTTATTTCTCAGCCAGGGGCCCCGGGGGGTGGGGTGGGGAGGGGCTCCCTGGATATCCCAAGGGGCCACAGGCGGAAATCTCCCGGGAGGGGCCCGGCCCAAGACCACGGGGCAAACTGGTGGGATGGGGAAGGGGTTCGGGAAGGAACCAAAGTCCAAAGAGGGCCATAAATTAAAACCAAAAGCCTGAGAAACAGTGTTCCGTAGGGTACAAACCCTCAGAGCACGGGGTGGGGGGGGCGGGGGAGGAGTCGGGACCTGGGGCCGCCGTCACACAGCATAGCACGTTTCAGGAAAGGGAAAGAAGGGAAAAATAGAGAATGAAGATTTCAGAGACTTGGGGCGCTACTGATTTTTAATTTTTTCCCATTTTTAAAAACTGAGTAACAGGGATAGACTGTTACTGAACATTTACAAAGTTGTTCATGATTGGATTCCAGTCATGTAATGTTCCAACACCTCACCCTTCACCTGTGTACTTTTCCACCAACGCCCCCGTCTCTGTCCTGCCCCCTGCCTCGATGGAGGCGCTTCCCTCCCCCTCTCTGTCTCTCCCTCCCTCTCTCTCCCCGCTCTCTGCTCTCTCCCCCATCTCTCCATCTCTCCTTCCCTCTCTCTGCCTCTCTCTGCTCTCTCCCTTCTCTTCCTCTCCTTCCTCCCTCTCTCACTGTCTCTCTCCCTCAGTCTCCCTCCCTCCCTCCCCTTCTCTCTTTTTCTTGTTCTCTCTCTCCTTTTGGGCCTTATGGTTTGCAATGCAGATACTGAAAGGTTATCAGGAATATAACCTTTACATGTGCTCTTCACACACCCCTCCCGTCGGCCACAAACTCTTGTGGCAAGCTTCTAATTATTGACCTGTTCTCCTCGGCCCGTTTACTCTCACCTTGGATATTAGTCTCATACAGTGTGTGTGTGTGTGTATAACATATATATAAAATATATATATAATATCCCACAAATGAACGCAGTCATTCTATACCTGTGTCTCTCTCCTTCTGACTCCTTTCACTCAACATGATACTCTCCATGTCAATCCACGTATAAGCAAATGTCATGACTTCACTCTTCCTAACCTCTGCATAGTATTCCATTGTGTACATGTACCATAGTTTCTTTATCCAGTCATCTGTTCCCGGGCTCTTTGGGGAGTGCTTTAATGTTTGGGAGTAAATACCAACCCAACCACCACCAGAAGACCCTACCACAGGCCTTGACCAAGTCCTCTGTCCTAAGTGGCTATCTGTGGATATTGATCCCACGTCAACAGAAACACACAGAGGGTACCAAGGCCTGCCAGACCGTGTGAAGGAAGGGCAGGTCCACGTGTGAAGAGCAGCAGGAAGCCATGCCAATCTCTGGCCTGTTTTCCAGCAAAGCTAATGCACCAGAGCAAGGAGAAAAGAAAGGGCTTGGGAGGTGGCACAGGGACCCAAGAGCACGCACCTGGCAGAAAGCCCGGGGTCTCCTGACCGTACACCCAGGGGCATGGCCTGAACCCTAATTTCTTTTTGCTTTTTGGGGGGTCACACCCGGCGATGCACAGGGGTTACCCCTGGCTGTGCACTCAGGAATTACCCGTGGCGGTACTCAGGGTAATTGAGTATGGAACTATGGAATGCTGGGAATCAAACCCAGGTCGGCTGCATGCAAGGCAAATGCCCTACCCGCTGTGCTATTGCTCCAGCCCCAGAACCCTGATTTTTTGCCCCCACAACAAAGGAAAGGGAAAGAGGCTGGTTTGGTTGGGTTGGTTTTTGGAAAGAGGCTGGGTTGGTTTTTTTCCATTTGAAAGAACACAAAAGTGGAAGAGTTCACAGCACACCTGTCCTAAGAGACGGAATGTTCTGGAAGGCCTAGGCGCCTTCTTGGCAGCCTATGATGGAGGACGCTGGGATGGAGACCCACGGCATCTCCAGCCACCATGAACACGCACTGCTAATTAAATCCAACGCATGCAACGTTTACATGTCTTTAGAGATGTTTTGACTGCCGACACAACAGAAAACAGATGTAAGCCCTTATTTCAAATGTCTGATTGCTAACAAATTAACTTAAAACAACCCGGATCTGAAAGAGAGGGAGGCCCCTTCCCAATCTTAGCTCTCTCGGTTCAAAAGTATGAAAAAGAGGTGATTTAAAATGCTTCAGGGCTATTGACATAACCTCCAGCCTGCTGGGGGCGGGTGCATTGTTCAGAAACGGTGCCCGTTTCCAAACATGGTCCATCCTAAAGCTGGCGCAGGCTTCTCTGTGTGTTAGAAGAACTGGCCTAGTGTGGGTAATTACTTTTTGGCGCCAAGTAGAACCTGTAGCAGCAGGGACTGTATAAACGGCGAGTTGCATGGCTAGACACCACGGGCAGTTCTGTCCAGCAGGTCAAGCTGACCGCCGGAAGTCTCCATTTCAGCAAAACAACCCCGTCGGCTCCACCCTGAAACCAGGATCTGCCCCCACGAGCTGAAGACCCTTGAGGTGGGGCAGGCAGGGGGCTCAGGGTTAATGTCATTGGTAAATTTCTCTCCTTTTTTAGGGCTTCCTCTCTCCTGAGCTAGGAAGTATGTTTTGTAATTTCCCCAATCCCACAAAGCTCCCAAATAAAGGGGGCGGGGGCGTTGGGGGCTAGAGATACCAAGAACTCATACAAACCGCATCCACGCAGACCAGTTCTGTTGGAGCGTCTCACAGTGGAGGCGGGCCCTGCTGCCAAGGCGTCGGCAAAACCTTCTCATGAATAAGCTTTGGGGAAAATGTGTCTAATAATAAAGCCATGATCTCTGCCCAGTCTCATTAGTCCAGGCTCCGGAGGGCTGGGTTGGGGTGGCTGGAAAACACACACACAGACACACACACACACAGTCCAGGCTATGGAAGGCTGGGTTGGGGGCCGGCTGGAAATCACACACAGACACACACAGACACACACAGACACACACACACACACACACACACACAGATACCCCTATCCCTCCCTCCCATTAGTCCAGACTCTGGAGGGCTGGGTTGGGGGCTGGCTGGAACTCACTCACACTCACACACACACACACACACACACACACACACACACACACATACACATACACACACGCATGCATGCACGCACGCATGCACGACCCCTCCCAGCCAAGCCCCGGACTGCTGCAAGCAAGGCTTCCTAGGACAGTATCTGATAAGGCGCAAAAGGGACCAGTCACAAAACGCACGACCCCGTCACTCAGGAGAGCAGTTTCATCTTTTCTGTGTTCATCCGGAGGGTGTTGGGGGAGCTCCAGGCATGTGGGGGCTTCCAGGTCACTCCCAACATCGCCTGTACCCCACAGAGCACGTCTGGGTGTATCCTCCACTAAATCAGAAATACGCTAAAACAAAAACAAAAACAAATCAACCAACTGGGTGTTCAGTTTGCTCTCGGAGTGGGGCAGCCCTTGGGTAAGTGCGTCCCATAGAAACCGCCTTTCCAACCCAGCCTGGGCAAACCAAGTGGCCTCACTAAGGCTACGCTCCGACACCGGAGGTCTGGGTGCAGTTTCCGAAGCTGAGTAGGAGATGCCAAGACGCGGGTCAGCCTGTTTTCTGCCCGAGCTTTCTGTTGGCTGTTTAGAATGTACCGACACTCAGGTCTGGCCCTGTTCGGGCAGCTGAGGACATACAGACACACGCGAGGGCCAAGGGGCCGAGAGCCAGCCTCTGGCAAGGGGAGCCTGGTGGGGTGCTCTGAGCCCACGGGGAGTGGAACGGGAAGGTCCGGGAAGGAAAGGAGGAGGGAAGTGAGAAGAGGCGCCCGGGAGGTAGGAAGGGCAGGGCCGGGGCTTGAGACCCACCAGTGAGAGGGGCGTGGGGGGGCCGGGGCCATGGCACAGCAGGTCAGGCACTTGCCTTGCTCATGGCTGACCTGGCTTCAACCCCCGACACCCCCGAGGGTCCTCCGGGCCGCCAGGAGTGATCCCTGCGCACCGCCGAGCATGGCCCAAAAGCCAAAAACCCAAAAAAACAAAACAACCACCAACATTGGGGAAGAGTCGAGGTCCGTGTCTACACCGCAGTTGCCAACACTGAAGCGTGTGACCCAGCAATCACCACCGAGCTGGAAAATGTGCCCGTGGAGGCTGCGCTGGCGTAAGGGATGCGGGAGACACCGGTGCCGGGGCGGGTGTCCCAGCACTACACGCCTGGCACCCTGGAAGGCCCCGCCTGCCAATCGCCGTGTCTAGAGGAAAGCACTGATGCAGCCAACAGGGTCGGGGTGGGAGTGGGGGGCGGGGGGGGTGCACGGCGGCCAGCGCTCGGGCTGACCTCTCAGGTGCAGTGAGTGGGGACCGCCACGGCCCGCGGTGCCCAGGGCTCAGCCCTGGCTCTCGGGGACTCCCAGGAGCCACTCAGGGCCAGCTCCAGGGACTGTGTGGGATGCTCCCACCCACCGAGAGCCTTCCCTGCTGTGTTAGTCTCCAGCTTCAGACAGTCACAACCCCAAGGTTTAAATGTCTCGTTTGTCTTGGAGCCACACCTGGAGGTGCTCAGGGCTCTCCTGTCACTCTGCACTCAGGGGTCCCTCCTGGCTGGTCTGGGGGGCCCACAGACGGCTGGGCGCCAAACCCAAGTTGGCCGCGTGCAAGACAAGTGCCTTACCCGCTCTCGCGCCAGCCCCCCACAACCTTCTAATACTAAAACAGCTGCTCTGGCCTGACCACTGCTAAACGGCCAGTTCAAACCCTTCCATGCTGCCTCTTGGTTGAAGCCTGGGACTCTGGTGTTGCCTCCTACCTCCCACCCCCCGACCCTCCAAAGCAAATAGACAGTGCTGGGGAAATGAGCATAGTTTTCTTTTTGCTTTTTGGGTCATACCCGGTGATGCACAGGGGTTCCTCCTGGCTCTGCACTCAGGAATTACCCCTGGTGGTGCTTGGGGGGCCTTATGGGAGGCTGGGAATAGAACCCGGCTTGGCCGAGTGCAAGCCAAACGCCCTACAGCTGTGCTATCGCTCCAGCCCCAGCATTTTTCTTTTTTTTTTTTTCCTTCTGAATGGAGCCACCTCCCATGGGCAGTGGGGCGGGGCTGGTTAATACGTCATGCCGAAGCTTCCAGATCTTCTGAGGCTCATGAACAGGCTGCAAACGGGTCCGTGCAAGTGAGAACAGGAAGGTTAAGTGAGGACACTCATAAAGAGTAATGATATGATGACAGGGGAGCTTCAGATACTTAACCCGCATTCCTGCTTCGTCAGAATCGCCCCCAGCAGGCAAGAGCACCGGCCCGGGGCGGGCAAGTGGCCTCCTCAGGCAAGCTGGGGGGAGACGGTGTGTGCAGAGCCCCGCTCTCTCTACGCAGCTCCCCTGCACTCGGGCCCACGCAGGACTTGTAGGACTCTGCTCCCGGCCACGGCGACACTGTGCCTGGTGACAAGTGCATCTGTGCAGACCCAAACACGCGCCTCCCGAAGTCAGTCTTCAGCCCTCACTCTCACCCTCTGAACCGCCGAGGCCGGCAGTGGCCTGGTGTCTTTGGCCACTGACACTTGGCTGCACTCAAGGGCCCAACTGGGTAATCTGGGAAGTTCCAGCCCTCCAGGGGTTCATCAAGCCAAACCTCCAGAGACCCCTTGGACGGGGTTCAGAGAGCCGAGGGCTGCAGGGGACGTGGCGGGGCTGGGCAAGTGGCATGCCAGGAGCCAGCCCGGGACCTCTGGCTCTCTCCCCAGATCTCGGCCTGAATTTTTTGTTTATTTTTGGGCCACACTGGGCTATGCTCAAGGAGCACTCCCGTCTGGCTCAGGAGACCATATGGGATGGGGAGGGGGGCAGGGGGGAAGGCGGGAATCGAACCTGGCCACGTGAAAGGCAAACGCCCTACTGCTCCGCTATCACTTCCGCCCCAGCCCTTCCAGATTCTTGTCATTAACGGGTCGTCGAGGGAGAGGGTGCATTTTCTGAGCCGCTGCACGAGCAAAGCCACTGAACCGAGTCTCCCGCCTGGCGTTGGTCGCATGGGGGATGACCTGGGCTTGCCACTGGCAGCTCAGAGGGCTCAATCTTTATTTTTTAATTGATTTATAGTCTCTGGATCTTGGCTGTTGATGGAATTTCCTGGGGGGGGGGCGCGCGAGAGAGAGCGCACACCAGTTTGTGGGTGTGACTGCCAAGCAACTGGAAAATGGGGGCAGAGGAACTGGCAGAGGAACCCAGGTATGCGGGACCCGGGGTTGAGCTCTCCGAGCCTGCTTCAATTGGGACTGGGCCTTCTTCACCCACATACCTCATTTTCCAGTAGCTTGGCGGTCACACCGGTCACACCGACAAACTGCCCCCAGCACCGTGTAATCCCATCAACGGCCAAGATCCAGAAACTATAAAACAAAGCTCCCAGGTGACCTCTTAAAGTCTAGCCCACTGATATACCTAAAGCAGCACACGTGTGTTTGGTTTTAACATACTTGCTTGTATTGTCTTATATATGCTCTCCGTCCCTCTCGGGAGTGCCCGGCAAGCTACCGAGAGTATCCCGCCTAGTTGGCAGAGCCTGGAAAGCTCCCCGTGGTGTATTCGATATGCCAAATAAAGTAACAATAATGGGTCTCATTCCCCTGACCCTTAAAGAGTCTCCAATATGGCATCATTTGGAAGGACGTATAAGGAGAGGCTGCTAAAATCTCAGGGCTGGGACGAATGGAGACATTACTGGCACCCACTCGATCAACTCGATGAACAACGGGATGACAGTGATAGTGATTTTTTTAATTGAATCACCGTGAGATACAGTTACAAAACTTTCATGGCTGAGTGTCTGTCATACAATGATCGAACCCCCATCCCTCCACCAGTGCACATTCCCCACCAACGATGCCCCCAGTATCCCTCTCCCTGCCTCTCTGGCAGGCAATTTCCCTCTTACTCTCTACTCTCTCCACTTTGGGCATCATGGTTCACAGTACAGATACTGAGAGGCCATCATGTTTGGTCCTTAATCTCCTAGGGGGCTCAGTCTTGCAGGCCCAAGCCCTCATCCTCAGGGCTGATGCTGCCTCTCGCTGTTACATTTTGTGTTGCGTTTTCAACACTCTGCTGGCGCCTGTAGTTTATTATTTCCTTTTTTTTTTTTTTTTAGCTTTTTTGGGTCACACCTGGTGATGCTCAGGGGTTACTCCTGGTTCTGCACTCAGGAATTACCCCTGGCAGTGCTCGGGGGATCATATGGGATGCTGGGGTTTGAACTGGGTCGGCTGCGTGAAAGACATATGCCCTCCCTGCTGTACTATTGCTGCGACCCCCCCCCCCTGTTGCTTACTTTTGTGTTGCCCACACCTGCACTGGCACTGGGTCCGGAAACCCTCTCACCCTAAAAACGCTTCTTTAAAAACCACGTGACTCCGATGGAAGCGAGGAGGGAGGGGTGGGGCCTTGTGTGCAGCCCACCCTAATTAGCACCACAGCAATCCCTGAGCAGAGCTGGGGCTGCCTCTCACCCCCCACCCCTGTCAAATAAAACAAGATCACGTGCCTAGGAGGTGATTTTCTTCCCAATGATTTCGATCTACCTTTTCCTTCGAATCACATGTTCCTTATTTAACTTGGGGTTGGCTGACTGGGTTCATAGGACTTTACATAAATCACCAACGGAAAATATATTTTAAGATGATAGTGTCCATATCTTGGCGAACAACCCTTGAAAACAGAAACTGTACCCAATGACCCCGAGATTTATCCACTGCTTTCTCCAGCAATGTCTACCTGGCTTTCTGGGTAGCAGTCACAGTAAAAAAGGGAAAAATGCAGGGGGCTGGAGTGATAGTGAGGCAGGTAGGCATTGCTGGGGCTGCCCCCTGCCCTCCACTCCCTCCCCCCAACAAGAAAGAAACGACGGGGCTGAAGTGATAGTACAGCAGGGAGGGCATGTACCCTACATGCAGCCTACCCAGGTTCGATCCCCGGCATCCCATATGGTCCCCTAAGCACCACCAGGAGTAATTCCTGAGTGCAGAGCCAGGAGGAACCCCTGAGCACCTCCAGGTGTGACCCAAAAAGAAAAAAAAAACGAGAGAAAGAAGTTATAGTAAGAGGAATGTTTAAAAAGAAAGCAAGAAAACTCAAGTTTAAATTCTTTTTTTCTTTTTTCTTTTCCAGCTAGTTGATCTACCAGAACTGAATTTTGAAAAGTAAAGGTGGGATCCTGCAGCAAAGAATACAAAATAGGCATGAAGAGGGTCCTAGAATCTAGTCTCTACCCACCTATACAGTCCTAAGCTATACCCCTGGTACTGCGTTTTCCTTAAAACTGTTATTTCAACCCAACTTGAAATTAGGTGAAAGTTAAAGTAACACTAAGACACAGGGTGTATACTGACGATACTGTAGATAAGAAGCAATGTTCCTTGTAACTCAAGGCCTACAAGAACTCTGAAAGTTTTATGGAAACCCCAGCTAAGAAATCAGGGGCTAAGGCTGGAGCGACAGCATAGCGGGAAAGGCATTTACCTTGCATGCGGCTGACCTGGGTTCGATCACATATGGTCTCCCGAGCACCGCCAGGTATGGCCCCAAAAGCAGAAATTAGGAGCAGAGTTGGGGAAAGCATCCAGGTGGCAGAATCCATGCCTGGGTTCGAGCCGTGGCACATTTGGTCCCTCCTCCCAGGCCTCCTGAGAGCTCGGGGACCCCCCAAGAACTGCTGCGGGTGGCCCCTCTAAACACTGAGGGGGTAGTTCCTCTCTCTACAATCTGTTCGATTTGGAAGCATGCCAGTCAAGATTTTCTTGGAACAAAGGATTCCTTAGCTTGTTTTCTTTTTTGCGCAGGACTATCAGAGCCTCCCCCTAAAGGGGTGAGGAGCTGCAGAATAATCCAAACCAGGTCTCCGGGCAAAGGAACGGGAATCATTTTTTTCTTGCTGCAGCATTCAACCTCGCTCCGAGACCGGGTCCAGGAACGAGGGCCCCAGAGCCGGGCGGGCGTTTCTTCCTGTTTACTCCGAGACCCAGATGCTAAATTCACTGCAGCCGGGGACTAAGTTTCGAAAGGCCTAATGAGGCCCTAATGAGAAACAGAATGATTAAGCTCTTCACGCACCTTAATTTCTGGGATTGAGGCTGGAGCGATAGCACAGCGGGTAGGGCGTTTGCCTTGCACACGGCTGACCCGGGTTCGATTCCCAGCATCCCATAGGGTCCCCTGAGCACCACCAGGAGTCATTCCTGAGTGCAGAGCCAGGAGGAACCGCTGTGCATCACCAGGTGTGACCCAAAAACCAAGTTAAAAAAAAATAATTTCTTCAAGATTAATTTTTTTATTTTTTGGCTGAGACTGTTTTACTTGCATGTTAAAGTTGTCTTTAACAATGAAGCGACAGGGCGGGGTGGCAGTCCAGGTGTCAAGCCTTGCACACAGCTGACCCTGGCGCGAAGCCCAGCACCGCTTATGATGCCCCGAGCACTGTCAGGAGTGATCTCTGAGTGCAGAGCCAGGACCAAACCCTGAGCACTGCCGGGTGCGGTCCCCAGATCAAAAAGAAAAGAATCGGAGGCACAGAAGTATAGAAAGGCCCTGGCCTGGCCACCTGAGAGACGGAGCCCTTGATGCCGGTCTCCGGGAATTTCCGAAGCAGGAATCTGACATGTGGGCATCACCGAGGCTCGGTGCCTAGGTCCCGGCTTCGAGGGGCAGCCAATGCAGACCGCCCTCGCGGCCGCGTCACTGAGGCCGTTTTCCACGTAGCCAGAGCGCGGAGGGCGAGGGCAGCTTTGGGAGCGGCCATCCTCACGTCACACTCTCCTCAAGATCCTGAGGCTAATCTGCCGGGACTGGCTTCCCTCACGCCCGGGTTCTCACCACACCGATAGCTGCCTCGCACTCACCGAAGGGTGACAGGCATTTCTGGGCGTGAGATGGAATGTTCTAGAAAAAGAAACCCTCTGCTTTCTCCCTGCTGGGCGTGCAGGCTCCAGAGAGACCAGGGCCGTCACCAGGCCTCCTCCCGTGACTCAGGAAAGGGCCCGGCTGTCCCCTCCCTCTCCCCGGCTCTCCCCTGCCAGACGGAGATGGAACAGGAGAGGAACCGGCTCGACCCGAACAGGTTTCTAAATGACCCAGCTGGCCTTCTAAGTGGGGACAGTCATTGTCTCCGTGTGGGGCCCGCCTTCTGGGTGACGCCCTGTAAAACACGGAAGGTGTCTACACAGCCCCGGGACCTCCCTCGTCCTTGAAAGTGCTCTGGGAAGTGAGTCTTAGCCTCCCATTTCACAGATGCAAGGAAGAGAAATGGCCCTCATGACCCAAAGGAAGTCCACGGGAGCCAAGGACGGCAGCCGCTGCTGTCCCTCAAGTCATCCTTGGTTTCTCAGGGTCACCCGTTTGGTCTCTGCCAGAGAAGACCTTTCCTTTGCACAACCTAGATACAAAGTTTCAGTAGCAATGAGTCTGCATCACAGCACAGAAGACTCATCACTTGGTAGTTAGTGGCTGCTACAATGTACCCAAGTTCCAGGGAGCCTTGGGGAGCGAAGCAGAGGAACAAACGCCCCATTGCAGGCCGGAGAGAGAGCACGGGGTCAAGGTACCTTGGGATCCGGGCATTGCCTATGGGCTCCTAAGCACTGCCAGGAGTGAGCCCTGAGTAACGCCAGTGTGGCCTCTAAAAGACCAAGAAATACCCCAACCAATTCATCTCCACCCTTACGGAATACGGAGTCGGGAGGGAGCCCTGTAATAACCAAACTTATTTTCAATTAGAATTGTATTCGTCTAATAAGGGTTAATAGCGTTTTTTTTTTTTTTTTTTTTTGGCTTTAGGGCCACATGCAGCAGTGCTCAGGGATCACTTCGGTCAGTACTTGAAGAACCATATGGAGTGTCGGGGATCAAACCCCGGCCTACTGTGTGCAAGGCAAGTACTCCACCCATGTACTCTCCCTCTGACCCAGTTTGATTTTTTCTGCCCCCTTTCAGGGTCACACTCGGTGATGCACAGGGCTTACTCCTGGCTCTGCACTCAGGAATTACTCCTGGCGGTGCTCAGGGGACCCTATGGGATGCTGGGAATCGAACCTGGGTCGGCCGCATGCAAGGCAAACGCCCTACCCGCTGTGCTATGGCTCCAGCCCCTTGGTTTATTTCTGTTCCACTCGGCAGTCGCCTTTTTTATTTTTTTTAATTTTTTTTATTTTATTTTTTTTTATCACCGTGAGGGTACAGTTACAGATTTATACACTTTTGTGCTTATACTTCCCTCATACAAAGTTCGGGAACCCATCCCTTCACCAGTGCCCATTCTCCACCACCCGTAAACCCAGCGTCCCTCCCACCCTCCCCAATCCCATCTCCCCCCCACCCCACCCTGCCACTGTGGCAAGGCATTCCCTTCTGTTCTCTCTCTCTAATTAGCTGTTGTGGTTTGCAATAAAGGTGTTGAGTGGCCGCTGTGCTCAGTCTCTAGCCCTCATTCAGCCCGCAACTCCCTTCCCCCACATGGCCTTCGACTACAATGTAGTTGGTGATCGCTTCTCTGAGTTGACCTTTCCCCGGAACGTGAGGCCAGCCTCGAAGCCATGGAGTCAACCTCCTGGTACTTATTTCTACAGTTCTTGGGTGATAGTCTCCCACTCTGTTATTCTATATACCATAGATGAGTGCAATCTTTCTATGTCTGTCTCTCTCTTCCTGACTCATTTCACTCAGCATGAAACTTTTCATGCCCATCCACTTAACTACAAAATTCTTGACCTCCTTTTTTCTAACAGCTGCATAGTATTCCATTGTATAGATGTACCAAAGTTTGCTCAACCAGTCATCCGTTCTGGGGCATTCGGGTTTTTTCCAGATTCTGGCTATTGTAAACAGTGCTGCGATAAACATACATGTGCAGATGTTGTTTCGATTGTACTTTTTTGCCTCTCTGGGATATATTCCCAGCAGTGGTATTGCTGGGTCAAATGGGAATTCAATATCTAATTTTTTGAGAATCGTCCAAATTGTTTTCCAGAAGGGCTGAACCAGTCGGCATTCCCACCAGCAGTGAAGAAGGGTCCCTTTCTCCCCACATCCTCTCCAACAGCGGTTCGGCAGTCGCCTTTTACTTTCTTCACTGAACAGAAGCACCTCAAGTTCCACCCAAGTTATTGCGAAAGGCCAGATGTCATCATTTTTAATAGCGGCTGTTTCCAAAACACGCTATGGAAGGCTCTTTAAAACCAGTAAGACATCTGAACGCTGTTCATCTCAGACTGCTCCCGGACAGGACAACCTTGCCATTAGCTGGTCACCATCGGTCATAAAAACTGAAATGAAAAATAACCACAACAGAAGAAAGTGCCTCCCGCCCAGCTGGGCGTTTCCACAGTGCACCGTGGTGCGCAGACTGACTTCGGGGCTGCTCTATAAACCCGCGCACGCGGGTCTGACAGAGCCTGGGTGGCATCACTGGGGCTGCCACGCACGTCTCCACTGCAGGAATTAAGGCTGGCTCCGCTTACTCTCTTCAAAATAATGTCCCCTTCCCCAAACTCGATTCACCCCTCCCCGCCCCTTCATCTCCTACTGTCATTTGACAAAAGAATTTTTTTTACTATTTTTGCATCACACCTGGAGATGCACAGGGGTTACTCCTGGCTCATGCACTCAGAAATTACTCCTGGCAGTGGCTCGGGGGACCATATGGGATGCTGGGGATCGAACCCAGGTCGGCCTCGTGCAAGGAAAACGCCCTCCCCACTATACCATACATCCGGGACGGATGCTTCCACTTAAGTCCGGCGAGACACAACTGCTGCTCCCTGCGCCCGACAGACAGTACAGTGGGGATGGCTCTTGCCTAGCACTGGGCCGACCTGAGTTCAATGCCTGGTGCCATTCTAAACCCCCCTGCCAGGAGTGGTTCCTGAGCACAGAGCCGGGAATAAACCCTAAGGACAACCGGGTGAGGCGAAAAACCAAAACATATCATCTGATCCGGTCTCTGCCGGAACACCGGGGCCGGCGTGTGCTGGTGACGGTCAGACGCGGCAGCCTTAGCTCGGGGGGCTCACGGGCCCCGGCTGCCAGCACTGCCCTCCCGACACCGGGGGCCCAGCTACCCTACGGCCCACCCCCCCACCCGCCCTGGGTACACCTTAGGGCTGGGGCTTTGCTGGAACATGAGGATTATTCAGAAAGGCGACAATAATAGCAACTGAGGAGTAAAGTTTACTTGTATTGTTATTTGTATTATTACCGCTGGGGCGGGGGTTGGGGCCACACCCAGTAGTATGCAGGGGGTGAGCTCTGGCAGTACTTGGGGGACCCTGTGGGGTACTGGGGACTGATCCAAGGCGGGCCACATGTAAGCATCTTCACCCCTGTACTGTCTAGTCTTTTATTTTTATTCATTTTTTAAAATTCATTTTTGTTGGGGCTGGAGCAATAGCACAGTGGGTAGGGCGTTTGCCTTGCACGCTGCCAACCCGGGTTCAATTCCAGCATTCCATATGGTCCCCTGAGCACCGCCAGGAGTAACTCCTGAGTGTAGAGCCAGGAGTAACCCCTGAGCATCACCGGGTGTGACCCAATAAGCCAAATAAAAGGAAAAAAATTCATTTGTCTTTTTTGGGGCACACCCAGAAGGGCTCAGGGGAACATACTTGGTGCCAGGGATTGAACCCAGGTTAGCCACAAGCAAGGCAAGTGCCTTAACCACTATACTACCTCTCTGGCCCTGTATATCTGCATTATCTTTAAACTCTTCCTCCTTCCACTTTCAGAAATGAAAATGGCTCCATAATCAGCACGTGCTTGATTTATTAGGGGCCCCAACCTCACCAGTAGCAGGATTCCCCCCCCCCCCTCCAACTGAACAAACTGCTACGGTGCTTCCAGGGGGAACGCGAAATAAATTCAAAGCACAGTCTCCAGACTGAGATTCACCGAGGACTTGGCGCTGGCTCCATCCTTAAGAGCCTTTCAGGTTGGGGCCGGAGAAACAGCACAGCGCGGGGAGGGTATCTGCCTTGCACAGAGCCAACCCGGATTCGATCCCTGGCACCCCATAAGGTCCCTCAGGCACTATTAAGAGTAATTCCTGACAGCAGTAATAAGGGCCAGGAGGATCACACCGTGGTTTGGAAGCCGGCCCCAGATGCTGGGGCAAAGGCAGCTGGGATGGAGAAGGAAGCACTAAGTCCATGATGAGTGGAGGGATCGCCCGAGATGGGAGATGTGTGCGGAAATAGACCAAGGACCAAACAGGATGGCCTCTCAGTATCTGTATTACAAATCATAATGCCCCAAATGAGAGAGAGAGCAAGAAGTAGGTGCCACAGAGGCAGGGGGTGGGGTGGGGTGGGGGTGGCGGATGGGACACTGGGAACAACGGTGGTGGAAAATGTGCACGGTGGAGGGATGGGTGCTCGAGCACTGTGTGACTGAAACATAATCATGCAGGATTGTAACTGTATCTCACAGTGATCCAATAAAAATTACTATTATTTTTTTTTTCGGTGTTTTGTGTCACACCCGGCAATGGTCAGGGGTTACTCCTGGCTCATGCACTCAGGAACCACCCCTGGCGGTGCTCAGGGGACCACATGGGATGCTGGGAATCGAACCTGGGTCGGCCTCGTGCAAGGCAAGTGCCCTACCTGCTATGCTATTGCTCCAGACCCCAAAATTATTTATTTTTTTAAGGAGTAATTCCTGAGTGCAGAACCAGGAGTAACCCGTGAGCATCATCAGGAGAGGGGCCCAAACCCCAAAACCAAAGAAGTCTTTAAGCCATTATTACAACGCAACATGCAACAATAAAGGCTGAAAGTTAAAAAGAGCCGAAGAGGAGAAGGCTACCCTCCGAGCCTGGCGCGGGCCTGCGGTCAGCGGGAAGCAGGCTTCCCGAAGGACGGCGGGACTGGACCCCCTGTTGGCCACGCAGGGTCAGATCCTGGCTGTGTGACTGGAATCTAAGCGTGTCATCCCCTCTTCCCGCTCTCCCCAGATCAACCGCGAATCAAAATCCCCAAACGGCCCGAGATAGACGCGCTTCTTGCAGGCGCCACTGTTTACACCACAGCTGACCTAGTCAACACAGTGGTGTCCAAAGCAACACACTTCCTTCCTCTGCGACACGGCCTGAAAGCGCTCCAGCATTTCAAAGAGTGCAAACATATGCCAGTGCACACAAAAGAAGTGCAGAAGCAGGCGGGCCTCGGACATCTGCTCTTCCCTGACAAAAAAAAGGCACTCGGGGTGGGCTCTGATCGTGAGCAGAGACGGGCAGGGAGCGTCCAGATGGCTTCGCTTTCCTTCAAAGGTGACCGAGGAGGAGACCCATGTTGGCACCAGGGAAGCAGCCTAGTGGGTGAGAAGGAGCCGCGTGGCACTCACAGGCCTGGGATTGCTGTAAGAGCCACGGGACGTGCTCACGGCAAAGGAAGAGGCTGAGTGACCTGGGACGACTTCCCCGGCACGCCGGCCCATTCGGCCATCCCCGGCGTGGCAAGGAAACGGGTTCCACCCACGGGCACCACCAACTCCTCACCTGTTTCTCATCAGGCCCGGCCTGGCACTGTTCATGCGACACGCCAGCCCCCAGCTGCATATGACTTTCAGGATTTAATTTTTTAATTTTTTATTTTTTTTAGTTTTTGGGTCACACCCACCCGGTGATGCACAGGGGTTACTCCTGGCTCTGCACTCAGGAATTACTCCTGGCGGTGCTCGGGGGACCATATGGGATGCTGGGATTCGAACCCGGGTCGGCCGTGCGCAAGGCAAATGCCCTTCCTGCTGTGCTATCGCTCCAGCCCCGACTTTCAGGATTCTAGAAAGGGAGATAAATTCTCAGGTCAAGAGGGCCCATTGACAGAAGGGGCACTGGCCGGGTGACGGCAAGGGAGGGACAAGTGGGTTCAACCCAGGGCCACTGTGACACCTTCAAGGGGAACGAAAACAGCAAGGGGTCAGCAACATGCCCATAGCACTTGCTAGAATGTTCTGGAATGGCTTGAGGCCTTGGCCTGTACCGACCAGAGCAAGGTTATAGAAATTTCAGACACTGACAAAAAAAAAAAAAAAAGAAGAAGAAAAGAAATTAAAAGGGAATAATAAATAATTCACCACGACCTTTCCCGCCATGTAAAGTGACTTTTGATGGCGTTTAACTAAAACAGCAGACAGCATAAAATTTTTATTTCTACCTTGGGGCCAATGTGACGCCTTGCAAGGAGAGTGTGAGAAAGCGGGCATTGTGTGCCGGTGGGTTGCTCCCCTCACCCCCGACAGAGAGCCGGCCTCAGGAATGTCACCCCGAGTCACCTAACTTCCCTTTACCCCAGACGGTTAGGCCCCAGCTTCTGGCCGATCCCCAAACTCTCTCCGGCAGGGACATGCTGACACAGATGTGCATAAATGACACTTTAAAAACCGGTGGTCTGGGCCGCCTGGTGAGCAGGAGGGTGGCAGGGAGAGGGAGCAAACGAGAGGCCACGTGACCACCAAGAATTGGATCCTCTAGGGCCTGGGTGCCCCTTAGACACTGACATCCTGGTTTTCTGGCCCACAGGGACTCTGGGGCAGAGCCGCCTCCTGTGGTCATTCATATTTCAAAATCATCATCCATCTCTGGCTTGCTGGGAACATCAGAGCGGAAAATAGAAACTTAAGAAATACAATGTGGGGGCTGGAGCGATAGCACAGTAGGGAGGGCGTTTGCCTTACACACGGCCAAACCAGCTTCAATTCCCAGCAACCCATCTGGTCCCCCGAGCACCGCCAGGAGTAACCCCTGTGCATCGCCCAAAAGCAAAAAAAAAAAAACACACACACACACACAAACAAAAACAAAGATGTGACCAGCACTGCCACCAAGCACTACAGGGTCCAGAGTTTAGCTAAGCATCATCTCCAAGGGCAGCCCCACAAGTGAATTTTAACAGGAAACACACAGGCACGTGAGTGAGGCCACTCCCTAGTTTACTTGTGGCGATCTGAAAAGGCTTTCTAAGCACTGGTGAGACTTGAAGAACGGCCACCGAGACACAGATATCAGTGTAGTGAGCCAAGACCATCCAGGAAAGGTCGCAGTTGGCACGCAGCTCACCCGGGCACAGTCCCCGAGCACACACACCCAGGCTCAGCGCGGGGATACGGCAGGAATGGCGCCTGCTCGCACACTGCCGGCCAGGTTCAGTTCCGGGTACCACACTCGGTCCCCTGAGCCCAGCCAGGTGTGATCTCAGAGGGCAGAGTCAGAAGCCTGCCCCCGAGCCGCTCCTCTGGGCCTGCCCTTCAGCCTCCCCTGCCCTCCGCCCAGCCCCGCATCCGGGGTCATCAGATAAAGCCCTATCTGTGTCTCTGTGTCAGGGCAGAGAGGGCCTGTCTCACCTGGATGAGGGAATGCCCCAGCCCCTCAGCTGGTTAGGAAAGGAGGTGATCGTCACCTCGAAGACCTACAGCCTTGGGGCTGGAGCGATGGTACAGCGGAGAGGGTGTTTGCCTTTTACGCGGCTGACCTGGGTTCAGTCCCCAGCATCCCATATGGTCCTCTGAGCACCGTCAGGAGTAATTCCAGAGTGCAGAGCCAGGAGGAACCCCTGTGCATCGCTGGATGTGACCCCCAAAAAAGCAAAAATAAACTAAGTAAATAAAACCTACAGCCTTGCTCTTTTCGCAGATGGAGGCTGATCATGATGTCAGACTAAGCGAACCAGTCACTCGGCAGGGCTGCCACTCTCTCCGTGAATCCTGTCTGGATGGTCAGGATGTCCCCATCTGTGTGACCAACACATGCATCAACTGCTCCTACGACAGCCTGCACCTCTCCTCTAAAAGTATCCCCAAATTGTTGAGGTCAGTCACTTGCCTTAAAGGTGGCCGACCTGAGTTCAATCCCTGGCTTCCCCTGTGGTCCCCTGGGGTAGTTCCTCAGTGCAGAGTCCAGAGCCCCAAGTGTCCAGAGTCCCAAGAAGCAGAGGGCGGGTGACCCCATAAACCCAAAGAATAAGCCTTTCAGAATGGCAATGAGGGTTGTATACTCCTGAAAACACAAGCCACTGAATTACCTACTTTCCTCGGCCTAGATGGTGTGGAATATGAACGATGCTGCCATGCAGATTTTAAATGCAAAGACGTTCGATTCCTTTTCATTTCAGACCGCAGCTCCAACTCATAGACGTTATTAATTAATCACACTCCCTAAGTGCTAAAATGTGGCTCTGGCCTCTTTGGCGCTTTCGGCTAAGAGCAACCATCTGCAAACTATTTTAAGATCTTCATCAAAGATAGCAATGTGCCAATAATAGATCCTTCTGAGGACAACTTTCCCCAAGTGGCAAGAATAATTTCTCTCTGCGATTTACATCATCGCATCCTATTGCAAAGAATGTCCGGAGGGGGAAGTACGCAAAACGTGCGGGGATTTGGATCCTGGGCCTCTTGGCATCTTTTTCTCCCTCTTGCTTCTCCAGCACAGGCGTGGAAGGCTCTGGTAACGCCGGAAGGTTTGTAAAAAGGGCAGATGAGGAGGGGGTGACATTTTAAATGAGTCATCCTCACGTTTTTCATTATGAACATTTTCTGAGTCAGAAAAAAAAAAAAAAAAGAATGCTCCCATTGAATTGGCCGTGTTTTTCTCTTGGACTTACCACTGCTGGAGGTAGGAAATTAAGTGAACCAGACAGGATCCGTCTGTTCCAGAGGCATGCAGGCAACATTCCCCAGTGGCCTGTAATCTTTCAAGTGCTATGTTCCGGAAGCTTCCTGAAGCCGGGCACCACATCTGTGCCGGCCCCTGGTAACAGGAGGGAATGAATCTGGAGATCACCCAGTGAACATCTGTTCACGGACGCCCTCCACGGGAGCCGGGGCAGATGGGTGGGGACAGATGTCTCACACTTTGACACGGGGCTGGATGACGGATACATTTGGGAACAGAAGATCATTCCAGAAGAGGAACAGACTGGAATTCCCCAGGGGGAGCTACTCAGTTACCCTCACTGAAAGACTCCGAAATTCTATTAATTATTTCAAAATTTCTTACAAGAACCATTTGGAACACCCAAACAGCAGCTAGATTAAAGACCTACTTGAACATGTGAAACTGAAGCCACTGCTTTCGGAACTCCTAATGGGGTCCATATGCTCAGCTTACAAATGCAGTGGTACGAGAGTTTTATGGGCGTATTGCACAAACCAGCTACAAAGTCTTCCTCCAGGACCCCCTTAGGGACACATCTCCCCTCCAAAGTCCAGGCACATAATCCGAGTCGTAGCTACTAGGTGGTGCACTGCTGTGAAAGAGTAATTCGATCTCCAGCACAGGCACAAAAATGAACAGGCATGAAGTGGCCTTTGGAAACAAGCTCCAAAGAAAGAACCGTGCGGCGCGCGTTGTGTCTCGGACCACGTGGAGACTACCAAGGGATCAATCACGCCAAGGTCCTCTGGCTCAGGCGCCCCCAGCTCTGAGCAGTGCTGGGGGCTGGGGGAGGCCCTACAGGCTCACCAACTAGGGGTGAGGTGGTTTTGGAACACACGTGCTGAGGCATGACCTGGAGTGAATGTTCCCTCCCCTTCTGCACCCTACATCATCCCACCCGTTCCCCCGCAGCTGGGGACCCCTTTCTGATTGGCCGCCTGATGTGGGTCAGGGCGCTCACCAGGGCGGTACTGGAACTGGGTGAATGTGGTGGAACAAACATCAGCCACCTAACAAGGGCCACAGGCTCCGGGCTGGGGCAGTACGGGAAGTGTGCAGAGACAGCGGAGCAAGCATCCGGCTGGCCAGCGCAAGCGTGGAAGCTCTCCTCACGGCTGCGAGGGCCTCGGCCGCCTTCTCGGGCTTCGGCAGTTCACTCAGGAAATGAGAGCCAGAGCTGGAGCCAGAGGACAGGGGGGAAGGCCCTTGCCTTGCTTGCGGCCAACCTAGGTTCAACCCCGCCGGAAGTGATTCCCTGAGCACTAACATACCACTCTGGCTTTTTTTTTTTTTTTTAATGCCGCATAAGCCCTGGAAAAGCCACTTCATGAACCCAGACACAGCACGTGACCACAGGTCACCCCGAACGCAGGGAGGTGTCGGCCTGGACAACTCGGCTCACAGACACGGCTGGTTTCTGATCCAGCCCTGTTCCAGAAAGATCCCTGCCCGGCGACGTGGCCGCAAAGGGGACCTGGACTGTGCATGGGAGGCTCTAATTTGGAACATGGATGAAAAATAAGTCAATCCACAACAGCCCCCCGCTCGAGGGTGCCCAGCTGGCTCCCAGCTACGGCTTCCGGGCTGCAGGAGCAGCGGCACCACCTGGGAACCGGTGAGAAGCGCCAGGTTCAAGGCCCACCTGGGCTTCGCTGAACCGGAAACTCCAGGGCTGGTGGGGAATGTGTTGTAGGGACACTGACCTCCTTTCTCTTTTTTTTCTTCTTCTTGGGTCACACCCGGCGACTCACAGGGGTTATTCCTGGCTCTGCACTCAGGAATTACTCCTGGCAGTGCTCGGTGGACCATTTGGGATGCTGGGGGTTGAACCCGGGTCGGCTGTGTGCAAGGCAAACGCCCTCCCCGCTCTGTTATTGCTCCATCACTCCAGCCGCTGACCCTTCTCCTCTTGGGGAAGGCTTCCCCTTCACAGCGAAAACAGAAGGACAAGGCGTGACAATGAGTCTACCTACTAGCACGGGGTCACAGTGACCATTCCCCCTCCTCTGTGGCTGCCGGCCAAGACCCCCTTGGGGTGGAGGCCCGGAGTCTTAGTGAGGGGTCCTGGAAGTGACGGTCACATGCAGTGAGCCCTGGGGAGCCCAGAAGGGCTCAGCGGCACTGGGGTCAGGAGAGCAGGCTGTAACCAACGCCGTCCCTTGGAACACCAATGGGGGGAAAGGAAATTCTGACTTATGGTGAACAAAATCAGCGTCGATCACGGACCCGACTGTGCCCAAAGTCACAGCAGTTTCAAAGACCCCGTCAAGGGCATCAGGTGAGGATTCACACCGGTTTGCAGCACAGGGACAATAGATTTATTTATCCACTAGAGTCAAAATGGTTTGGTGATACCATTTCACCGAAACTCTTCAGTGCCACCCTCGAGAACATCATGTGATGACTGGAACGGGAAGGAATGGGAGTGAAGATAGACTGTTGACACTCAAGAGTCAAGGACGCTGTCTCGTTTGCCAAGGCGTCAAAAATCAGATGGGCCGGACACGTAATGCGGTTCAGAAATGACCGCTGGACTAGAGTTATAACTTACTGGATTCTACGGGATGTCAAAAGACTGCATGGCCGTCCACCTAGGAGATGGTCAGACTTCTTTGTCAAAACCCTGAATGAACAGTTTGAGGCTCTTCATGTTCCTGGAGCGAGCAGATATCATTGGGCTACACTAGCAAGTGACAGGGACAAATGGAGACGTGACTTGCGCCTGCTCGAGCAAATCGAAGATCAACGGGATGACAAATGATACAAGTGAAGAGTCAAAAGGGCGAATGCCATGGGCCGGTGGTCTCTGTGGCTCCACAACCTCGGCGGGGTCAAGGCCCAAAGCGGGTTCATTTCCGGTCCCCGTCAACTCTCCCGGGGTCTAAGCCACTCTCCGTGGCGTTCCCGGGAACCAAGAGGCAGGGAAACATCGTCCTCCCCTCGCACTCTTTCTTACACATATGCGCACACACATGCTTTCACACATGAGCTCTTATACTCATACACACGCGCACGCACACACACGCTCTCTCACACATACTTACACTCACACATACACCACACACTCACATACACACTCTTACCCACTCTCTCTCTCTCTCTCACACACCCCCCCCCCTGCCATTACTGTTACTCAGCCCCCCTTCCCAGGGCTGAGTGGAGAGAGGTACCTCACCCCCCCATGGGGCAACCCCGACTCTCCCACGTGCCCATCACCGGCCACTGCCAACTGCTCAGCACGGGTCAGTGGACTCACGTCCCTGGCATCTCCTGCCCAGCATCCAAAGCAGAGCCTCAGCCCATACGGTCCCGGGGACTTTGGGGAGTGACCGCCTCCCACCCCACATTCCTAACGCACTGGGATTTCCTTTTGGTCATTATTCTGTTTCATGTGGGGCCACAGCCGGGGGTTCTCAGGGCTTATTCCTGGCTCTGAGTTCAGGGATCACTCCTGGCAGAGCTTTGGGGCCCACCTGGGGTGCTGGGCACTGAACCCAGGTCAGTCCCGGGCAAGGCCAATGCCTTACTCACTTGCCTCTGGACCTACCCTGGGACTTCTGAAAGCAACACCAGGAAAGATATTCCAGACATGAGGAAATGGAGACCGCTCATAGATCGGGAGAATTAACATCGTCCAAATGGCAATACCCCCCAAAGCATTCTACAGATTTCATCGCGGTTAAGGATACCAATGTCATTTTTCAAAGAAATAGACCAAAAAAAAAAAAAACCAAAAAAATAACTCCTAAACTTCACACGGAACAAGCAATCCCCATATTATAGCTAAAGCAATCCTTGGGGGAAAAAAGATGGGAGACATCTATCGCCTTCCCCAACTCCAAACTGTACTACAAAGCGATAGCAATTAAAACAGCATGGCATTGAAATAAAGACAGATCCACAAACCAATAAACAGAGCTGAATATCCTGATACAGACCTCAAGTGCTCATTTACTCTTTGATAGGGGAGGAAGAAGCAGAGCAAGGAAAGTCTCTTTAACAAGCGGTGCTGGGGAAACCGGGCAGGCTCATGTGAAAAAATGAACTCAGACCTCTATTTAACGCCACGCACAAAAGACAGATCAAAATGGATTAAAGGCCTCAACATCAGACCCGGTTCCATAAGGCACACGGAGGAAAGTGTGGCAGGGCCCTCCAGGGCATTGAAGCTCAAGGTACGTGAAAGCATCTTGAGCTTCTCTGAAGAAAAGTTGCCCTGTGACTCCAGACCTGGGCTCCGAAGCACCGCTTGTGGTGTCACTGAGTTTGCCCAGTGAATGAGCCCCATAGGCCCATAGGTCCCTGGAGGTCCCCTTGCCCCCCCCCCATCCCTTCTACTGGCCACCCACCTTGGACCCGGGCAGCTGCCGTCCACTCACCTCCTCCCAGCTGCTCTCTGCCAACAGCTGGTGCTGTGTGGCTGCACATTCCCGGGCACACAGTCCCCGCGAGCTGTCTGTGGCCGTGCAAAGGCGCGTCTACTCTCTGCTCTGCTTATAGCAGGGGAAAGGGCCTTCCTGCTGACGTCAGAGATGCTCCAGGCGCGCCTCGCCTCAGACAGTCCCGCCAGCGGGACTCAAGCTGCATCATGTCCACCGAGGCCAAGTTGAAATCTGTCCTTGACTGGACAGCTGTCCCCTTTGTCCCGACAAGAGCGCCTCCGGGCATCCAGGACCCACTTCCTCACAGTGACAACTGCCCGCCGGCTCCAGCCTCCAGCTGGAAGCACGCGCCCGTTAAAAGGGTCTGGGGTCCGGTTCCTGGTTTGGGGGCTCGGAGGTTCCTGGGAGTTGACGCGGAAGGGGCTGCTCTGCCAGCTGTCCGTTTCCCAGGGGGTACACAGGCAGGCTTGCTTCAGGGGGGCAGAGGCGACAGCTCCATTCCCCACAATCACAGGGCTGGACCCAGTGAATCAAAGCCAGGTCACCCCCAAAAAGGGACGAGACGGGTTTCTGGGGGAGGCTGAACGGGCCAGTCCTGCACTTCCTGTGCAACTTAAGCAACTGGACTTTGGGGCTAGTGGCAAATGCTTTGAAAGTATCCAGCAGTTTCATGGCTTAATAAAGAACTTCAAACCAGGCTTAATTATACAGGTTTTGCAAACAGGAACAGAGAAGAGGGTATTTACTTATACATAAGGACAAATAAATCCCCAGCTACAAAAGATTTTGGAAGACCCCACATATAGACAGGACAGACAGAGCCCACACAGACCCCAAGGGGGGGGGGGCATCGCAGAGCAGCGAGATTATTCAGTTTACTGGGGTGGGTTAAACAGAGCTCCTTTAACACACAATTAGGTGAATTGATGTCTCTCTGGGCTACTTCAGAGCAATCCAATTAGGCTCTTTTTAGAGAAGAGAATAAAATAGCTCACTCTCAAAGTGAAAAATCTAATTTAGAACTTATTCCTCAAATCTACAATGGCCCAGAAGGGCGTTGAGAGTCATATCCCAAGAATGTTCTAGAAACAAATCAGTCATTCAGGGTCTTTCCCACTTTCACAAGAGTGGATCTTCCAGCCGTGTCTGTAGCCAGCAGGACTGTTGGGGGTTTCTAAAAATCTGCTCCTGTAAACTTCTGTGCAAAGACCTGTCATCCAAGAAATAAGTCCTGACTACATGGCGGGGGGGTGGGGGGTGCCCCCAGACCAGCAAGACGCCCAGTTATATTTCTAGTCTGTCACTCTGCATGTTCCTTTTTCTACCTGAAAGTGTTCCACATACAATATAATGTAAGTTTTAAGTTGAATGTGAGTCTTTAGGTCTTTTATGTTCCTCCCACTGACCTGTGGCAGTTTAAATGTTGGCATAGGATGGAATTTTAAATTAACATGAAAATCTGGCAAGGGGAAAGGGGGACGGGCGGGAAAAGGAAGAACAAGGATGTGAAGAGGGGTGGGAGGGATGGGAGGGGGAGCAGGAAGGGGCTGGGGTCAAGGGCAGGTCACGTGCAGGTGCTTAAAGGCTTCCTATCTCCATTCTCCACCCCACCTCCTACTTTGTTTGTTTGCTTTGGGCCACACCCAGTGGTGTCAGGGACCAAACGGGATCCTGGACAGCTGCACGCAAGGCCAATGCCTTGCCCGGTGGCCTATCTCTATCCTCCTACATCATTTCTCAGCGTAACGATTCACAGAGGCTCCTCTTTTGAAGGCTACACTGAGAGAGGCAGTTAGAGAAAGCCTCTGGCTTTCATAGGGCTCAGACTGTTCCTTTCAGCTCTCAGCGGAATGGGGAACTAGCACAACTCCCACTTCGTGGAGAAAGAACACCGCATGTTTTCCTTTGGTCGATCCATAGACCTCTTGGGAGATTTCTCCATCGACGGCTCCAGTAGCCTGTTCCTTTCCCAGCATTCAAGAGCGTATTAAAATGCTGACCGTGGGCATGTGATTAGTGGATCGTCCCCTGGGCCCACTGAAACCACAAGTGTCCTAATAAAGCAGAGGCAGGGAGAACTGAGTCTAAGGAAAGTCAGTGTAACGGTGACAGAGGCAAGATGCTACATCGCTGGCTTTGAAGGAAGAGGGAGGGCCATGAGCCAAGAAATACGGATAGGAAGGAATTCTCCAGAAGCCTCTAGAAGGAGCCAGTTCTCCTGACACCTTGCCAGGTCTCGTTTTCATGAGACTTCTCTCTTCCATGCTGAGCGTGATAAGAGTCGGAGAGTCGGACAGCGAGGGTCACGGGATGGGCTCCAGGAAGGCCATAATCGCCCACCTTCGCCCTGCTCTGGCTCTCCTGCCCCGGAGAGCGCAAGCCACCCCCTCCAGCCTCCCATGATGCAAAACAAACAGGATACCTTTCTCTAATTCCAGCGAAAGCCTTTATTGGCACACTGGAGGGTGCTCCAGATGCCTACTGAGTTCTAGCTTAGAATTTGTTTCCTTGCAGCAATTCTCAATTTTAAAAAAATTGATTTTTTGTAGTGCAGACAGCATGGCTACCAGTGTTAGCATTGATGGCTTGGAGGCACAGAGTTAGGACACCTTCACCTCCACCAACGAGCCCAACACCTTCCATTTCTGTCCCCGCGTCCCTTCTGGTTTTTCTCCCGTCCCCCCAGGCCCCATTTCTCAGGTGTGCAGCCAAAGGCCAAGGGTTTGTCATTGTTTGATAGTCCAGTCGCCTGCTCTGCTTCTCTCTGTACTGCACACGAGCGGCACCAACCACTCTTCCTCCCTACCCCTCTGGTACATTTTGCTCAACGTGATACTTGACAGTTCCATCCCATTTCCAGCAAACTGAAGAGATCTTGGGTTTTTTTTTTTTTTTTTTGAGAGGGGGAGGTTTGGGGCTACACCTGGCAGTGCTCAGGACTACTCTCGGCTCTGTGCTCAGGCCCAATCTCCGGCAGTCGCTGGGGGACCATATGTAGTGCCAGGAATTCAAACCAGGTTAGGCCACATTTGGGGGCAAGTGCCTGACCTCCTGTCCCATCTCTCTGGCCCCACGGAGCACTTTCACCTTCCCTCAGAGCTGAGTCTTCATGCACCGTGTGCATATGTGCATATATGGAGGGCTTTTCTTTTCTTTTTTGGTTTTGGGCCCACACCTGGTGATAATCCAGGGTTACTCTTGGGTCCGCACTCAAGAATCACTCCTGGCACTGCTCAGGGGATCATGTGGTGTGCCGGGAATGGACGCTGGGTCAGCCACATGCGAGGCGCGCTCCCTCCCTGCTATACCGTCCCTCTGCCCGCTACGCGGCATTTCTTTGTCTGCTTCTCAACAAGGCCAGATGTGTTCCTTGGCGTCTCTGGCTCTAAATGTGGGCATGTGTCTGAGTGAGGGACCAGGAGCCACATTAAAACCAATTTCCTTACTAAAAGGAAGACATCTTTGGGGCTGGAGTGATAGTACAGTGGGTAGGGTGTTGGCCTTGCACACGGCCGACCTGGGTTCAATCCCCAGCATCCCATAGGGTCCCCCGAGCACTACCAGGAGTAATTCCTGAGTGCAGAGCCAGGAGTAACCCCTGTGCATCGCCAGGTATGACCCCAAAAGCAAAATAAATAAATATTTACTTGTGTCTTTAAAAAAATATATTGAAGACATCTTTTATCACTATTGACCAAATGTAATCCACAAGCCTGGTCCTGGATTTCTTTTTTGTTGTTTGCTTTTTGGGCCACACCTGGCAGTACTCAGGGGTTACTCCTGGCTCTGTGCTCAGGAATTACATCTGGCAGGCTTGGAGACCATATGGGATGCTGGGGATCGACCCTCAGACAGCCGTGCACAAGACAAACGCCCTCCCCGCTATATGATCGCTCCAGCAGAAACATGATTTTGTTTCACCGCGTGTGCTTGGTATGTTCTTTCTTTTCCATGCTAACGAGCAGAGCGAGGGGCAGTGGGACCCCCCGACAGAGGACACATCTCCAGTGGGCTGAGGGGAGGGAGGAGGTGGCGCGGGCCTGGGTGAGCCGTAGCGGAGCCAGGCCACCTGGACACGCCCCGCCGGCCGACACACAGCTGATGTGCCAGCATGCGGGGCCAGGAAGGGGGCTCCCTCGCGGAGCCGGGAGGCCAGAAAGCCCCATGGGTGACTCTCAGCCCAGCAGCAGCTCAGTGCAAGGGCCCGGGGGCACGGTGCCTTCCGGCCTGCAGTGCGGGCTACCTGCACCACACCCAGGATCCTCTGGGGGCTCCTGGGGCCGCACCTGTGATGCTTGGAGGACCGGGTGGCACCGGGCTCATGACCCTAACCACTGAACTATCTCAAGGCCCGTAAGTCTCAGAACGGAAGGGCCGGTGGCAACACACAGGATCTGCGAACATCGCCCTGAGCACGTGCTCTGGCACTGCTGGCACCCGGCGCTTCTGGTTTCCCGGCGAGACCCCAGGGCTGCAGGCGAGGGTCTCCCGGCGCCCACCGGCACGGTACACACAAGGCTCGCAGCAGCCTGCCCCGGCGCTGCTCAATGCTCGACTGCTGCCCAGTGTAGGAACCCGGGGAGGAAGGTGTTGGGGGTGGGGGCTGGGAGGGCAGAGGGCATTGCATGCACACAGGCCCTGACCTAAGCCCCCCACCTGGGGAGGACGGCAGGGCCGGGAGGGGGCAAGGGACGCGTCTCACCTGGCCATAGTCTGTCCGGAAGACCACCACACCCTCGGCGCAGGAGTTCACGGTGCTGGGGTAGTGCTGGCCGTTCTCCCGCAGCCAGACCCGGCTTCCCTGTGGGCAGAGCAAGTGCAGGGTTAGAGCTGGTGGCCCCGCCGCGGCAAAGCAGCACCCCGAAGTGACACCACACGATATTCCTCTAGAAACAAACAGGCTGAAAAGCAAATATCTTTCTCCAGCATCGGGGAGGGAGGGAGGGAGGGGGGGAGAGAGAGAGAGAGAGAGAGAGAGAGAGAGAGAGAGGAGAGAGAAGAGGGGGAGAGAGAGAGAAGAGGGAGAGAGAGGAGAAAGAAGAGGGAGGGAGAGAGAGATAGAGAGAGAGGAGAGAGAGAGAAGAAGGAGAGAGAGAAGAGGGAGAGAGAGAGGAGAGAGAAGAGGGAGAGAGAGACGAGGGAAAGAGAGGAGGGAGAGAGAGTAGAGAGAGAAGAGGAGAAAGAAGAGGGAGAGAGAGAGAAGAGGGAGAGAGAGAGAAGAGGGAGAGAGAGAGAAGAGGGAGGGGGGAGAGAGGAGAGAGAGAGAAGCGCAGCCCCAGAGCTGCAGAAACACCCGACTGTTGCTCCGTTTAGGGGGTCACGTGGTTTCCCTAACCGGCTCCCTTTGGGCCAGCAACGGCACTGCCCCCGTTTCATAGGGGAGCAGTGGAGGCCATGAAGTCAGGACACCTGTCCAGTAGCAGGGCTGAGAAACCATGTGAGCCCAGAGAGCTGGGTCCCGAAACCCCCGTCTTACCAGGCCCCCGGCCACTCTCAGCCCGGGAGTGGCTGTCCCCGCTGGCCAGGGCCCACACGTGACCCCCATGGGAAGGGCATCAGAAGTGCCCACACTCCACCCTACGTCAGATACACAGGTCAGCTGGACTCCAAGAAAGGGGCACGAAAGGGGTGTCTGGAGGGAGAGGAGAGAGGGAGAGAGGGAGAGAGAGGGAGGGAGAGGGAGAGAGGGAGAGAGAAGAGGAGGAAGAGAGAGAGGGAGAGAGGAAGAGAGGAAGAGAGGGAGAGAGAGGGAGGGAGAGGGAGAGAGAAGAGGAGAAAGAGAGGGAGACAGAGAGGGAGAGAGGAAGAGAGGGAGAGAGGAAGAGAGGGAGAGAGAGGGAGGGAGAGAGAGAAAGAGGAGAAGGAAGAGAAGGAGAGAGAGGAGGAGAGAGAGGAAGGGAGGGAAAGGGAGAGAGAAAGAGGGGAGAGAGAGGGAGAGAGAGGAGCGAGGAAGAAAGGGAGAAAGAGGAAGAGAGGAGGAGAGAAGGAGAGGGAGAGATGGAGACAGAAAGGAGGCGAGAAAAGAGGGAGAAAGGAAGGGAGAGAGGGAGGAAGAGAGGGAGGGAGAAGAGAGGGAGAGAGGAAGGGAGAGGGAGAGAGCGAGTGAGCGAGCACTGCCATGGGGGGGAGCAGGAGAGAAACTGGACCATCGGTAAAGTACACTGAGGAATGGGCGGGTGTTGGGACATTACATGCCTGAAATCCAATCATGAACAACTTTGTAACTGTGTATATTACTGCGATTCAATGAAAAAAGGGGTGGGGTCTAAATTTTTAGTAAATCATCCCAATTCAATCTGCTAGTATAAATTTTTCAAGGATTTCATCAAGAGACACCTGATGTATTCCAACACTGGGGAGTGTAGCCCAAAGGATGGCAGCTTCTAGACCCACTATTTTAATTCAAGTATGTATTTTTTGGTATTGATCTCAGTTCCATTTTTCATTTCCTCTTAAGACCAAAGAAACAACCTAATTCGTTTTCGATGCTGAACTTCCTCGCCCTCTGATTCCACGCCATGAGAACTGTTTCCAAGGGCAAGTGATCAAAACGGACACGTTCCCAGCAGCTCTCTGATGACTCAAGTCATAAAGGAGTTACATTTATGACGATGATATGGCAGCCCACGTGACGGAATGAGCTTTGGTGTCCCACTCAGTTATTGCTACTCTGCTCCACAATTTCATCAATTCCCACACGAAGACAACCATGGAAATAACAGACCGACACTCTCACTCACAGTGACACTCAGACCAAACTCTCTCTAGCAGTGAAAACAAATATTTGTCTCATCTCACTGGACTGTGCAGTTTGTTTTGCTTCGATACGTGAAGCCAATCTCTTAAAAGAGATTGGCTAAGTGTTCAACTCCGCAGGTGCCATGTGGCCTTGGGGATCAAGTCCTACTTTCCTTAGCAGAGCTGACGAGGGCTGAATAATGCAGAAGTGCACGCATCATTCTAAGGAGCTCGGCAGCTTACCTACTTTAAGCTGTGTTGACCCACAGAAACAAGAGTAACTTCCAGTACTGCTGTGCCCATGAAGTGTCCCGGCTCTGGGCTGGCGCCTCAAGAGTGCTAGATCTACAGCGGGGAGGGCGTTTGCCTTGCACACGACCGACCCGGGTTCAAATTCCAGCATCCCATATGGTCCCCTGAGTACCGCCAGGGGTGATTCCTGAGTGCATGAGCCAGGAGTGACCCCTGTGCATTGCTGGGTGTGACCCAAAAAGCAAAAAAAAAAAAAAGAGTGCTAGATCTTTCACCAACCCTTGGTGGGACAGGACTCCCCCACCTCCAGGAGGGAATGGAAACTCAGCAGATGTCCTTGCTAAGGCACACAGCTGATGACCAAGTCAGGTGTCCAATCTCTACAATGCGTAACCTCATGCAATTTACACACACACACACACACACACACACACACACACACACACACACGGACAGACAGACGCTATCTCCTTCCCATACAAGCCAAATGCCTAGTAGATCAGAAGGAGCTGTTAGATCTTTCTCACCTCACTGGAGAGGAAACTGGACATATGAAAATCCACATCAAACACAGCAGCCCCAGGCCTAGCGTGACAGCCACCCCCACTGTGACTCGGCTCCCTGGCAAGGAGACCCTGAATTTGCGAGAGCACTCGGGTGCCACGCACCACGCATCGAGGTTCTGCAAGAAGGACACGGATGCCAGGCCACAGGCACAAACAGGCCGACCGTGCGTGTCTGAGAAGATCAGGAGTCGGTAGCCGAAGGCCCCAGTGCACAGCTGCTACCTGTCACCTGCTCACGTGCCTGCCCTTACGAGTGCTGGGAATGTCTAGTGTCCCCTTGTTACAAGCCACTGGCTATTTATTCCCCGTGTCATTCCCTTGCCCCTTGTTAGGGGAAGTGGAAGTTGCTGACCCCATACTTCAAACATCTTCACATCACCCCCAGCCCCCTAGGAGGGGTTGAAACCTTCCGTGATTGAGAGGGGAAACGTCAGAAGCGCAGTGTCAGTGGGGGGAGATGGCTCAAGGGGCGGGGCACGTGCTTGGCCTATGGAAGCCTCTGAGTTGGGTCCCCCACGCCACAAGCACCCCTGAGAACGACCAGGTGTGGTCCTGATGGCCCCCAGCACTGGGTCAGGCAGCACGACGTCACTGGGCACCACGAGACAAAGCATCACCAGGTGTGTGTCCCTGAGCACCGCTGGGAGACCCCTACAGAGAGATTATGCAAGGGCCTGAGCGACAGTCCAGAAGGGAGGGCGTCTGCCTTGCGCATGGCTAACCCGTGTTGGATCCCAGCGTTACGGTCCCCTGCGGCTGTCAGGGTGATCTCAGCACACAGCTAGGCGTGGCCCCGAAACAAAACCCGAAACAGATTATGCCATGTTATCAGTTTATCTCACGAGGAAAATACAAATAACCAACACAGAGAAAGGAACAAAACACAGTATTAACCCCTCGACTCTGAAAGACAGAGGGGCGGAAGGAAGAGGCAAATTATACACATGGACAGGTAAATCAATCTCTCTCTCTCTCTCTCTCTCTCTCTCTCTCTCTCTCTCTCTCTCTCTCTCTCTTCTCTCTCTCTCTCTCATTGCAAAGCCATAGGATGGCATTTAAAACTTTCATAGAAAGTAGTGGAGACAGCGAGAAAGGAACGAAACGTGCGGGAAGTAGAGGGCCTGGTTGAGACACTCAACTCACAAACATTCATGTACGAACTAGAGAAGGAAAAATACGGGCAGCGGGAGGAAGCAGGTTCCACCCTGCACAAGCAGACATGTCCCTCTGACTCGGATTTCAGACTGGGACCCAAGGCGACACCAAGCAGAGTGACACAGCTGTCAGTCCTGATCGCTTATCAGAAAGCAGGTGCTTCCCAAAGAACATTCCAGACCCAAGGCACAGGATGTGCAATGTCTTAGAAAAAGAACTTCACGCCAGTCATCTGTCTTATCCTTGCTTAATCCACACATCAAAGATTGCAAGAAAGCTTTCAAAGATCTACAAAACACCAGCGCAGACACGCCAAAGGAAATTTTCGGTCCAATAAATAAAGTGGATTTTTCTCAGCTTTTTTTTTTCCCCTTCTTTGGATCAAATCCGGAATTACCAATTCCAGTGAACTGTCATCCTGGAATCTTAGAGTCCCAGCTCTCGAGTCTGCTGCATGCTAAGACCATTACTTGCGTCCTACTCATCAAAAACCAGTATCACATAGATGTGTTTCCCGATGACTAAATGTCTAAAATGTCTCTTTTTGGTCTGAATCAACTGAACCAACGGAATGTCTCTATTTGGTCTGAATCAACAGAATCAGCTGAATCGACTGATGAGACATGACTGACTGTCCCGTCACCAGGGGTTAGGATGCACCTCCTGACTTCAGCAGGGCACCAGTGCACACTGCCTGCGGGGTCTCTGCCCCGGGGCACTTTAGAACCTGCTCCCGTAAAAATCTGTCTCTGTTGACACAGTTGGGCCAGCTCCATCAAACACAGTTCGCTCGCTCAGTCCAAAGGTCTCATGAACAGGCTTGAAGAGCTGCTGATAAGAGCCAGCCTGACCAAATCCTGCCCAGATTTCAAAGCTGGAGCCCATTGGCCAGGGCACTGGTGGAGAGGGAAAAGCGCTCACTCAAAACATGCCCTTTGATCTTCCAGAAAGGCGAAGGTGGCCAGTTCAGCTTGAATCAGACTTGCAAAGTGACACCTTTTCATTTTTGACATAAGTGCTTTGTCTGCAAACTATCTACTTCCCCCAAACTTTCTAACTTCTATGCTGATCAAATACATATGCCCAGAGAAAGAAAGAAAGAAAGAAAGAAAGAAAGAAAGAAAGAAAGAAAGAAAGAAAGAAAGAAAGAAAGAAAGAAAGAGAAAGAGAAAGAAAGAGAGAAAGAAAGAGAAAGAGAAAGAAAGAGAGAAAGAAAAAGAGAGAAAGAGAGAGAGAAAGAAAGAAAGAGAGAGAGAAAGAAAAAGAAAGAAGAAAGAAAGAAAGAAAGAAAGAAAGAAAGAAAGAAAGAAAGAAAGAAAGAAAGAAAGAAAGAAAGAAAGGAAAGAAAGAAGAGGCTACATGATAACTTTTAAACTAGAAGTACAAATGGGGAAGAAAAATTTGCCCACATCTGTCAAACATTCTATTTTGTCACTGTGAAAGAAAGCTGGTAATTTCATGGGCAATGCAGCAGAGAGCGAGCTTGAAGCTGATGGAGTATTCTGAGGATGGAACCAGTTTGATCACAATATACGTTTTATTAAAATGTGAGCAAGTTTTCCTCTTAATCGCTATGTGTTAAATATGACAGCTAAGAACTGTCTGCACATAATTACAAGTAACATTTTTACAATACAAAGCCCTTGCATATAAAAATTCCAGAGTTCTTTGATCTTCAGAGGACTTTGTACAAGGGCGGCAAATAATGCATCTCCTCTTCAAAGGGAGGGTCACAGAAAGCTCCATTTTCTATCACCGACAAATGATATATAGATTATACTAGGGGTCGGTGAGGACGGGGAGTAGATGATATGTGTGTCACATGGCACTCCCACCACCCACACCACGCACACACACTGGACAATAGTTTGGCAGTTTCTTAAAAAAGCAAATAGAATCTTCCCCAGGTCCTAACCATTCTCCTTAGAGATGTTGACGTCTACTCAGTCAAAGGAATTAAAAAGGTCTTGTACGCAGCTATTTATAGCTGTATCATTCACAAAGCCAAATCCTAGACATCACTCCAGTGTCCATCAACTAGCAGAGACAAAAGGTGAGGAATCTCTATAACTCCCCGACAGAATCTCTGGCAGAGATGAATCTCAAAAACATGAGGTGAAAGACACCCCAAACCAGAGATGCAGTTGCGGGGTCCGATTTCTAGGCCATTTCTTAGAAAGGCAAAGCAGTGCACAGCTAGTAGATGCAGAGCACCATGGAGGCAGGCTGGGGTGGGGGAGAGGCGGGAGGGAGACTGGGGTCATGGGTGGTAGGAAATTACATCGATAGAGGGATGGGTGTTGGGACATCGTATGGCTGAAACCCAGCTGTATCTCACAGCGATTCAATTAAAATATTTTTTTTTTAAAAAAACAAGTCTCTGCTCTCCATAAACAGAGATCAGGGGGCTTCGAGACCCCACAGGAGACCTGCCAAAGAGAACATTAAGATGAGCTGGTGGGAATTTCGAAGTTGCCCATGTGCCCAATGGTTAGGGACCCTTCCTGGAAGAGACCGGTTATCAGTTACAAAGGACTTGCAGGGCCTCCTGGGGCCAGGAATTTTACCTGGTTGTTGTTTCCTGTTACCATGGCAACTGGAGACACAGCTCAACCTACACTTCCTTCTGACCCTTCACCCGAAAAGGTGGGTGATGTCTCAGAAAAAGATAAACATCACACAGGATTTCAACCCACGGCCACCCTTGAAAGAGAGCTTACAGCCCTCTTCAGATGGCGAAAATGATTCTCTCCCCAACTCTGAAAAAGAAAAATCCTGCGTTTAAAAATAACTTAGGGAAACCATCCCCAAGACAGATAATGATGATGGGCTTTAAATACCTTGCTGTGTGGCTTGTTCTAATTACAGATTCACGGAAAAGAGCACATTCTTTGTCCAAACACACATCTCGGGCTCGAATTCAAAGCAGGCCTTGCGGACCTCAGGATTTTCCCACAATCCATGTGAAAAAGTCACAATTTGCTCCTGAAATGGAACCTGTTTTCCACCCTTTCACCCTCCCCTAAACAAAACACCAAAGAGATCAGCTAATTTGAAAGGAAGAGCCTACATTCCAGTGGCTATTGAAACCGACAGTCAAAGTCCTTTTGCTTGCTCTGATTTTTGCACACATCCCTGAGGAACGGGCTAAATTCCAAACCCTTATGGACAAACACCGCGGGATGGCGGGTTTCACAGGCGCCTTTCCCCTGCTTCACCGTCACGCTGCTTCTTGCTGGACGTCGGATGACCCTTCCACTCTCACAGACTGCCGGCCGCAGGGAAGGTGATGCGACTTCCCCTCCAAGGACACAGTGGGTTTCGGTAGCGGCAAGGTTTCCGGAGCTCGGAGCTGTGTAAGTTCTGCACGGGGCAGTCATTTTGGGGGTGCAGAGCAGAGCGTTCTAGCTGGGAACTGCCGCCTCGGAGCCCAACAAAGCGCTGAAGTCAAGGCCAAATGAAGGACGTTCTCCAAAATGAAAGTCATGAAATTCGCTTCTAAATGGATGGACTTGGAGAGTTTCGTGCTGAGTGAAATGAGTCGGGGAGGGACAGACAGAGAAGGACTGAGCTCATGGGTGGGTTACAAGAAAACGCAGTGTGAGACTAACACCCAAGGACAGTAGACACACGGGCCAGGAGGACTGGTCCATGATCGGTCCACTGCCTCACAGGTGTCGAGGGAGAAGGCAGCCGGGATAGAGGAGGGACCACTGTGACAATGATAGTTGGAGCTGATCACTCTGGATAAGAACTATGTGCTGAAAGGAGGTAGAGAAACAAAGTAACCTCTCGGTATCCGTACTGCAAACCAGAATGCCCAGAAAAGGGGGTGGGGGGCAGAGGGAGGAGAGAGAGAGAGAGAGAGAGAGAGAGAGAGAGAGAGAGAGAGAGAGAGAGAGAGAGAGAGAGAGAGAGAGAGAGAGAGAGAGAGAGAGAGAGGGAGAGAGGGGTGGGAGAGAGAGAGGGAGGGAGAGAGGGAGAGGGAGAGAGAGAGAGAAAGATAGAGAGAGGGAGGGAGAAAGAGAGGGAGAGAGAGAGAAGAAAAGTGCCTGCCACAGAGGCAGGCTGGGGGGCCGTGGGGAAGATACTGGGGACACTGGTGTGGGAAATGCACGCTGGTGATGGGATGGGTGTTGGAACATTGTATCACAGAAATCACATCGAGAACAGCTTTGTAACCCTGTAGCTCACGGTGATTCAGTAAAATAAATAAAGGTGTTTTTCAAAACCCATCAGCCCCTAATGAACGGGAGGCGACTCTGTTGCCTGAGTTCCATAAACCCTCACCACCTGCCCGAGCAGGACCGGCCACACCTGGTCCGAGGGGGCAGAGCTGCTTCCTGGCGCCCTTAACCTGGGTGCAGGGGGAGGGGGCGGGGCGCACAGTCACCAGGGTCAACACAATCCACAGACAGAAGGGGCCTCTCCTCGCCTTCCCCTCCTCAGCTCGGCGCCCCCATGGGATTTTAACGTACTTACAAGAGAATTCGGGCCGGGCATGGGTAACCGGGCGGAGCAAATGCTTCGTCACCCCCAGCACCTCGTGGCCTCCCCAGGGCACCGCCCTCCTCCCCGAGGGGGCAAGAAAAAATGAATTAGAACTAATTTTATGTTTTGTTTCAGGGGGATACCCAGCAGAGCTCAGGGGGCAACCGCGAGGTACCAGGGACTGGCCCCCAGGCTTGCACACGCGACTCACCCCTGCCCCTTGGGGCCCCTCCCTGACCTGAGAGACATGCTGGGACGTGGGGGTGGGACTCAGGCCACACCTACGAGCCTGGGGACCGGGCCAGGGCCAGTCTCATGCCAGAAGGCCACTAGGGCCTCCCTGGCACTGCAGATCCCCCACCCCAAGCCCACCCCCTGGGAGACAACCCCGGTCAAAGGGGAAGAAATTCTTTGTTTGTTTGTTTGTTTGTTTGCTTTTTGGGTCACACCCGGCGATGCACAGGGGTTCCTCCTGGCTCTGCACTCAGGGGACCATATGGGATGCTGGGAATCGAACCCGGGTCTGCCGCGTGCAAGGCAAACGCCCTACCCGCTGTGCTATTGCTCCAGCCCCGAAGGGGAAGAAATTCTTTCAGCCGTGGTGGCTCCAGCCCCGGCTCACGGCAGCCTCACCCATTCCGTGTGTTCTGGCTGTGCCGCTGGGCCCCGCGACCGTGCCCAGCTGTGGTTTCTCACCAGCGCGCCCCGTGGAGAACACCGCTGGTTTACAGGCTGTCTCCACGGGGAGGCATATGGTGTCCCTAACGACTCGTCAGCACGCCTCACGAACAGCGCTGCTGGTGGCCAGGCCCGCGGGCAGTTTCTCTCCACGGCGCGCAGACAACTCACTGCGTGTCTCTGGACAGTCCCAGCGTCCAGGACACCCGAGAGGAGGAGGGGGGCTCGGAGCCGCATTCTTGCTGCCCCACCCCTCGGGCCAAGCTCTGTCCCCACTGCAGGCTCTTAGGATGGGCCAAGCCACATGCCGGGCGTCTGGGAAGCAGGTGAGTCAGCGTCAGCCAGAGGGAGAGGAGGGAGAAAGTAGTCAAAGGTAAACCGAGATAAGGCGGAGCGCGCGCGACACTGCCCTCCGAGAGAAAGGCAGGCTCACCGCGTCCCCACGCCCGCCACGGTCCCAACCCTAGCCATGCTTCCCGACAAGACGCCTCAATTCTGACTGTGTGAGTCCCCAGATTATTCCCGGGGGTACCAGGGTCCAGCTCGCCTAGAGAGTCCAGCCTGCTGGCTGGCGTCCTCCTCCGCATTCCTTACAATTCCTTTAGAGAGTTTGTGCTTAAATGAATAAATAATCCCAGAGATCATTTAGCAGCAAAAAAAAAAAAAAGTCTAAATGGTCAACCTCAAAAGTCACAGTCTGGGGGAAGGAAAAGCAAGGGAGAAAACTCAAACATTGGCGTGCAGGAGCTAAACAACCATCATATCATGGAGCACGAACGTATACAAGAAAACAAAGGGATCAAAAAAGTCAGCCAACACACTAAAAGTCCTGTGTCGCTTTAAAGTCACTTCACCAATAAATCCATCCAGCCCGCCCGCCGATCAGCCAACCAACTGTCCATCTGTCCACCCACTCAACCATCCATCCAATCATCCATTCATCCCTCCATCCATTCCTCCATCCACCCAGGAACCGGGATCACCCCATCCTTCCTTCCTGGGGGACCCACCAATGACAGCCAGCAGCTGCAGCCCCATGCAGGGTCTGGGGGTGCAACGTTGCTGGGATTCTGCAATGTTGGCCCGCTTGGGCAGGGCGTGGGGATCCCCGAGGCTGCACCTGAAGTCGTTTGGGGGACCACGTGCTGCTGGGAATCGAACCCAAGTCAAGCCCACTCTAGGCGCAAACCCTTGTAACTCTCCGAGCTCCAAGATCCCCCAACAGAAATCTTTTTTTGTTGTTTTTTGTTTGTTTTGTTTTTTTGCTTTTTGGGTCACACCCAGAGATGTTCAGGGGTCACTCCTGGCTCTGCACTCAGGAATTACTCCTGGCGGTGCTCAGGGGACTATATGGGATGCTGGGAATCGAACCCGGGTCAGCCGTGTGCAAGGCAAAGGCCCTCCCGCTGTGCTATCACTCCAGCCCCCCAACGAATATCTTGTAAGTCTTATTATGTACTAGGAACTGAGAAAGATCCAACAGTGCAGAAAACCGGCTCCTCTAGAGAACAGCAAACACAGGAGCAGTTCACTAGCTGCTCAGACTCTGCCTTCCCTCTCCCAGTTTCTTCCTGCTGAAGGTAATTCATGAAGCAATTAAAAAAAAAAAGTTAAACAAGGCAGGTTCAAGGAGAATGGACAGGCAAGGGGCACGCAATGAAGAAAGCTCCCCTGATTCTAAAAACTTTGAGATCCCTGGGGAATCCTCTCTGTGGGACCCCCATAGCTGGGTCTAGAGCAGCACTCTCTCTTCCCTTTTTGTGAAAACAGGAGAAGGAGGGAGCAAGAAAGGAACATCAAGAGATGTCTACACACCGTGGAGACTAATAACTAATACCAGCTGCTCTTCCCCTCTGAGTTCTGGAGTTTATGATTCCTTCTTCCCCGACCTTGTCAGAGCAACCCTCCCCAGCCCACAAAAAATCCTTCACCAATAAAACCTGATAAGATTATCTTCATGAAACCTGGCTGTGTTCTGGTTTCCATCTGTTTGCTTTATTATTATTATTATTATTATTCATTTAGTTTTTTAGAAAACGGAACTGACTCGGAACAGCAGTATGTTGCCCTGTGATAAAAAAAAAAAAAAGCCAAACACAAAGTAGGAAATCAACTTAAAACAGCCAATTCCTTAGCTCTGGGGCATGTGCATTAGTGCATGCCTTTTGCAGAACTTCATTCAGGTTTTTAAAAAGCTAATGTAAAAAAACATAAAAGCATTCTTCCTTGATGAAAAGGAGTTCAAAAGATACGTGGAGCTAATGAAATTAAAAAAAAAAAAAGACATAGCATGGGGGTGAGTCAAGGATGTGGAGAAACTAGAATCGTCAGGAACGGATGAGGATCCAACACGGGCACGGCTACTGTACGACAGAGACAGTCTGGCACAACCTCCGGAAGCAGAGCAGTTACCACCTTGCCCAGGAATTCAGTCTGGGGTAAATAAACACCCGAGAGATAAACCCCTGCACACCCAAACGGCGCCCACATTCCCAGCAGCACGGGTCACGGAGGCCCCACGCGGTAACACCCCAAAGACCCCCTCGGCAGATGGACAGATCTCGGAAGAACCTGGTCTGTCCATATCACAGAATAGAGTGTAGTTTCTTTCTCTCTTTCTTTCTTTCTTTCTTTCTTTCTTTCTTTCTTTCTTTCTTTCTTTCTTTCTTTCTTTCTTTCTTTCTTTCTTTCTTTCTCTTTCTTTCTTTCTCTTTCTTTCTTTCTTCCTTTTCTTTCTTTCTCTTTCTCTCTCTCCTTCTTTCTTTCTTTCTCTTTCTCTCTCTCTTTCTTTCTTTCTTTTCTTTCTTTCTTTCTTTCTTCTTTTGCTTTTTGGGTCACACCCGGCGATGCTCAGGGGTTACTCCTGGCTTTGCACTCAGGAATCACTCCTGGCGGTGCTCAGGGGACCATATGGGATGCTGGGAATCGAACCCGGATCGGCCGCATGCAAGGCAAACGCCCTACCCGCTGTGCTATCGCTCCAGCCCCAAGTGCAGTTATTTTCAAAGAGAGAGAGAAAGGGATCTGAAGTGATGGTTGGCACGGCGGGTACTGGGCTAGGGAGGGAGGGGGTGTGGGAGAGAGATCAGGGGCTGGGGGCAGCCCTGAGTCCCTTCTCCAGCCCCGAGGGTCCCCTGCTCCCTACCAGGAGTGACTCAGTAGTGATCCCTACTGAAGCACCTCTGGGTGCGCCACCAAACAAGCAAAATGGGGGTCAGGGACACAGGACCACGGCCGATAGGTGAGTGCCAACCCCCGGCTTCTGGAAGTTTCTAATTATACTTAAGAAGCAAGTGTACAGGGGCTGGAGTGATAGCACAGAGGGTAGGGCGTTTGCCTTGCACGCGGCCGACTCGGGTTTGATCCCCGGCATCCCATATGGTCCCCTGAGCACTGCCAGGAGTAATTCCTGAGTGCAAAGCCAGGAGTAACCCCTGAGCATTGCTGGGTGAGACCCAAAAAGCAAAAAAAAAAAAAAAGAAGAAGAAGAAGCAAGTGTACATAAATCCGCTCAACTCGGTGGCACGGGGCTAACACGGGGATAGGGGCTGAGCACACGCCCCGGTCCGGGCGGGGTCCAAGGCAGCGGGCCCCACGGGCGCAGGCGGGAGACGACAGACCGGAAACTCCGAGTTGAGAAGGTCCAATTTTTTGCAAATGAGCCGAGTGCCAACGTGGGCTGAGATACGCTCTAGCCGGGCTTGCCAGCGCCTCCTAATCACCGGCCATTAACTATTAATAGCGGCACACAGCGAACAATGGGAGCATTCACCTTGGTCTGGCCAAGACAGAAGGAAAAAAAACAACCCAATACTCAGACTGCCAGTCCCCAGGCGCTGGAGGCCACAGGGCAGCGCCTCCCCTCAGAGAAGGGCGGCAGGCGCCGCTGTTCCAGTGTCTCGGGAGGCGGAGGCACTGGGGGTCCGGTGCAGACCCCGCGGCTGCGGGAGCAGGAGCCGGCTGCACGGGGCTGAGTCCTGAGGGAAGGGACTCAGCTTCCCCAGGGCCCCCGCTCCAGGAGAGAGAGAGGCCCTGCAGCCCCTAAGAAGTCCCTGAGGTGCAAACAGGCGGCACAGAGCCCGACGGAGGTGCTCCTGAGTGAGCCCCAGGCAGGGGCCTGAGGCCCTGTGAACCCAGGGGTGGGCCTGGAGGTGCCCCTCCCCCCCTCGCTCAGAGCTCAGTAGCCAGAGTCCTGCGGTGGGTCAAGGACCCTCTGAGGAGACCACCTTCGGCCCTGCACCCCGACTTCCTGTCGGCACCCAGTTCCACCCTGCCTCCCTCACGCCTCTCAGCCGGGCTCTCTCTCAGCAAAAAGAAAAAAAAAAGTGCCCTTTCCCTGGGGGTTGGCGGGACCGTGGCAATGGGCATAGGGAGGTCCAGGTTCAGGCCACCAACCCCAGGGCCCAGCACAAGGCCAGGGGACAGACACATCTAGGTCGGTGTGGCCCTCCTCCCAGGCGTGCAGCCCGCGCAAACACCCACCTGAGCTCTGCCACCTGGCCAGTGCCCAGGAGCCAGCACCAACGCAGGGCAGAGCAGGGCCGCCGGGGCTCGGGCCCAGGTTGCGGGGACGGTGAGCAGGTGCCCGCGGCAGGCCAGACGCTCTCCCGCCCGCCCTTCGAGGAATGCGCGGGGCTGGCCCTGGCTTAAGTCCGAGGAACCACGGGCGTCCTCTCTGGAAGCCGCCCAGAGCCAACACCAGCTGAACTCACAGCAGTGGCCTTGGAACCTCCCTCCGAACAGATGCCCCCAGAGGGAGGGAGACACACACACACACACACACATACACACACACACACACACACACTCTCCCCCCCCCCCAGTGGCTTTGGAACCTCCCTCTGAACAGATGCCCCCAGAGGGACACACACACACACACACACACACACACACACACACTCCCCCCCCCCAGTGGCTTTGGAACCTCCCTCTGAACAGATGCCCCCAGAGGGACACACACACACACACACACACACACACACACACACACACACTCCCCCCCCCAGTGGCTTTGGAACCTCCCTCTGAACAGATGCCCCCAGAGGGACACACACACACACACACACACACACACTCCCCCCCCCACACACACAGTGGCTTTGGAACCTCCCTCTGAACAGATGTACACACACACACACACACACACACACACACACACACCACACACCCCCAGTGGCTTTGGAACCTCCCTCTGAACAGATGCCCCCAGGGACACACACACACACACACACACACACACGGAAAGGAGGGAGAGGGTGGGGAGGGAAAGGAGGAGACGGGCCAGAAACTGGAGCGCGGGCTTTGCTCGGGCTGACCCAGCCTCCATCCTGGGCTGGGTACCCCATGTTCTCCCAAGCTCCCACCATGTGATCCCTGAGCACAGAGCCACAAAGAAGCCTGAGCACCCCTGGGTGCAGCCCCAAAAGCAAACTGAGGAAAGGAAGGGAGGTGAGAAGGTGGGGGGGGCGGCGCACGTGCCCCTCTGCCCTTAGTATCTTCCCCAGCGGGGACCGCTCGCCGCCGTCTAGGCACCTGCTTGGGATGCAGTTCAGGTCACTTGAGAACACATCAAAAGGACGCTGGAGGGACAGTGCGGGGCTTAAGGTGCCGTCTCCTGTGGGACCGAGCACGTGGCGGGGCCCAGTTCAATCCCCGGCAGCCCCTGGTCTCCGGGTACCATCCGGTGCCGCCCCAGAGGCCGTCGGTGACTTCTGGGCTGGCCTGTGTCAGACCCCGGCACAGCACCGAGACAGAGCCCGTGAGCTGAGCACCCTGGGAGAGATCCCTGGCCTCGGAAGCACTGCCGCCCCCAACAAGCGAACAAAAGCACCTCGTGAGAATTCTTTGAGAAGTTCCCACAGCAGCACCCCTGCCACGAGCTGACAGCGCCCTGCAGACGGGCCCCTGTAAGAGGATGGAGTGAGCCGGCACCAGCACCAGACTACAGCGAGGAGCTCCCCGCCCCCACGCGGGAAACCGCATCCCCCGTTTCAAAAAGAAAACAAGACCCAGTCACTTGGAGCGTGGGGGTTTCCCCCAAGGACGCATTCCCCCGTCAGCTCTCTGCCAGCTCTCGGCACGCAGAGGGCTCTGTGCCCAGCCCACCTTCTCTCTGCTCTGCACCAGGCCAGGGGCTGCTCCCGAACCCAGGGCATCCAGGAAAAAGCTACACTGGTCTCCACCATCTGTTAGGGTGCCCCTGCAAGCGTCCCGGGGTACAGCCCGACCAAGCCTCTAGCAGCGTTTCGTCTTTTTTGTTTTTTTTTAGCATATCCAATATGCACGGGTAGCTTGCCAGGCTCTGCCGCGCGGGCTCGATACTCTCCGTAGCTTGCGGGGCTCTCTGAGAGGGGCGGAGGAATCGAACACGGGTTGGCCGCGTGAAAGGCGAACACCCAACCGCTGTGCTATCGCTCCAGTCCAAAACAGTAACAGTAAGTCTCTCAATGAGAGATGTTACTGGTGCCCGCTTGAACAAATCGATGAGCAATGGGATGACAGTGACAGTGACATTTTTTTTTTAGGGGAAAGTGCAGGGGCCCTGCACTAAACCCCCTCGAGCTACCTCCCTGCCCCGGCTTGGCATCCTTTGGGAAAAACAAGATGGGAAGAATTCACGTGCCTTCCCTGGACAGGAAAAGAGCCGATTCTCCGCCCTGCAGGCCCCGAGAAGTGTTTCAAACAGCAACTGCCACACAGAGAACGCCCAGGGCCCAAAGTATGGCCCACCCCACTGGTCCTGAGAACCCTTGAACCCTCCTTGTTCTAAGAAAGAGGCGGCCCTGTCATCAATCACGGCGGGAAGATAAGCAGAATTCCTCCTGGCAGCCGGCCTGCAGTGGTGGGGAAGGCCCTTCCCGGGTCAGAACAACTGCGATTATCTCAAGCAGGAACAGGACACCTCAGATAAAGCTTTCAGGAGCTCCCTGCTGGGGGTGGGGGGGCGGCACTTCCCCAGAATCTTTCACCCATCTCTAGTGAGACTACAGCATCCCCACTGCAAGGATGTGAGCACTTTTAGAATTTTTTAGCAGCCCTTTTTTTTTTTTTTTTTGCTCTTAGGGTCACACCCAGCGTTGCCCAGGGGTTACTCCTGGCTCTGCACTTAGGAATTACTCCTGGCGGGGTGCTTGGGGGACCCTATGGGATGCCGGGGATGGAATCCGGGTGGGCCATGTGCAAGGCAAACGCCCTCCCCACTGTGCTATGGCTGCAGCCCTGCCTTTTACTCTGAAAGGAAACCAACCAACCAACTCAGGAAGACCAACGTTCATATCTGTAAGTGACCCCCAGAGAGGCAAAGCATTAGCACGTCAGCGGGTTCCACAGACCAAGGCATGACGTGGCACCGCCCATTCTCTCCCCTCTGTTCACTCCCAACAGACAGGGGGATTTCAGACCCACCCCACAGCTCAATTTAGAAATCCCTACTTGAATGCCACCCCTAGCCTGGCTGCAGCACAGCTGGAGATTCTAGAATCTGGTGACGTGACTCTACGTGCTACACTGTGTGCACAAAGGCACAGACATAACCACTTCGTTTTTGTCTGCTTTCTCTCGTTTTGGGGAAACTGAGCACAAGATTGGCCCCGGGACAACCAGCATGGGTTACAGATGAATTCCTCAGCTCCTGAACGGCATATCTTTCTTCAGTATTCACCTGGGGAGAAAGATTCAACCCAACTTTTCCCTCTACCCCTGAAATAACCAAAGAATGTGCAAAATGAGAATTGCGTGAAGAATGTGCATGCTTCCGTGCTGCAGCTGATGAAAACAGCTCCCGAGAACTTGGCACATAAATTCTCTGTGACATTTTGTTTTTACCAAAGGGAGGAAGGAAAACATATCTATTGACTGAACTACTCAACTCACAGCAATCTCAACAGCGATGCTCTCTAAATGCTTGAACTCCTAATTGCAGATGTCAGCTCATTATGTGAGTTATTGGTGGTTCGGGGTTAAGACAAATAACCTCAGACAACAAGGCCCCTATCGGGCTGCAGAAAGTATGTGCTTTCACCCCAAGCCGTCCTCTCTGCTACCATGACCAGATACTTCTAGTGCGATAATATGAAAGAGTTTGGGACCCAGAAAAGGCCCTGTCCGGAGCAAATGCGTTTTTAATTGGGGTTTCCGTGAAGTTTGAGTCCGGAGGTGTGAGGTACTTCACTGACAGTGGCCGGGAGCAAAGAATCTGAAGAAGGTCTCCAGAAAACCTTGAACAGTTTTGAAATCCCTTCCTCTCCCCAAATACCCGACAGAGAAGTGACAGCGCTGAGAGGTCAGCTGGCTTTTCAGAACACGGGGAGATGAGGCCGTCCCATCCCAAGGGCTTGAGGTTTGGCTATTGTGCTCACTGCTCCATCATGTCCCACACTGTCCCCATCCAACCCTTGTGCCATCTGCAGCCCAGGGCAACCCTCACACATCTGCATCTCCGCTTCCCCTCATAAGCCTTTGTTTTTTTCTTCTTTTTGGGTCACACCCAGCGATGCCTGACTTTGCACTCAGGATTTACTCCTGGCGGAGCTTGGGGGACCATATGGAATGCTGGGAATTGAACCCGAGTTGGCCCGCATGGAAGGCAAACACCCTACCTGCTATGCTATCGCTCCAGCACCGCCCCCCCATAAGCCTTTTAAATTTTGTTTTGCAGGGGTGCAACTGAGCCACACTGGCTCTGTGCTCACGGATCATTCCTGGCAGAATCCAGGGAACCGTTATGGGGTGCCAGGGATCCAATCCAGCTGTGCTGTGTGCACAGCAAGCACCCTCCCCGCTGTGCTACACTCTCAGCCCTCGACTCCCTCTAGGCTGGTCTCCCCAGCATTCAAATGGGTGTGAGGATACGGACGACTGATTTGGGGGCTCATGTTTGTGGAAACCTGTTAATAATGGCATAGCTGAGGGGCCGGAGTGATAGCACAGAGGGTAGGGCGTTTGCCTTGCACGCGGCCGACCCGGGTTCAATCCCCGGCATCCCATATGGTCCCCCAAGCACTGCCAGGAGTAATTCCTGAGTGCAAAGCCAGGAGTAACCCCTGAGCATCGCTGGGTGTGACCCAAAAAGCAAAAAAAAAAAAAAAAGGGATAGCTGCAGCCGCAACTCATACACTGCATCTTAAATGATCAGCCCCTGGTCTTCCGGACGCCTCTGATGAGGGATTCGGGCTCCTTTTCCTCAAACCCAGACACCTGACGCCCTCCTCAAACTCAGATCCGGGCTCCCTCTGTGCCAGGCCGACTCACTTTCCGGACAGCAGACGAGAAGCTAAGAAAGTTCTAGGCTGTGGGATGCTGGGAATCCTGCTCCCAGCCCACCCCGCCCGGGAGCTTTCAGAACAGCTTTCCCAGCCAGGCCACCGGAAGGGATAATCTCGATCGGGGTGCGAGTTCATTTCAACCAATGATTCCGGAAGAAATGCGCTTTTCCACCCAGGCTCAGGGGTACCCAGGACGTCTGCGAACTCTGAGCGGGTGTTCCAGTGTATGAATGAAATCCAAGGAAGGTTCTTCACCTTTCAGCAAATTCATTTCTTCTATGCATGTGGGGGGGAGGGGGAGTTGGGAGCCTCCAGCCTCCCACCCCCAAATTCCAAAGGCACTCCCTCATCCTACAAATTCTTATCCAGCCCTTGGCGCTTTGTGCCAGGGGTTAGGGAGGATGCAGAATTCAAGGTCAAGGTCATAGACTGCAACATCTCACAGTCCTAGCTCCAACCCCGGCCCTGGGCACGTCGAGACCTTAAGAACAACAGTGGCGGAAGCTTGAGGACGAGGGAGTGCAGGCAAGGAGCACATCAGCCCCCGCCCGAGGCCTGCAGGCCCCTCTCTGGAGAGTGCTCACATCCGGGAGTGAGGCATCAAGGTCGCCCCACTGCCCGGCCGTGCCCACCAGAGCCACGAGAGGACCTGCCCGCGCCGGGCCCCGGGGCTGGAAGTGATTACTTAAATACAGGCTTCTCAACGTGTAATTTATAAACCATGAAAGCCCTTGCGCTCGGCCCAGTCCCCCTCCGAATCAGTTTCTCACTTTACAGGATCGGCAGAGGTCTGCCCAGGGGAGGCCGGGGTGAGGGGAAGGGAGGAAGTGGAGCAAATTAGCCGAGCCCGGAGCCGGCCCCGGAGCCCGCCGATAACCACGTCGGCTCCCAAGGACCGTAATCAGACACAAAGCCGGTGAGCAGAGAAAACAGCCGTCCCCAAAGGCGGCCGGACCGACCCAGCACACACCCCAGGCCTGGGGAGGAAAACACAAAGGGCGATTGTGGGTTTACAGGGGAGCCAGGCACGGGGCGTTCTGAGCAGAAACGCTGGCAGAGGTGGTGGCGTTTCTCGGGGCCGACGCTCTCTGCACATGGGCACGCCAGGAGCAGGGCCCGGGGCCTGCCTCTGCGGGCCAGCCGAGTCTTGCACATCTGCCACACAGAGCACGGGGCAGTGAGTCAGTGAGTCACCGCCACGGCCTTTCGGGGGGCCGGCACCCCCCCACCCCAAAGCCGGGAGAGGCCCAAGGACCTCCCAGAGGGGCCCCACTTCCTCTGCAAAGGGCACGGCCATCTCTCAAGGACACGCCTCTCCCGGGCTGACCCAGAATGGGGTCTCCCCGACCCAGCCCGTCAGATGTCAGTGAAGGCCTTGGGGAAACCAGTGACCACCCCCCCAAGAGACAGGCGGACTTGGGTCTGCATTTAGTGACGGCCTTTGGTAATGCTGGCAGTGCAGAGAGGAGAGAGGGCGCAGGGATTGAGGCACGTGGCCAACCCCAGTTCTGTCGTTCTGTCACTGGTCACCCAGTCGTCACCAGGGGTCACCTCTGAGTACGCTGGCCCAACCTGCATGCCAGCAGTATGCCCTCACACCCCCAGGCCCTCTGTTCCAGGGCCTGAAGGCGCCGCTGCCCCGCCCACTGGCTGCTGAGCTGGCCCCTGGCCATTTGCAGGCTCCGGGGCACCCCTGGCGGGCATCAGCTGTAGGGTGCTTGGTGTACACCCTTCGGCCCCGTCACCAGAGGCTAGAATGAGGAGCCAGCAATAGAGGTTTCCAGACTTAACTGGCTTACCGCCCCCTTGCCAACTCCCCCATCACTCAGACCCCCTGAAAAATCTACTTTTACTAAGTGAAAAAACAGAAGCCCCCCCCATCCGCCCCGTTGTGCCCAAGGATATTACTGTTGCCCCTCCCCCCTCTCCTTTGAGCACTCCCAGGAGCATCACCACTCTGAGGGGTGCTAGAAACGGTCTAAATCAATGGTTCTCCAACCACGGTCATAGACCGAAGCCAGTCTGCAAGTGTAACGAGGGAGAAAACAACTGGTCTACCACCTGGGTTCTAAGTGCCAGCAGGGAGCAGTATGCGGGACCGGTGTCCGACCCATGGTGCGTGAATGTCAGAGAACACCAGTCCAGAGGAACGTGAATCCCCGCAAGGTTCGGAAGGTGGTTTCCCAGTGCTCCCACCAGCGGGTGAGACGGAGCACTTTCACTGTCATGATAGGATCAGCAGCAGCCCTGGCCTCCGATGCACACAACAGCCTCCAGCTCGCCCTGTGACCCACACAGACAGCTGCCAGCCTTGCCAACGTGCCCAGGGAGTCTAAATCATCCCCAGAGAGAATCGCGGGTCCAGAGCCACGACTGTTCCAGGCGGTCTTAAATCATTAACTACTTATGGAGGAGTTATCAGGCACCGGGATAGTCCCCAACACCCTATTGTCATTATCTAGCATCATTCCGCCTACTCTAACCCCGATTTTTTATTTTTTTATTTTTTTTTTGCTTTTTGGGTCACACCTAGCGATGCTCAGGGGTTACTCCTGGCTCTGCACTCAGGAATTACTCCTGGCGGTGCTCGGGGGACCATATGGGATGCCAGGGATCAAACCCAGGTCGGCCGAGTGCAAGGCAAACGCCCTACCCTCTGTGCTATCACTCCGGTCCCTAACCCCGATTTTTTTGAAGGGAAGGACTGTTGGGCCACACCCAGCAGTGCTCAGGGGCTATTCCTGGCTCTGGGGTCATGGGTCACTCCTGCTGGTACTCAGGGGATGGAATGCAATGATGGGGACTGAAACCGAGTTGGCTGCATGCAAGGTAAGTCCCTCACCGCCCTCCCCCCCCATCTCTCTGTCCCCCAAGAAGGCAAATTTCTAAAATGAAACACTGAATTTCCCCCCACTTTGAAAGACAAGGTTTTCTAGCTTCCGTTACTAAATTAGCCAAGTTAAACAATGAAAATCGGATTAAAAAAAAAAAAACCTGAATGATTCTGAGAGGCAATCCAAAAAAAATGCAGAAATTTAACCTAGATACCATTCTTGCAAAACAGCTGCAGAGCATAATAAGTGCTCTTGGGGGAGCAAGCTAAAACAAACCCAAAGGAAATGGAAGCCATTCCATTTATTCTCCTCTCCCGAGCCAAAATTAAGAAGCCTTACTTCTTTACTATATACAAGGAACAAGCTTAGTCAAGTTTAGTTTGGCCCATTCGGTAAAAACCAAAACATTTTGCATTACTTGTCAACAATGGACAAATTAGGGCATTCCTCAGGAATTTCCATATCTGGTCTCTCATGAAGCAATGAGGAAGCCTGCCCCAGAGCACTACGGGGCACTGCCCAGTGGAGGGCCTGCACTGTCCCCACCTGTTCAGGGTTTGGCTCTTACTAAAACACACACACACACACACACACCTCGAAGGCAAAACTCTCACCAAAATCCCCACTACTCCCGATTGCCTCGCAGGCTAATTCACTCCTCTCCCTCCCAGCTGACCTTGATGGACCAGAAATTATAACCCTTTGGGGCTGGAGCGATAGCACAGCGGGGAGGGTGTTTGCCTTGCATGCGGCTGACCCGGGTTCGATTCCCAGCATCCCACATGGTCCCCCAGCACCTCCAGGAGTAATTCCTGAGTGCAGAGCCAGGAATAACCCCTGTGTATCGCTGGGTGTGACCCGAAAAGCAAAAAAAAAAAAAAAGAAAGAAATTATAACCCTTCACCTAATGCCTCACCTCACATACTCAGGTTCCAATTAAAGGTGTTTTTTTTGTTTTGTTTTTTTTTTTTTAACTATTTTCGGGGGTGAAGGGGCATAGCTGGTTGTGCTCAAGGATTACTCCTGGCTCTGTTCCTCAAGGATCCCTACTTGGCAGGGCTTGGGAGTTGAATGTGGTGCTGGGGACGGAACTGGTGTCAGCTGCCTGCAGACACGTGCCTCAGCTCCGCACTGTCTCTCGGCCCACCATGAAAGGGTTCTTTTGTTGGTGGGTTGGTTCGGTTTCTTTCTGAATGTTTCTTCTGCAGATCCTCCCTCCACTTGGAACAAGCTTGCGGAGGGAAGTGTTTCAATTATTTAATGGACTTGTCAAGCAGTGCTCTGAGTAAAACTTGGCTTAAGTCAAAAGGAACACGAAGTGTTTTTTCAGCCAGTGCTGGACAGAATATATTAAATCATATCTTAATTCTGACCAAATGGATGAATAAAGCCCTTTTTTAAAAACATGAATTTTAGCCACCCAAGTGAGTAAGAATTCTATTTATAGCTTCCAGGAGTTAAGTCTTCCCTCTACTTCACCACACACACACACACACACACACACACACACACTCTCTCACTCACATACACACACCATGTCACTTCCTCCATATTAAATTTTAGCCTCCAGCGAGTCAGACTTTTTCCATTAGTTTGGTTTGGGATGATTCCTGGGCCATAGGCACACTTTTTGGCTACCTTCCAACGGAACACCAGCACACAAGGAAATACTGTTTATTCCTCAGAGGGAAGTAAAAAAAGAAGAAAAAGAAGAACTGAGACTCTCTTCCTTTTGGTTTTAATAACATCCATCAAAAAGGGGCTTCATTCCTCACTGCACTTCCACACTTCTGAGGTGTCTTAACATTAACGTAAGCTTCTTCTTTTTTTTTTTTGATTTTGTGATTGGGGACTACTCCTAGCTCCCAAGTCACTCCTGGGAGTGGACCTTGAGGTGCCAAGGGATCGAACTTGGGCCTTCTGCATGCAAAACCTTCCCAGTCCACCGACCTATCTCTCCAGCAACAACCCGAGCCATTTCAAACATCACTTTCTATCCAGTTATAAAACAAACAATTTCCGGGGCTGGAGTGATAGCACAGCGGGGAGGGCATTTGCCTTGCACGCAGCCGACCCAGGTTCAATTCCCAGCATCCCATATGGTCCCCCGAGCACCACCAGGAGTAATTCCTGAGTGCATGAGCCAGGAGTAACCCCTATGCATCGCTGGGTGTGACCTCCCCCCCCAAAAAAAAGCCATTTCCACACTCAGAAGAAGAAGGTGCTAAAAGACAGCCACCCAAACCCACCTCGCCAAACAAAACTTCGAACTGCAATCAATATTCCTGTCCAGCTTCTGCCATTAGGTTTTCGAATCCAAACCCAGAGGAACGGTAGCTGGGCCATGGAGTGAGGCTGCACAGTTGGTCACTGGGGAAGGACCCCCGGCCTCCCTGCCAGGGCCTTGCCTGGCCGCATTTCCCACTGCCCTGCCCTTTCTCCTCCCGTGCCCACGCCCGTGCCTGGCCTGAGAGTCTGCAGCCTCAGGAAGGGCTCCACACTGCAGTCAGGAGCAGGTAGGGACCCGGCGGGGGGCGGGGGTGTGACAGGGGCTGGCCCTTGGCCTGTGGATGTGCCACAGCTCAGTCGGGGTTGGTGCCAGCAGGAAGGAATAAATAAGCCTGCAAACTGGGGGACTGCAAACTGGAAGACCTAGGAAGGCAGAGGGAGGCCCGGGTTCGATTTCCCACAGTGCCTGGGCTCCTCTCCCTCCCCAGAGCACCCACAAGGGCCTGGCGGCCTTCCCAAGGACTTTTATCTAGGGGGGCAGGCACACCTGGCAGTGCTCAGGGCTGAGTCCTCGCTCTGTGGTTAGGGCTGACTCCTGGCAGTGCTCAGGGCTGACTCCTGGCAGTGCTCAGGGCTGACTCCTGGCTCTGTGCTCAGGGCTGACTCCTGGCTCTGTGCTCAGGGCTGACTCCCAGCAGTGCTCAGAGCTGATTCCTAGCTCTGTGCTCAGGGCTGACTCCTAGCAGTGCTCAGAGCTGATTTCTAGCTCTGTGCTCAAGGCTGACTCCCAGCAGTGCTCAGAGCTGTTTCCTAGCTCTGTGCTCAGGGCTGACTCCCAGCAGTGTTCAGGGCTGACTCCCGGCAGTGTTCAAAGCTGACTCCTGGCTCTGTGCTCAGGGCTGACTCCTGGCTCTGTGCTCAGGGCTGACTCCCAGCAGTGTTCAGGGCTGACTCCTAGCAGTGCTCAGGGCTGACTCCTGGCTCTCCGCTCAGGGGAACATGCGGTGCCAAGTACTGACCGGGGTCAGCTCAGAGCCTGAGATCTGTTCCGTCACTGTACAGCCTCCCCTCCTGAGGACTTTCAAGGCTCAGCGGAACAGCTGAACCGCAGGACGGAGGGCCCCTTCCTAGCTTCCTCCTCCACCAAGTCCCCACAGCCAGACGTGTCCTCTGAGTACCCTCAGGCCAGCCTGGGTGCTGGGTGCTGCCCGCCGTCCGTGGCTTCTGCACACCTGCTGCTCCGGCCCTGTCCATCTGTTCTGGGTTTGCCCGTGAGCAAACACTATACATTTGCAGCCCCAGATATGCCCGGCTCTATCTGAGGGCGCCGGAGACAAAACACACAGCCAGGAAAATAACCTTGGAGCCGCCGCCAAGCCCCCAGCTCCCGTGGCACCAGGAAAAGGTCCAAACGTTTGGAGAAACATCTTCGGCCTCCCAGGCCGGCAGCACACTTGGCCCAAGGCCGGGTGTCTCCAGCCTGGCCCTGGCCAGTGCCCCTTGGCCTCCCCGGGGAACAGGGAGTCCAGCCGCAGAGGCCGGGAAGAGAGCAGGACAAACACCTGAGCGCAGGGAACGGGCCTGGCTCCTCGCAAATACCCGCGGTGGGTTTCAGAGCTTGCAGCTCACCAGGAGGGGCCGTCAAGGGGTCTCGGGGCTGGGACACTTCCTCGGTGTCACCCTAACCCTGGTGTCCCTGCGGAGCATCCTGGGCCCACGCCAAGCCGGAGATGACCTTCAGGGCCTTCATCTGAACCGCATGGTCGGGTCCCCGGCATGACTGCATCGTGTGGGACGCCGCCCCAAGCAGTGACCTCTGGGTCTTCGTGGACCCCACTGACCACGCAGCAGTCTCCTGCTCATCTGTACAAACCCACCTGGTGACGCAAGGCCCTCCTCCCCCGCTGCAGTGCACACTCCCCCTGGCGGGTCAAGGCCGAACCTTAGTGACCATGTCCTCCGTGAAGCCCCCAGTGCAAAAGCCCAATTTCCATCAAGCACCGGCCCCAGAGATACCCGTGCCCCGTCCAGGGTCACCTCAGGCCCGATAAACCAACCGACTTCATGGAGGCCTTGGACACCAACAAAGAGAGGCATGGACTCTGACAAACTAACAGCCCGTGGGCAGCCCCGACGGTCTGTTCACGTCGGCGACCCCCATCGCCAGTCAGAGTGGGCACTCAGGCTCACCCTGGAAGGATGCTCTGGCAGACTCGCCCGGGCCAAGGAACAGCCAAGTCTGCAGGAAGCAGGACTCAGTTTATCTCCCTGCGAAAGGGGCGAGGAGATACATGGGAAGAACCTGCTTTCATCACAGTTCCTAACTCCTGTGCAGGGTAGTTTGTTTGCTTTTTTCTGTGGGGGTCTGTTCGGGGGGTCACATGTGGAAGAGCTAGGGGCGTGGTGGGAAGGGCCAGGCAGGGCTGGAGAGTCAACTCAGGGCTTCTCGGGCAAGGCAGGGACTCCAGCCCACGAGGTCCACTTCGCCCATGAGGTCCATTTCAAGCATTAATCACACCCCAATAGTGCAGGGGGAACTGCAAAGCCACAGATGAAGTCCAGGAACTCTACAACCAGGCCCGCTTCATGTCACCCCTGGCCTGAAGGTTTGGGGAGGACAATACAGGGCGAACACGGGCATTTCAGCAAGGACAGAGGTCTGCGTGCTGGTGCAGTGTCCCTGCCGCGGCTCCCGGCGAGTCAGCTCCGCGGCTGGCCAGAAACCGTCAGGCGACGTGAAAACGAAGCAGAAAAAAAGAATCCCGCCTTGAGTCATCCGTGTTGGGGCAAAATGACACACACCAAGGAAGGTGGGGAGCGTGGCAGCCCGGGTTCCCAGGCCTCGTGCGAACAGGCATGACCAGGCATGGTACCTGGGTGCCAGCTCACTCCAACGCCCCTGGCACTAGAGGTCGGAGAGCAGAGTGCAAAGCCCTGCCGCCCGCTCTGGCTCCATTTCCGTCCTCCCAGAAACATGCACGGGCTGTCCTGGGGTTCCACGACCCAAGTCGTCTTTAATTGACTGTCGCTTTGGCGTCTGGGTTAAGAGACGACACACAGGGAGGAAGGCCTGCAACAAGGAACTGCACGGCGCAGGGCGTGAATACACCAGGCCGTGGAATATACAGATGCGGACTGACTCTGCCCCTCCGAGCCTTGGCAAAGGCCCGAAACTGTTCCTTGAATACCAACGAAAAACATAACCGGAGGGGCTGGAGTGATAACGCAGCAGGTAGGGCGTCTGCCTTGCACGCGGCCAACCCGGGTTCGAATCCCAACATCCCATATGGTCCCCCGAATACCGCCAGGAGTAATTCCTGAGTGCATGAGCCAGGAGTGACCCCTGTGCATCGCCGGGTGTGACCCAAAAAGCAAAAAAAAAAAACCCAAAAAAAACCCATAACCGGAATCAGGTTTATTGGCTGGAGAGCGAGGAAAAGTCAGTCGCTTGCCCTGCGTGTGGCTACTGCCGGCTCAAATTCCTGAGCACTGTCATGGGTGACTCCTGGGCTCAAAGCCTGAAACAGGACCCCCGAGCACGGCTGGCCGTGACCCAAATGTCCCAGTAGGTTTATTAGACATAAAACCGTCCATTTCTCTGGAATCTAAGATAGACTGCATTCAATTTTATATTTGGATCTCACTATGTTAGTAATATGCATCTTAGATTCCAGAGTTGAAAACTGACGCAAATAGGAAGCAGCATTTTATTTCATTGCAGTAAAGAGTTTTACTTTCCTTGTTTACGTGGGTTAAAATTACACAGCAATCACACATTGGTTCTAACTGATCTTCTGATCATTCTATTGACATTTCTTAAAGTCTTGTTGGAACAAGTAATATCAAGTCAATTTGTTGTGTGCCTAAGGGGCAGACTGGGGATGGGAGGGAGAAATGGGGACACTGAGAGAGGGAAGGTCACACTGGCAGTGTTGCAACACTAACTGCCTGAAACAACTGTATAATGAACAACTTTGTGAATCACGGTGTTTTTAATAAAAAACACAATTTTTTAAAAAGTATACATTTCTCTTGGGGCTGGAGCAATAGCACAGCGGGTAGGGCATTTGCCTTGCACGCGGCCGACCCAGGTTCGATTCCCAGCATCCCACATGGTCCCCTGAGCACCGCCAGGGGTAATTCCTGAGTGCAGAGCCAGGAGCAACCCCTGTGCATCGCCGGGTGTGACCCAAAAAGCAAAAAAAAAAAAAAAAGTATACATTTCTCTATTTTTTTCACTAATGGCACACCAATCAATGTGGGAATAAATATATATAATACAACCTGAAGTTTTATATATAAACTAGATCAAGCTATATATATATATTTTTTTTTCTTGGATAGTAAAACTTAAAATTGGAGGACTAAATTGTTCATATAAACATGCACTCTAAATTACTTAGAGGTGAGAACAGAGAAAATCAGGAATGCACAGAGGGTAGCATGTTAGAGAATGAAGTCACCCTAATACATTCAGGTTTCTCAGAATTCACTCTACTGACATTTGTAGCCAGTCTGGGCAGGAAAGCTCTCACGTGCATTCTGGAGTGTTCCACAGACTGCCGGGCCCACATATCTGTAGCTGTGGCCAATGTCCCTGGAAGGCAAAACTGATCTCTGTCAGGAGTTACTCTTCTATACACTCACCACTCCAATGCCATCCCTAGAACTACCCGGCCGGCACGCCCAGACTGCCCACCCACTTTGTGACAAGACAAATCTTCCAGGACCAGAGAAATAGCATCTGGGACCAAAGCACTCGCCTTGCACACAACAGGTCTCAGTTTGCTCCCTGACACCACATAAGGTCCCCGAAGCAGCACCGAGAGTGACCTTTCCACACAGCGTCAGGAGTAAGCCCTGAGAACCACTGGATGTGGTCCCCAAACAAACGAGCAAAGATCTCCTGATCTCCAGGCAGGTACTTTTAAAGTTACAAAATCTGGGGCGGGGGTGTGGCTCCGTGGTTAGATGCCGGCTCTGCATGCATGAAACCTGGGTTCAATTCCTGCAAAATCAGTATATCCCAGGCCTGAAACAGCAGCAGCGACCACAGCACCCACTGGAACTCAATTTACCGCTCAATTTAGAGCACTGGAATAGATCCCAGGCGTCTTTGCAAATGCCCCTTCAGTAAAAGGAGGGTCAATCTCCAAAGCATTTAAAATGTTGTCCCTTGCAGTGAACCTAAAACAGCTCTTTAAAAGCATACTAATTGGGTCTGGAGAGACAGAACACCAGGTAAGTAGGTTCAGTCCACAGCATCTCATATGGTCTCGTGAGCCCTGAGCACAGAGTGAGGAGTGAACTCTGAGCACTGCTGATTGTGCGTGCACTAAGGGAAAGCATACTTTAAAAAGTATTATCTTTAAACTTGAACAAAACAGCACTTTCCTGATCTGTGCTGTGGAGGACAGCAGGGGTTCAAATGCCCCACTCTGTGGCGGCCGAGAGCTCTTCCGAGGGGCATCATTCCCAAGCCTTCTGCCCTGCGGGTGACGGGCCAAAGACTCACACGCATCCGGTTCCAAGGCAAACAAGCCTTCCCCCAACATCGCTTCGTGGCAATCTGGCGTTTATCAGAAACAGACAAGCCCAGGGAGTGGATTGGGTAAATTCCACAGGACCTTGACTTTCCGCAGAGACCTACAAAGATTCCACTAAGACTAGTTCTCAACCTTCTCCCAAAAGGGGTGCTTACTGCCTCTCGGGGACGAAGGCGCGTTTGCTGCCGTCACGAGCCAGACATTTGGTTGAATGAAAGGAAACCTGCGAATCTTCCTCCCCGTCCCGGTGGGCCGCTCAGGCTGTCGGCAGACTGTGGTCTCTGAACAGGAGAGCAAAGCCAAGCTCCCGGGGGGTCTCAGTGCAGATCTGATCTTTCACTCCCTTCTAGAAGAACCACCGCCAACCCCTCCAAAAGAATCCACATTCCGCTCGGCTTCATGTGACCCCAGTTCCCAACACACACAGGCACTTGGGCGCATTTCCTTCACTGTACCCGGACTCTGCGCTCTCACAAGCATCGTGGACATGCAACCTTGCCCACCGCGGCGGTGCGGACGCGGTGAATGAGCCCACGGAGAGAAGGGAGCCTTGCTCCTGCCCAAGCTCACAAGCTGAATGAACACGGGCAGAGAGGGCAAAGCCATCCAAAAGGCGGACAACGGCTAATCCTCAGGTCAAGTCCCAACTCTTTAAAAACCGTTGCCAAGGGGCTGGAGCAATAGTACGTTGCATTGGGCACTTGCCTTGCATCCGGCCAAACCGGGTTCTATCCCCAGCACCCCAGGTGATCCTCCAAGCCTGCCAGGAGTGATCCGGAGCAAAGAGTCTGGAGTAACCCCTGAGCACTGCCAGGCGTGGGCCCTTGAAACCAACAATCCAGCACTCGGGCGTCCACTAAAGGAACACTGACTGGATTTCCTCCTCCGTGGCCAAACCAACTGCTGAGCAGGGCCAGAAACTGGCCAGGGGCGGGGAGGGGGCTTCAGGCCAGAGCACCGTCCTTGGTTTGGCCCTTGGGCACTGCTTGCTGGGTTTTCCTTCTGGGGCAAGAACCCCATCTCAGTGGCCACTACCTGCTCACAGGCTCTGGAACCCCCAAAGTTAGTGGGTACAGGGTGAAAAGAACAGTTGAGAGAGGAAAAGGCCTTGCCACTTTTTCAGCTCCCAGACGGGGGGTTGCCAGTGTGGCAGGGGGCTCGTCACCCTCTCTCTCCGTCAGCCCACGCAGGCCCAGCTCTGCCGGAAGCAGCCTTCCCCCGGCCTCCCCCCTGCGCCTCCCCATCCCTACCTGACCTTTCTCCTTCTGCACAATCTGAACTGCCTTGGGCCTCCTCTGCATTCCGCTTTGGTTGTTGGACAAAGATTTTCTCTACTTTCCTTTGTTTTCTCTCTTTGTCTCTTTAGGGGCGTCTCCAGCTGAGCCCCAGGGCCTGTACCACTCCTTCAGCAGAGCAAGATGGCTCGAAGCTGAGACCCGATGTTCAGGGCCATGGTGCCGGCGGGTATCGGGGGCTACACCAGCGAGTCTCACTGAGTTCGGTTCCCGGGCGGCTCTGGCACTCAAACTCGGGGCCTTGCATCTGCAAGGCATGTGCCCCTAACTCTTGAGCTATCTTCCCAGCCTGGTAAACCCCTGCAGGCTAAGGAAAATGTTGGCTTTTCTTGTTTTATCCGCCCCCTGACAAAAAATTTAAAAAGGAAAAAACATACTTAAAAACTATATTCCAGGGGCTGGAGTGATAGCACAGCGGGTAGGGCGTTTGCCTTGCACGCAGTCGACCTGAGTTCGATTGCCAGCATCCCATATGGTCCCCCGAGCACTGCCAGGAGTAATTCCTGAGTGCAGAGCCAGGAGTAATCCCTGTGCATTGCCAGGTGTGACCCAAAAAAGGAAAAAAAAATTATTCCAAAACTTGAACAAAACAAGCATTTTTCTGATCTGTGCTGCAGAGGACCAAAAAGGTCTAAAATCCCAGACTGAATTTTTGGCCAACTTGACTGATGCAAGACGCACCATTCCCAAGACCTAAACATCTTCTGGTTGGTCCCCTAACAAGGGAGTCTGAATGCACAGCTCTGAGCACTGAATACAGAGCTACAAGTTGCGCATGTTTATGGAAATTCCCGTGTATAAGGCATGCCGGGTGCCTCCCTACCGAGGAGGGGACTTTGCAAGTGGACAGGAGATGAGGTCGGCATAAACACACGGGTCGGTAAGACGCGGCACACGTGTGCAGGGCTGTGAGGTAGCTCGGAGGCTCCTGTCCGAGGCAGGGCCAGCAGTGGGTGGGAAGCAAGGCGCCTGACCACAGCCGCGGGTCCAGGGGTCGGTCTGCGTGGCCGGGCAGGTGATCAGCTGCCCCGGAGGTGAGTCTCCCAGGACCCGAGTTTCTGAACCCTGACATCTGGCTACGGAGATCTCGATTCTGCACGCTGCCGGCCTTGTGAGTGCGGGGCTTCAGAAGACGGCCCCGAGACTACCAGAGACTGCGTTCCCCGTGCGGCTGCCATCCCCCAGGGACTGTCCTGGATGTAGGTGCCAACGTCCAGTTCAGGGATGTAAAGTTCTGTGCATTCTGGCCTTGGGTTTTTGTTTCCTGACTGTGAGAACCACTGGGATTCTTAGAGGTTTCTCCCGGTGAAGCGGATCTGCGGATCTGTCTGCGTGAACAATTTCCCTTCCTGCCTTTGGGCAGAGGGGGGGTGGGCTAGCCTTGCTATGCTCCAACATTTCACCGACTGAAGGTTCTTGCAGAAAAGGTCAGTGTGTCTTTCCCATGAATACGTAAAAGACGGAATATTCCGTTGTCTTTCAAAGTCTCTGGCTGCAGGGAAAAAATGCAAATAGGGAGACGCGGGGTCCTTCCTGCGTTACTCCAGAGAGTCACTCAGGGGTCCTGGTACGTGCTATGAGGTCTTTCCAGCATGGTTGTATTTCCCAGGATTTTGCCATAAAAAGTGAAAACACAAGTCCAGCTTCTCAGACTTGGAATGGATGAAGGGGGTGGTGTGTGTGTGTGTGTGTGTGTGTGTGTGGGTCACACCTGGCTGAACTCAGGGCTTACTCCTGGGTCTTCACTCAGGAAGATGATGAGAGGGTGACAACCGTCTCTCTTCACGCTTGGAGGTGCTTGGGGGACCCCTAGGGTGCCGGGGATTGAACCCCTGTCGGCCGTGTGCCAGGCAAACACCCTACCCGCCGTGCTGATGGCTGCGGTGCTGACGCCGGCCCAGGAAGCTCTTTGGCAGACTGCGTGCAGCGCTACCAAGCGGCTGCTGGAGCAGAAACGTCTTTCTAGGAGTTCAGTTCTTGGCAGGAAAGTCACTTCTGATACCTGCGAGACATCTACTTGATTCCTTCCCCGCGAGGACCGGCTTGAAAGGTGACTTCGCAAAGATCCTGCCAGTGTGCGCAGACTTCTCTGCAGAAACAGACTCGTGTCCATGTACGAGTCAGTCCCTACACTCCTGCACTGCCACAGGACCCCAGCACGAGCCCTGACCTGGCTTGTGCGTGAGAAACTGTTCACAGTGATACCCCCCAACACCGGTGCAGCTGCTTTCTCCTGCTTTATTAGGAAACGTTGGCTGAAAGTGACTAGTTACTCCCTCAAAGAAAGCAGGATTTGCTTAGCTTTTTATTTCTTTTCCAGCAGGGTGGGGGGTACACACTCAGCTGTTTCCAGGGCTTACTCCTTGGCTCTGTGCTCAGGGAACCACATGCGGTGCCGAAGACCCAAACCCAGGTGGGCGTGGGCATCACCCTCTCACCAGCCCACGCCGGCCCAGCTCTGCTGGAAGCAGTCTCCACCCAGCGCCCCGACCCCCACCCAACCTTCTCCCCCAGCTCATGAGACAGGATTCCGACTAGGGGGCAATATTGCTGGCCCTTGTGCCTACTGTCCTTGGGTGTCAGCCTCACCTTATGTTCTTTTATATTCCACAAGCGAGTGCAGCCATCCGATGTTGGTCCCTCTCTCTTACTCAGGAGTACGCTCTTAACCACCGTCAGATGTGGCCCCCAAACTTCTAAACAGTTTTGGTGCTGGAAAAATAGCCCTGAGCATCGACAGGTGGGGCCCAACCCCGCGCCCCAAAAGAATGATCAGTTCTATACACATACTTGATTATTTAACCCCCTAGGGTTAGAACCGGAATGGATCGATAGCATGGTGGGTAGGGTGTTTGCCCTGCACATGGCCGACCTGGGTTCGATTCCTCCGTCCCCCTCAGAGAGCCCGGCAAGCTACCGAGAGCATCTCGCCCACATGGCAGAGCCTAGCAAGCTACCCGTGGCGTATTCGGTATGCCAAAAACAGTAACAACAAATCTCACGATGGGAGACGTTACTGGTGCCTGCTCGAGCAAATCGATGAGCAACGGGATGACAGTGCTACAGTGCTACAGGGTTAGAACCAGAGGTTAACTCAGAGGGATACTTACAAAGAATGAGAAATCAAAAGAAAAATCTATACAAACAAAATAGATTTTTTTTTTCTGGTATAGATTTTGGTCCCAACTAAATAGCCAATGAATCCCGGGCCAGGGGAAGTCAGGGTCCCTGTGTGGTTTCGGCTTGAAATAAACATCCGTGGCCCACGGGCGGGGGGAAGGGGAGCACGGCTGGGTGTCTACCAGCAGCCCTGCCTCGAAGGACAGACAGTGAAGACACTCTGCTCCCCTCTATTTTTTGGGGGGAGGGCTTTTTGGGTCACACCCGGCGATGCACAGGGGTTACCCCTGGCTCTGCACTCAGGAATTACTCCTGGTGGTGCTTGGGGGACCATATGGAATGATGCCAGGGATCCAACCCGGGTCAGCCGTGTCTAAGGCAAATGCCCTCCCCGCTGTGCTATTGCTCCAGCCCTGCTCCCCTCTCTCACTGGAGTCCACCGTGGACGCAGAGACAGCACCTGGGTGCCGACCGCCAGGGTGCTGGCCACTGAGAGCCTACAAGAAGAAAGAAGCACGTCCTGGCAGCGAGGTTAGTGCTGGCACTGACACTCACGCCACACATAAAACTGCCACTGCCCCATCACGTCAATAAAAACACGCAAGCCATCTGCCCAGCACCCCCGCCCTGGGGAATTTTCTGCTCAAGAAACAGGCAGACAGGCAGGCAAGGGTCCAGGTACCGGATGCTCATGGGTTTGTTTTCTAAAGAAAATGAAAACAAAACCTGAAATTGAGAAGCCAGATTATCTCCCAGGAAGAATGAACATGGGGAACACTGAAAGACCCAGATGCACGGACACCCCTGCCGCCCCCCCCCCCCAAATTTACTATCGAAAGTTTTTCGATTAAGAGCAAATCATGGTCTTTGGTGGAAATTTTACTACGTTTGAATTTGCAATAGCAGCATTTATTTGACATGAGCTATTGCTTACTATAAATAATGCTAGAAAATCTCCCCCCATACACAAAACCCAGTGAATTTGGCCATTTCACTTACAAGTGTGGGGGCCAGAGATAGAGTACAGTGGGTAGGGAACTTGCCTTCCACGCAGTCAACCTGGGTTTGATACCATATGGTGACCTGAACTTGCCATGAGGTATTTCTGAGCACAGAGGAGTGAGGAGTAAGCCCTGGGCACCATTGGGCTTAAAAACAACTTCCCCCATACCAATTTTAGAGAAAATGTCCTCAATAGAAAAGGAATTGGTGAAGCATGCAATGAAAATGCTATTTCAAGAAAATATTATAAATCAAGGAAATAAAACTGTTTGTGATTAAGAAGGGGAAGATTTGCAAACACACCATCCCTGTATTTTTATACAGACCAGAGTTTCTCGACTATTTTTCCAATGTGGCACCCGACCAACCCAGATGCCTGCTAGCACCACCCCCATCCTCACCTCATATGCCCCCATTTATGCTATTGTCACCTGTGGCCCCCTTGGGATATCCTGGGGGCCAATCGGGGGTCATCTGGCCCCTGTTGAGAAATGCTGACATAGATTATATTTTGGCCAATGGAAAGGTGTATAGTCTCATCTGAAAACAGATTTTTTTTTTTTCCTTTTGGGTCATACCAGGCAATGCACAGGGGTTACTCCTGGCTGGTGCACTCAGGAATTACTCCTGGCGATGCTCAGGGGACCATATGGGGATGCTGGGAATCAAACCTGAGTTGGCCACATGCAAGGCAAACACCCTACCCGCTGTGCTATCTCTCCAGCCCCTGAAAACAGGTTTTTAACAAGGTCATCTCTGTGTACAGTTCTTCCATAACACACATACGTGTATTTTTTTTTAAGTAATACAGGTAACACGACATTGAAAACTTTGAAGAATAACTTAAGAACGACTGATAGTCTTGGGTACTGCTTTAATAAATGGCAAAACTCATGCTGATAATGGACATCATAAAATTACCATATCAGTAATTATATAAGCTCCTCTGCCTTTCTCCACCTCAAATCACCACATGAACATCGTTGCCGGTGACAATAATGACAGACCTGCCTCAGCAAACCAAGCCTTCTCCAGGCAGAAGATGAACAGGAGACTCAGATAAGAAAACTAAAGAGCCAAGAAGCAATAAAATCACCAACCCACAAAACACAATGGCTCTAAGACTGCTGCTGGGGCGGGGGGCTGTTAGCAAAACATGGATAAAGGTGCAAATCCGCGCCATGTTGCTGGGACAGGGTGAAGAGAGAGAGTGACTGCCGGACACGGCCTAACTCTCTGTTTCTCCTGCGCACCTCACTAGCTCAGCCCAGGACACACCGACACGGGGCTGCTGGGCATTGTTTTCATTTTGATATTCGGCCAACTTTCAGCAATGAACACCATAGCTTTAAACATATTGTTTCAGGGCTGGAGCTATAGTACAGCGGGTAGGACAGGGCGGGTAGGGCGTATGTACAGCGGGTACATCCCATATGGCCCCTGAGCACCGCCAGGAGCAATTCCTGAGTGCAAAGCCAGGAGTATCCCCTGAGCATCGCTGGGTGTGACCCAAAAAGAAAAAATAAATAAATAAATAAACATATTGTTTTTTTTTTTTTTTGCACTATTGGGTCACACCTGGTGATGCTCAGGCGTTACTCCTGGCTTTGCGCTCAGAAATTACTCCTGGCGGTGCTTGGGGAACCCTATGGGATGCCAGAGATCGAACCCGGGGGATCGGACCTGAGTTGGTTCGCGTGCAAGGCAAACACCCTACCCGCTGTACTCGTGCTCCGGCCCATAAATAAACATATTGTTTTGACATGTCCCAATAAGGGTCTATTTGTCAAGGGAGCAAAACAGAAGGCCTTAAAAAAATATAACAATAATTAGACTAAGAGTCACTATTTAGCTGGGAGCTCTGGGAGCTGCGTTTGCCTGCTTGTCCCTGCCCACGACAGCGACCAGCTATGCCCCTGCGGACTCCCAGGTGCCAGAGGCTCCGTCAATGACGTGAGCCGTGGACTTTCCCCACAAGCACCCGCCAGAGGCCCGGGGAACCAGCTTCTGCCTCTGGATTAGGACCTTGTGCTGTTTGCTTGGAGGGTGGGGGGCATGTCACCTCTGGCTGTGCTCGGGGCTTCCTCCTGGCCCTGCTTCTGCGCAGGGATCACTCTGGATGGGGCTAGGGGACCACGCGGGCTGCAGGAATGGGGCTGGGCGGGCTGCGTGCACTGCGTGGCACGTCCCCTCCCCTCCAGATACTCTCCCCTCAGGCGCTATCACTCTGGCCCCTGGATTAGGAGGCTTTTGCTGTTATTGTTTGGAAGCCAGACTATGGTACTATCACTCGGACCCTGGCCTAAGTCGTGTTTGTGATTGTTTGGAAGCCACACGAGGCAGATACCCTCCCAGCAGTGCTATGCTCTGGGCCCCTGCAGGAGGATGTTTTGTCGTTGCCTGGAAGCCACACCTGGCCATGCTCCTGGGTGAGCCCAGAGATCACTCCCTGCTTCTCAGAGGCCATATGGGATGCCGGGGATCAAACCCAGGCAGGCACACGCAAGGACAGCGCCCTTGTGTGCTGTGCTCTCTCTCCACCCACCGGATGGCTGGGTAATCTTCAAAGGATTAAGGAAAGGAGGGAAAACAGAATTTACAAATGACCTGGAGAAGAAATACGGTAATCCCACATCTACCCAACATATTTTTTTTTTAAAAAAAAAATATCTCTAATTCTAAATACATTCCTGGTAACAGAATTTCCGTATCTAGCAAGCTACTAACGTGCCCACGAGGCTATGGAGAGACTTTATGGAAACTGATCTTTAACAAAAAATTGACGCAAAACTGATCACATACACTTCAAAGCCTATGGGTACTTTTTACTCCCTGCCTCCCCCAAAAAAGGACACTTCAGAAAATTATGGAATTCCTTGGGGACCCAGCATAGAGTAAGATGCTGAGTGAAAGCATTATTCTTCTATTCGTGCCTCCCTGAATCTCCGCATACCAGGCCTCTAAATCAGTGACGGCAACCGGCCCAGATGAACCCTCGTAGCCCGAAACGGGAATCCAACCCCACAGACCTTCCCTAAGTCACATCTCTGATCACCACCGCGTAAACTGCAGCAATCTGAATGGCAAAGAGCAGATGTTAACACTGGTTGAAGGTAGAGCCCCGTGACACGCACAGTTCCCCGGTGTCACCCCCGCCTCTGGCCACGCTTCAGAGATTTCTCAGGGTTCAGCCACGAGACCTCCAACACCTTTTCCAGTAACTGGCAGAGTCAGATGCGATGAGGTCACATGACAGAAGACACTCGCTTTCAGTAAGGGCCTCAAATTACTCACTGCCAGACAGGCCCAGAGCAAAAATAGAGAAAGAAAGAAAATCAAAAACACCCTCCAAGCAAGGCAGCAAAATGTGGTACACCAGGAATGATGTCACGGCTGAGGCGGATGTGGGATCTGTGATGAGCCACAAGCGAACAAGTCAGGCGCATGACGGGGAACCTCTGGGCGCGTGGCCAGGATCCTGACTGCAAGAAGATTCCATCAGAAAAATCTCAAAAACGATTCCGGACAGCTGGAACTGGAAACACAGGGTGGACAGAGCCTGGCAGAGCCCAGCCCTCCCGCCACTGTGGCCTGGCGAGCTCGACTAGGTGTCACCCCTGAGCACAGAGCCAGGAGCAGGCCCTGAGCAAAAGAAAAGAAAAAAAATCAGAACATAAATGAGTCCTGACCATGATTTAGGCTCAAACGAAGACTTCTCAAAAATTCTCTTTTCTACGTGCCTTATTATATAATTCTTAATTCTTCCTTCTGTTCCTGTGGGGTTGGGGTTGACAACTTTAGACGCCCCACACTCAAGGCCACGGAAGGGACCGTCCAAGTAAAACAGCGAAACAGTGAAAACTCAGGGGCAAGTTCAAAAGCATTTTACCCCGACTTTTCAGTCTTGCAGGGGTGCGGACCCCATGTTTCCTCAAACTCCCCCTGAAGTTTTCAACCAAAAGGCATTTCCGAAGTGCGGACTGTCTAGGACGCCTCACCTGAGAAGGGTTTGGAGGCCCTGGACACTGCCAGCTGGTGTTCAAATCCTGTTTAAATTCACTGTGTGTGTGAGTGTGTGTGTGTGTGTGTGTGTGTGAGAGTGTGTGTATGTGAGTATGTGTGTGAGTGCATGTGAGTGTGTAAGTATGAGTGTGAGTGTGTGAGTGTGTGTGAGCGTGTGTGTGCATGTGAGTGTGTGAGTGTGTGTCAGTGTGTGTGTGTGTTGAGTGTGTGTGCTCACTAGCAGTGCTCAGGGAGCACTGAGACCACTCTCAACAATACCCGGCCAGGCTATGTGGGCCTGATGAGGGCCCCCAGGGCTAGGGCGAGCACCACTGGGGGAGGAGGTAGTGGGGAAGGGATCGGATTTGGGCCTTGCACCTCCAAGACATGTGCTGCAGCCTCTGGGCCACCGCCCTGGCCACCCCCGGCCACCGCCATCACTTCCTCAGTGTGTGACCAACTACCGCACCTGAGTCTCACTTCCGTCCCCCCAGGGCTGCTGGAGTGCTCCTACTTTTCTGTCTAGAAAGTGCTCCCACGCCCGCCCCCCACAGCCAGCATCCATGCAATGGCAGCTGCATCTTTCACTCTCCCCAAGCCCCGGGAAACGCCTTTGCATCAGGGAGCCCGTGAAGTCCCTCCCTGTGCTGCACAGCACTTCGTTCACTCTCCTGGTGTCAGATCCCGGAGGGGCCCAGCAGCACACGATCCTGTGGCCCACGGCCCATGCAGGAAGGTCGCTCCGTGCGCGCCACTGCTGCCGTGGGCGCGGCGGCCTCTCCCCCGCCCGCTCTGGCTCGGCGAGGTTCCCGCCAGGAGTCCCTGTGCTGGTGCTCGCTCCGGAGGCGGAAGCATGTCCCCTGCCCAGAAATAACTCAGTTCCGGCCGAGCCTAAGCACCTTCAATTCAATCACTCTGTGTGTGTGTGTGTGTGTGTGTGTGTGTGTGTGTGTGTGTGTGTGTGTGTGTGTGTGTTGAGATGGAGAAGGGTCGCGTATGAGAACAATAGTTGGAAAGGGTCACTCTGGACAGGAACTGAGTGTTGAAAGGGGGTAAAGGGGTTGACATGATAACCTCTCAGTATCTGAACTGCAAACCATAGTGCCCCAAAGGGGGGAGGGAGAGAGGGAGAGAGGGGGAGAGAGAGAGAGAGAGAGAGAGAGAGAGAGAGAGAGAGAGAGAGAGAGAGAGAGAGAGAGGGGAGAGAGAGAGAGAAGGGGAGGAGAAGAGAGGGGAGGGGAAAGGTGGGGTGGGGCGGAGAAAGGAGAGGAGAGAGAGAGAGAGAGAGAGGAGAGAGAGAGAGAGAGAAGGGGAGGAGAAGAGAGGGGAGGGGAAAGGTGGGGTGGGGCGGAGAAAGGAGAGGAGAGAGAGAGAGAGAAGGGGAGGGGAGGGGAAGGGAGGGGAGGGGAGGAGACCTACCACAGAGGCAGGCTGGGGGTGGGTGGGGCGGGGGGGGGAGCAGGATGGGGTGGGAGGGAACCTGGGGACGCTGGTGCCGGGACATGACACCAGTGGAGGGACGGTGCTGAACACTGCATGACTGAAACCCAACCATGAACCGCTTTGCAGTGCTCTATCTTACAGAGATTCCATTAAAAAAAAATTTTTTTTTAAACTAACAAAAAACCCACCTTCAGTTTTCAGAAGCGCGGCGTGCTCCCTCTGGTCCCAGGACCCCCTCCAGCCAGCAGCGAAGGCTCTGGACACGGCCTTCCGGCCAGCTCTGCCCCCTAGGCAGAACCCCAGGGGGCACTCAGAACCTGCTGGACACGGCCCTGCAAAGCCAGACCCCCACCCCGAAGGGCCTTCTGGGGCACAGGCTCGAAAACTTCTTTTGATATCCCTTCCAAAGCGGGTGTCTGGGCTCAGAGGCCGAGGGCTCCCTTGCGAAGGCGGGCGGGGGTCAGTGGCCAGCGACCCGGGGCGGCAGGTAGCAGAGCCAAGGGCTAAGGAACGAGAGGCAGACCGTCCCGCAGGAAGAGAAAGGAAGGCAAGCGCCAAGATGCTGAGCAGGGCCGGTACTCGATCCCGCTGGCCCACTACATGGGAGAGAAAATAGAGGACGCCACAAGACTGCTGGGAACGCTCATCGAAGAAGGTGCCCTTGGGGCTGGAGCAATAGCAGAGCGGGTAGGGTGTTTGCCTTGCACGTGGTCGACCCGAGTTCGATTCCCAGCATACCATAGGGTCCCCTGAGCACCGCCAGGAGTAATTCCTGAGTGCAGAGCCAGGAGTAACCCCTGAGCATCGCCGGGTGTGACCCAAAAAGCAAAAAAAAAAGAAGGTGCCCTTGATTTGGGGGCCAGAGCGACAGCACAGCAGGGAAGGTTGCACCCAGCTGGCCCAGGTTCAATCCCCGGCACCCCACTTGGTCCCCCAAGAGCCGCCAGATGTGATTCCTGAGTGCAGAGCCAGGAGTCAGCCCTGAGGACCCCTGGGGGTAGCCCCCAAACAAACAACAAAGAGGAAAACTAGGGACACTCGTGCCACACACGTCATATTACGCCCTGGGGATCTGCTGGAGAATGCCAGGAAGGCAAACATCTGCCCGAAGTGCACCGCTGGAGCGGAAGGGAATTCAGACGGGTGTGGACCCCGGGGGACGGTCCTAAAGCTAAGGAGTCCCCACTCGAAGGAGCACTGTGTGGGGAGGGGGCAGAGACGTAGCGGCCTGGGGCCGGAGCAACAGTACAGCAGGTAGGGTGTTCTCCTTGCATGCGGCCGGCCGACCTGGGCTCAAGGGTTCAATTCCGGGCATCCCATATGGCCCCCCAAGCACCGCCAGGAGTGATTCCTAAGTGCAGAGTCAGGAGTAATTCCTGAGCATCGCTGGGAGTGATTTCCCGCCCCCCCCAAAACATTTTAAAATATTAAAAAAAAAAAAACAAGGGCTGGAGCGATAGCACAGCGGGTAGGGCGTTTGCCTTGCACGTAGCCACCCCGGGTTCGATTCCCAGCATCCCATATGGTCCCCTGAGCACCGCCAGGAGTGATTCCTGAGTGCAGAGCCAGGAGTAACCCCTGAGCGATGCCAGGTGTGACCCAAAAAGAAAAAAAAAAATCCCAACAGAGCAACCTGTGTGTCCGGGCTGCTTCTCTCGCCCACCCCTCACACACACACAACACCCCCTCCCCGCCCCCCAAACACAGCCTCGGAAAGGACGGCCAAGGTTCTTGCAGAACACTGCCACGGTCCCTTGCCGGCCATGCCCAGCAAATGACCAGCATGGCCATGGCCTGGTTTGTGGCACTGAAGGACAACTTCTGAAAGTCGCTCACACCCTGACGTCTGCCTCCCCCCTGCCCCACCCCCCACCGCGCAGGCAGGGCACTGAGCAGTGTCCTTGTCGCTGACCCACCCCCCCACCTCCCTAAAAGCACACAACAGGGCTTCCTGGCCTCCCTCCGACTCTGGGCAGATAGCGAGGCCTGCCCCAGCTGGTCCGGGCCTGACCGGGGTGTGGGGGGGGGGGGGCGGGGGCACCCCATGAGCAGCAGGTCACATGATCCTGGAAGCGGCCCAGGCGGCCTGCCCCACCCCAGCTGGCTCCCTGCCGGCAGCAACTGTCTTGCTCGCAAATGCTGGGGGGCTCGGCTGTCCCCTTCGATGGCACGGCCGGGGCCCACGGCCCTGCGTCCTGTCCCGGATGCCAGCAGCTCTTGGGCGCCTGCAGCAAACGTAAGGCCCCAGGGGGTGGGGGAAGGTCCGGTGCAGCTGTCTGAAGGGTCACCTTCAGGGCCTGTGGCCACGAGGAATCGAGTCCTCCAAAAGCCTCCCGCCCGCCCTTGACAGGTGAGAGTCGGGGACAGCTGCCGCCCACGGGACCTCCATGAACTTTCTAAGAAAAAGCTCCACGGGCTCACACAGCCAGCGTGCTGGCATGCGTGCACCGCGTAGGAGGACGTCGAGGGGCACCCGGGATCCCCCCGTCACTGCCGGGCAGGCCCCCACACCCACCCAGAGCAAAGCAGGCGCAAGGGCCACTTGAAGCACATCCAGGCACCTCCCCAAGGAGAGTGGAGGCCGAGAAGGCGTTTCCGTAGACCGTCTCCAGTACGGACCGGTGTCAGAGCACAGCACGCCAGGCTGTCGGTGCCAAGCCGGGGGCAGGCCTTCCTTCGACCCTCGGACCCGCCGCGGTGCCATCGCGCGTGCAAAACCCAAAGCGTTCCAGGGTGTCCCATCAGTCAGGCCTCAAAGGCTCTTGAGCCCGAGGGCCCTCCCTGCCCCACCTCACCCAGGGAGTGGCCAAGTCCAGCTCCCACTCGATGGGCCCCACCGTCCCCAGACCCCGGGGACATGGAAACTGGGTCCGCCCGTTTGCAAACATCAGCTGCCAGCATCTCTGCATCTCTGGGCTTTTGTTTTGTTTTTTAATTGCTTCTGGTTACCGACTTACCTAATCTCAGTTTCTGCCTAAGAAAACTTGACAGCCTACCTCCACCGGCTGCAAAACCAAAGTCCCCCAGGCGGCGAGACTCGAGAGGAGCCGTGAAACCTTACTGCAGACCCCGCCACGCACGGGAGGGCAGCCCCCTCAGATTGCCCCACTCCTGGGGGTGAGGTGTGAAGCCAGCGGCTGCCAGGCGGGCTGGCAGCACGATGCCTGGTGCTATTTAAAACAGGCGAGCGTAGGCAAGAAGGCTGCACCCTCGACACGCTCTGGAATTAATTCTGCGAGGACCGACCCGGCCAGGAGCTCTCGGCGGGGGGGGAGGTTTCCCGGGAGGTGGGGGGCTCCTCTGGCCACACCTGCAGGGCTGTGGATGATAGGGATTTGGGGTCATCTCCGGCTTTGAGTGGACAGAGACCAGGGCACCCCCCACCAGCGGTCAACGGTGTCCAGCCTGAGAAATTCAGCCTCGCTTGAGAACAGCAGAGCAACCATGGCCTGACCATTTGGCCACCCACCCGTCCATCCGCTAATCCGAGTGTCCTCTCGCTCGGCATCCCTCGTAATGGAGAGTATTCGCTTCCCACTGCTGTCCAACAAGTGACAAGTCATCCTCCCTGCGTCCCCGAGAGGAATGCAATCAAAGCCCAGGACACGGCTCAGCGAGAAGGAAGCAGGTTCCAGCCGGCTTCCGTGGGAACCTGTCACTTCCACGAGTCCAAGCAGACGTAAAATTGTCTCCAGCAGCCAATTTGTCAGAGGGAGGCTGCTGTCAGACACCGAGCAGGGGGAGGGGGGCAGGGTGCATCCAGACACGGGGAGACTGAGCACGAGGCCGGTCCCCCACCCCTCTGACCCACACTGCCGACCTCTCCATTCCAAGGGACGATTTTCAGGGTCAGAACTCCGAAGGCTCACTCAAAATAAATACTGTCATACACCACACACCTCACTGGACTAAAAGCAAAATTCCACGCCATGAACGTTTCCCCCAGTTACACGAGTCCCCCCAACCCCCCTCGCACCAAAGGAAAAAGGGTTCTGGGTTGCCTGACAACAAACTCTTCAACTTTGGGCCTTGACGCTTCATCTAGGAAAGCGGGTGGAGCAGATGGGAGATGGACACCAGGTACCAGATCAGGGGTGGGAATGAAAGACATCAACCAGGGAACCAAGATTCCCACTCAAGGTAAAAGAACCAAGGAACCAAGGAATCCACTCAAGGTAAAAGAGAGGGGGCGACTGGTCCCCATCCTGAAGTTCCTGCCACCTGCACTAGGGGGCAGTGCTCTCCCCAAAGGGAAGCCAGAGAAGCCCCCCCCCCCAATCTGGTTTCATGTAAACTGAGACCCCAATAAACTTAAATACAAATTTTGTGTCCCATCAGACTGCCGAAGTGGCCAGAACACAAAACCTATAAAGCAGAGAGAAAAAAAAAAACCGTTTGCGTTCTGCAGGCAGAGCAGAGAGGTTTTCTAACAGATGAAAGCAATTAAACACAGTGCACTGCTCTTTCATCACTGGCTAACCTGCCACTTGGGTTAAAAAAAAAAAAGAAGTCTGGAGCCTTCGACCAGGCATAAAAACAGAGGTCTACGGAAAACGCTCCAGTCTCACAAGCACATATCTTTTCAAGTCAAAATACGTGTTGATGAATGTTTAATTCTGTTCCAGCCCAACTCTCACAAGTACACGTGGGCATCAGGGCTGAGACAACGCACGGGGAAGAACTGATATTCCAGAAGAATAAGAATAAGCTGATCGCTTTGGGCCTATGTAGAGAGCCGCAGAGAATACAGTGAGAAAGTTATCCAGAAAAAGCAAAAGGGACTTGAAATCGTATATCCTCTTACCCCCCCCCACTTCCATCCCCCTCCCCCCCCCCCAAGAAAGCAAGTTAAGAACACAGACAGGACAAACTCCCCCAGGACCTAATTTGCTGGAAGAGTCCCCAAACGGCTCCGGATTCACCAACCTCTCCCTGGCTTTCAATGAAAAGTCACACAGACTCCCTTAAGTCAACGACGTTTACTTTGAGCCACTTCAAACCTCAAACTTAAACAGAATTTATTAAATAAACACAACCATGAAAGGAAGAGAGGGGGGAAAAAAAAACGGGAGCAAAAGGGAGCAAAGAAACCGCAGCAACTCTCATGGGGAGGGGGTGGGGGTGGGGGTCTCAAGCCAAGGGTTTCAAGTAACCCAAAGGGGGGTATGAAGTTTGATCTTCCCCCCCCCCCCCAAGAACCCTTTTGCCTGGAAACCGACTTCCCTGACAGGCCAGCTCGAGACCCGACCCGGGCCGGGCACTCCACGCGCACGCTTTGGGCGCCCGCTCGGAAACGGGTCCCCGGGGCCCTGGCGGAGCACCTCTCGGGGAGCACGCCGGCCACCTGGACTCCAAAGGTCCGGGCGGCGGCCACGCGTGAATGATTAAACCCTCGGGCCGCCCCTGCCCGCGCTGCCCGCAGCCGGCTCCGTGCACAGGAAGCCGGCACGTTGTGCAGAGGAAATACCAAACCTTTCTTGGAAGAAAGAAAAAAAAAAAAAGGCATGTCCCCCGATGGGACTTTTCTAAAACACACAAACAAAAAAATAACTTCAGGTTTCCTGCACCCCGGGATGATGTTGCAACGCGCAGAGCTGCGGGGCCGCCGGGACGCTGCGATCGGGATCGGGCTAAGGAGGAAGGGGGCGGGCAGCCGGCCACCCCCCGCCCCTCCTAAGACAGCTCACCTGGGCAGCGTGTCCCCAGCCCAGCGGGAGCGCGGGACGCAGCAGGACCTGCCCCGGCTTACTCACGCCGAGCCTGCCCGGCGGAGAGGGGGTGGCGGCGGAGATGAACCCGCGGCTCCCGGCAAAGTTTCGTCCTCCCGGACTCGGGGCAGGGGGAGCGCGGAGAGCGCGCGGCGCGGCGGGCAGATGCCCGCGCCCACCCCCGGCCCAACACTCATCCCCACCCTAGAGATCAAAGGGGAGGGGAGGGGAAGCGCGCCCCGGGAGCGGGGTCCGGGCGGCCGGCACACTCACCTCGGGGAAGAAGTTGTCCATTGTTCCCGTGCGCCCCGGGCGCCCAGCGCGCGCGCGGCGGTCAGCGCGGCTGCCCAGCTCACGGTGTCACGGCGCGGCCCGCCGGAGCCCGAGCCCGCGGGGCTGTCCCGCGCCCATCGCCCGGGCCCCGCTGCCCGCCTCCCGCCGCGTCGCTCGGCGCCCGGGACCCCGCGTCTCCGGAACGGCCCCGTCCCCAGCGCCGCCTTTTGTCTGCTCCGGCTCCAAGTTGCTCACTTGTGCGCGCCGCGCTCGCCGGCGGGGCACGGCCGGTGGCACATTCCTCCCGCGGGGCTGGGCGCCGGGGGCCGGGGGGGTGGGGGGGCGCGACCGCCTCGCTTCCTCTTTCTCCCGCACTCGGGGTGGCGCTCCGCTCGGCGGGACGGCGGCTGAGCCCGGCGAGTCCCGAGAGTCGTTTGCTCCCGGGCCGGCGCCGCAGCGGGGAGTCTTCGGGCGCCCGGGCTCGGCCGGCTGCCGGCGACTCAGACTTGCGGACCGACCGGAGCCCAAGCCCCGCCCCGCTCGCCAGCCCCGCCCCCGGCGCGCTGGACACGCCCACCGGAGCGGAGCCCCGCCCAGTCCTCGGCCCGCCTTGCCCCGCCCATCCTCAAAGCGCCCCGGACCTCAGTCAACCGCGCCCTGCGCTTCCGCGCGGTCCGGCCCCGCCCCGCCTGGCGGTCCGCCCCACCTTCCATAGAGGCCCCGCCCCCACAGGCGCGCCCCGCCCCACTTTACCTAGGCCCCGCCCAGCAGGCGCGCCCCGCCCCTCCTTCCACCTAGGCCCCGCCCCACCTCCCACCGAGGCCCCGCCCACCCCGCCTCTGCCTGCGAGCCGGGCGGGCCTCCTGCACCCGGTGCAGCTCGGTTTGCTGCCTTCCCCCACCTAGGCGCGGCTGGGGGGAGTTGACTCCACAACCTCTGGTGATAGACCAAATAGTCCCGAGGGAAAAAGGCGCGGGGGAGGGGGGGTCTTCTGTGCCTTTGATCTTTAGCAGACCCTGGAACCGGCTCAACACGGATCTCATTAATGCAACTCGGCAGATGAGCGACCCCGGGGAAGGAAGCGGTGCGTGGAGCTGCCCCGGCTGTTGGGCCAGATCAAAGCGTCGAACAGAGGCTAATCAGAGAGTTTCTGGGAGCGGCTTGCCCGGCTTGAGTTTCTCTCCCGCAGCTGAAAGACGTTTTCAGAACGGTGGGGGACATGGGAGTTTTGCAAACTGGAAGAGGACGTGGCTAATTGCACCTTTCGTATACGCTTCTCCCTGGGCTTGAAGGAAACCAAGATAGGCAAATAGCACTGAGATGGGTAAAGTATTAAGGCCGCCAGGTATCGTGTCCTGGAATACCTGGAAACCTTGTTTCAAAATGCACGTTGGAATTCGGTGGGGTGAGCGCTGGCGACCCGTATTTCTAAACCAGCTTCCTGGTGCCCTCAAAGCGTAGCACCTGGCCCTGTGCGGCTTTGCAGGCTGCTCTGAGCCAGCCTGCAACACGGAGGCAACTTGAGAAGGCAAAGATGTAGAAACTTTGGTAGCATTTTTTAAATGTCAGGACATCCGAGCACGCGATTGGCGGACACTTGGAACCGGGTCCAACCCAGTTCCGGGGCTCGGCTCGGTGAGTCACCTGGCGCAGCCGGGTTCCCGGTTGGTGCTTGGCAGCTTGAAAACCGAAACGAATGGATCTCGGCCACAGATGATTCCAGAAGCTCTCTCTGGGGCGTTTATTTGCCAACCGGCGACTCATCCGTTAAAACTCAGGTCAGAAGTTTCTTCTTCCAGGGGAAGCTCCTGGACGCTCCCAGCCGGCGTCCAAGCCCTCACGTTTTCCTTTACCCACCGTGGGGGCTATTACCTACAAGTAGGAGTTTATTCCTAACAATTGAAAACTATAACATGTTGCAAGAGTGGTTTTTTTTTATCCATCTACAATTGAGAAAATAAAATCTCCTTAAGAAGTACTTCAAAACGCTTTCTTAATTGTTTGCCCACCGTAGCCCTGTGTTGTGTCTCACCCCCCAGTCTTACATGATGCTTTATTTATGTGATTTTCACCTGGGGTTCCCTTTACAGCACCCTGGAGGTCCACAAGGGGCCAGGAGGCCCCCCAACTGAGACACATGGCTTTAAAATGTGTACTTTCAGCTGACTCAGAGGATGAATGATGTGTTTCCTGATCCCGTGTGACTATCCAGCATGTTTGTAATCAATCCAGGGGCAGCTCATCCTGAAGATCCTTGTACCCACCTGCCCCTCCCTTGCAAAGAGTCAAGGTATAGATGCAGGTACTGGGCTAGGCTAATACCCTGTTTTCACAGGTCTGTGCACTTAAGTCATTACAGATGCCCAGCAAGTTAAGATGGGGGTAGGATAAATAGCAAGGCTCCCAGGCACCAACTGAAGTGCTTAGTCAAATCCATCCTGCTGCCACCTGTGCTCAGATACAGTCTGAGAACAATCACAGCCATTATGTGGTTAATCAGTGCAGAGCATCTCCTCGAGAGAAATTACCAGGCAGCCTGTTCAAGTGAGCGTGGTTCCCAGCATTAGCCCGGTCCCTAATGCATGGCAGAGCCCTGGCCACGTTGTTTCAAAGTCACTTTCCAATGCTGCTGCAAATGCACCACCCGAAGGGGTGACGTGTTAATCATAGAGGAAACTGGGCAGGCCGAGGGAGGGTCAGGGGCTCTGTGGACATTTCTCATTTGTTCTGCTCAAAAGAAAAAAGTTCATTGACTTGAAAGTCACTTCCCTGTTGATTACGGAGATAGAGCTAAATGATCACTCCAACTTGACTAAAGGAATTAGGAGGAGGATCCAATATGGAAGGACTGAATTTCACTGAATCATATGTCTTTTTTAAAAGTTTCAGTTCATTTTATCAAGCCCACCTGGGACAGTTGTTAGGGAAAAACACACACACAAAAAAAATTTTGCCTAAAAATACTGTGCTGGAGTCTGTAATTCTTAGTTTGAGAATCACTGCAGTAACTAGTCTGAATTGATCAGACCTATCTGTGCCTGCACGTTCCGGAAGGGGTGGAGCATGAGGACTCCAGGTGCTAAGCAAACAGAATGGAGAGAGAGGGGATAGTGGATAAGGCTCTTGCCTTGCCTAGAGCCAACTTGGGTTTGATCCCTGGTACCTCACAGGTCTCCCAAGCACTGTAAGGAGGCATCCCCGAGTGCAGAGCCAAGACTAAGTCTTGAACACTGCCAGGGATGGCCTCCAAACTAAAACTAAATAAGCCAAAGCAAAATGAGCTTATTTGAAAGGGTTCAAGGAGGATAAGTAACATTCCTTTCCAGGTCTGCCTCCACTTACACTGGGGTTATATTCTAATTAAGCCATCAAGAGCTGAAAGTACCGGGTATCACAGGTGCACTGAATGTACCTCCCTTACCGAAGAGTACAACTTAGCCTGTGATGGCCATGTCCACGCTCAGAATCTCATCGGTAACTGAAAGCTGCCCAGTGTCGAGCTAGTAGCACCCCACAGACTGCTCACGGGGAAAAGAGCAAAATCCAAAGTCATTAGTAACAAATGAAGACAATTCACTTTCACATCCTTGTAAACTCAAAATATCCTACATTCGGGACTATCCACCCTGGTTTTTTGTTTTTTTCTTTTTAATGGTTGTTAAATTTGCTAGGAAGTTGACAACACTCATGAGAGGAGGAAGCTACCGTATTTCAGCAAGTGCTTCCTTTGGGGCGCTCTACTCTATGTCAGAGCAGTTACCCCGTAGCTACCTGGAAAGAAGAAACCAGACTGAGAGGCTTAAGAATGTGAACAACGAAAGGGGACACAGTTCCCTGAGCAAAGAACTTTCTTAATGCTAATGTCGTGTTTCAATTTCAAAGTTTCACAAGCTCCAACTGCCTTGTTTGGGCTGCCTAAGACAATCCACTATTGATAAACATTTATTTGAATGTAGATGAGAACCGGCTGCAGCTGAAAGCTGGAAGGTGGACAGTCAGTGCCTCAATGTCCCTGAGCCAACACCTCCTCTGCCTTTGTCTTCTACCGCCTGTTTGTTTGGAGTTGAAGTGGATTATCTTCATTTCCTTTGTGATTTCAAATTGAGTTGCTTTGTTGTTGTATGGGTCCTGCTAGCTGTTTCTAATCTAGATGTGGGTTCCTGTGGAGTCTCCCATTACCTTTGTTTTTATTAAAAAAAAAAAAAGAAGCTCACCTCTAATTGCTCAAGTCAGAGTAATGACTTAATTACCAGTTATGGAAAGGGAAAGTTCTGGAAGTTTCTTTCACACAAATTAGAAGTTAATAACTGACATAACTCTAAAATCCTGTTTTTCATGCTTCACTAAATAGCCGTCCATCCTTTCAGTTCACTTATTCGTAGAGATGCTTAAAATTGAAATTTTATTTGCCTTTTGAACAAAGAAAAGTTAATTTTAAAATTCACTTTTTAAAACTAAATTTTAAAATTAAACGATTAACTATTCAAATACTATTGAGGGGTAAACACCGAAAATTGACTTTGGGGCCAGAGCAATAGTAGAACAGGTAGCGTGTTTGCCTTGCATATAGCCAACTGAGGTTTGATCCCCTACACCCCGTATAGTTCCTGAAGTCCACCCAGAGTGATCCCTGAGCTCAGAGCCAGGAGTAAGCCCTAAGCACCACTGGGTATGACTAAAAGGCAGAGTCTCTTGCCCCCTCGCCTGGCTGTCTTCACCGGGGCCCCTCAGAGGGGGTGGCTTGAGTTTCCCTCTCTGTCACGAGCAGAGCTCTGGCAGCCAAATGTACCTCCGGAACCCAGCCACATCCATGCTCAAGGCCCCTCTCATTCATGACGGGATCAGCAGAGGAACCCAGGTGTGTGTGCAAGGGACCCAGGGCTAAAATCTCCAAGCCTGCTTGGATCGGGACTGGGCCTCTCCCGCCCATTTTCCAGTAGCTAGGCAATCACATCCAGAAACTGCCCCCGGCACCGTGTAATCCCATCAATGGTCAACATCCAGAGATGCTTCATGGCCACGCAACATCTTATAGCCTAATTCTCCCTTTCAGAGAACCTGGCAAGGTACTGAGAGTTTTCTGCCCATATGGGAGAGCCTGGCAAGCTCTCCGTGGCGTGCCAAAACCAGTAACAATGATGGGTCTCATTCCCCTGACCCTGAAAGAGCCTCCAATGAAGCACCAATGAAGCACCGTTGGGAAGGACGAGTAAAGAAAGGCTTCTAAAATTTCAGGGCTAGGACGAATGGAGACGTTACTGAGACAGCTTGAGAAAATTGATGATCAACAGGATGATGATGATGATGATGATGATGATGATGAAACACCGAAAAAATTTACATTGTAAAAGAATTTAGCAGGCGGTGAAGAATGAAAATGGAAGTAAATATAGACAAGATTCTCAAAAAGTGAATAAGCCAGAAGTCATTTTTCTAAATGAGATGAGCTAGGAAGTAATTTATGTCAGCAGAGAGCACTCAGTGGTAGTCAATTCTTACTCAATGCCCGTCGCTTCAAATTGCAACTAGAATGCTTTTTAAATTGGTGCCTCACACAAACAAGCAGAGTTGTTTTCAAAAAAATTTAGATTCATTTACAGCATTTGATTCTGGTTCTGCTGCGTGTAATAAATGGTAAAAAAAAAATCCTAGAACCCTCGTTGATGAAACTTTCCAGCTTGTTGGAGTCTCCTTTCCTCCCTCCCTCCCTTCCTGCCTTACCTGCCGGTCCCTCATGTTCCATTTGAGAATTGCTTTTCCTTTATTTTGTGAGTCGGGGATGGTTTGGACGATACCCAGCAACAATCATGCTCGGGACTTACTCCTGGCTCTGCATGCAGGAATCATTACTGGTGGACTTGGGGGACCATTTGGGATGCTGATGTTCGTGCCTGGTTGGTTGTATGCACGGCAAGTGCCCTATCCACAGTGCTATCTCTCTAGTCCAAGAATAGCTCTTCCTTAACCCAACTGACCCCTGGCCCATTGGGTCTTCTCTCATCAAATCCCTAACATCGTGCTGTCTGCACTTTATTCCCAAGTATTCAGCTCTTCAACCTTTCTGATCAGATTTCTATTTCCACTTTTCTTTCTAGAAGATCACAATTTCCTCAAAATAATCAGTTCAACAGCCTGTTATGAACCCCCTTGATATTGCCCCTCTTTTTTTTTTCTTTTGTTTTTTTTGATCACACCCGGTGATACACAGGGAATACTCCTGGCTCTGCACTCAGGAATTACTGCTGGTGGTGCTCAGGGGACCATATGGGATGCTGGGAATCGAACCCGGGTTGGCCTCATGCAAGGCAAATGTCCTATCTGCTGTGCTATTGATCCAGCCCTGACATTGCTCCTCTTTTGAAACTATCTTCTTAGCTTTGGGACCACTTTCATGGGCTTCCAGCCTGTCATGTTCTTCTGTTAAGTTGTTTCAAAGCTCTTAAATCTTTCTGAGCAAAGAACCCTACTTATTTCACACTGCCCCTTGAAAATTAGGTATCCAGTTCTCTCTAACTTTCAGAACACTGATTTATTATTATCATCATCATCATCATCATCATCATTATTATTTTAAAGAATCTCATTTTATCTGTTGTTTCCAAATACCAGGCACTGGTATAAATCCTTTAAACATGGCATCTAATGTATTCCTCATGACAACCTGTGTGACCGGTTTCATTATTCCAGGGGAGGAAAAGGAGAACTTTTTCTAAGGTTAATACTTAGAATGTAGAAAATCCAGATTCACTGAACTTACAATCTAATGGGAACAAAAATAAAAGGACACACATAGATTTCACACAAAGTAAAACGTGAGTGCTACAAGAGAGGCACATAGAAGTAGAATCTTGAAGATCTTTGTACCACACTATGCTCTCAATCTTTTGGATGTCTTTCTTTCTTTGATGAACTCTTTTTCTCTGTTCCTCGATGAACCAGTGTCAGTCCTAACCATGCATTCTCATTGCATTCTTTGTCTCCCCATCAATGTCATTCTTTCAGTTTCTATCTCTTCATGGTGAGTTTCCAAATCCACAGCTCACAGGCTAAGAAGTCGCAGTCCCTTATTTCTGATTCTGCTCATCCTTCATACTCCCAAACAAATCCATCCCTGCTCTACTCACCCCTACTCTATGTTCACTACTGGAAATATCTTGATTTAGTCACCCTGATGTCAGTCAGAGCAGCCCTGCCTCTTCTGAAGATCCCACTTTGCGATTCCCTTTAGTCCCATGGGAAACCAACCCTCCTTTACTTCAAATTGGTGGCTTCAGTTCTACTAATCAGATGATTCCCTCGGTCATAGTTTCCCGGAAAGACCAAACCACCTGAACAAACAGCAGACTCACAAGGCATTGTGGGAGGCATCCCCACAGGTAACTGGGATCCTCTTAAATTGGTAGGTCCAGGTGATTGCTGACTCATCATTCCACCTCTGTGCTATAGTTCTGGGGATTATTTCTGGAAGCGCAGCGATTTCTCCCAGTTTTGTCCATGATACTGCAAGCACTGTGATTCTCCTTAATGGACCCCTTCCTGCTTACAGGTGCCGAAGTGGATTTTGCTGTCTGAAATTAGCTGATACCTCAGGAGGCTCGCCATGCTTAGGTCTAGTGAGTGTGAGTCTGGGATGCTTTCCTTAAGGTGGGATAAGCGCCCTCAGTCACCGTTGCCTTGGTGCCTGGAGCTGACCAGAGCTGCAGGACCTTCCAGAGGAGTCACACGGGACTCCAGGGGCCCATATGGGTTTCAGTCTCCATTCTCCCTCTGGGGCATTAGAGAACTCTCAACTGCACACAGGAGTGTCCCCCTGTCTCCTGCTACTCAGCAGTCATGCCCATAAGTCAGATGATCTTGTCATTGGCCACCATCCAGAGTTGCATGTCCTTCTCTCCCGGAAGGGAGCATAGAACAACACTCGCCATAACCATGCCGCCCGACCCCACACCAGGCTGTTTCACTTGGGGCACCTTGAAGGGGGCCGGGTGAGACCCCTCCCTGCCCCAAGGGACACAGCCCTGGCAGCCAAAAACCTCCGGAACACAATGACCACCACACTCATGGCCGCTCTCCACACACTCTGTGAGTGAACCTATTCCTGGACACGTCATACCACACACCACCCATACTCCAAGGGTACCGAACCACATGTGATGGGGTTCAAAGTAGGAGGCAGCCAATCTTAGAGGGAAATATCTTTTTTACAGATGTATATCTATAAAAGCACACAAGTCTCACCGTTTAACAACATGCTAGTGATCTCTTGTAGAAGGGCTTAATGGCCTCTGGGTGAAATACAACAATCTTCAGACTCTTTCCTCTAAGGAAACTTTTTTGGTAGCATTTTCAGCAGTTTTGCATCATCACAAACAATACAAAATATATTATCTCGGCTCTGCTTGGGGGCAGAGGTTAGGGGGATCAGGATGGAAACCTCCAAAATATGGTGGTGGGAAGGTGTAATGGTGGTGGGATTGGTGTTCAAATACTAAGTGTAATCAAATCTTGTGAACTACTTTATAAAATAAAATTAAAAAAAAATCCAGGAGTGTTCTCTGCTGAGTCCATGTGGTGTTTCTGGCTGGTCTTGCTTCAAGAGGACAGATATTGGGGAGTCTCCTCCTGGCCAGTGCGGTGTGACTGTCACGGGACTGTTCCAGATGAGGCCGCCAGAAGAATGTTGGCAACACGATGATTCTGAGTGACTTTCTGCAGTGCTATGGCCACCAGCCTGGACAGTAACCTTGTCCAGGCTTCGCCAGATGCCAGTCACACCAGTGTTTCAATTGCCCTCGCAGCTGTCCAGGTCCACAGCACCTGGGTCAGTGGTAGCCGTACACCCTATTCCCTCTACCAACTCTGTGACTCGACGTCAGCTGATATGCCAGGGCCAGTAGACCCTGGCTTCTCCTCGGCTCTCTCTGTGGTGCCAACAGGCCTCACCAGTCTGTGGTATCTTTCTGCCTGGCTCTGAGCCAGAGGAGAGCTGGACGTGACTTGCATGGGCGGGATCGTTCCCCTGACCTCACCATGAGGGGTGGAGCGTGGAAAGCAAAGTGCAGTACAGCACAAAATGCATGGAAGTCACTCTAGAAACATATGGAGAAGGGTCAAGAGCAGGCACGGTGGGAGGGACGTGCTGGTCACTGGCTGCTGCTCTAACGTTTCCACTAGCGAACGGGACATTGCCCCAGGTGAATCATCACTCACATTTGACTGCTCTCTCCGGGTCACATCTGGGTGGCCATCATCAGCCGCTTGCAAGGACAACCTCTGAGTGTCCCTGGCAGCTGTTTTCACAACGAACCAGGCAGCATCAAACAAAAGCCACTACGGAACTGCAAAGGTGGGGCCGGTGAGAGACGGTGTAGAGGGTAGGACGTGCAGCTGAGCGGGGTTCATTCCCTGAGCACCGCCACGAGTCAGCCCTGCAGGGCCCGTGTTCAAATTCCCACTCCACCTCCCTCACAGCTTTGCAGAGTACTGCCCCTGCTCGAGTGCTCATTCTGTGCAGTGATATTTATAGTGTTGTGCCACATATAGAAACATGTGGTTTCCGGGCCACATCTGGCTCTGCTCAGGGCTTACTCCTGGCTCGACACTCAGAGATCACTCCTGTCAGGCTTGGGGGACCACATGGGAGGCTGGGGATGGAACCTGGGTGGGTTGCATGCAAGGTAAGCACCCTATTTGAGGTACTGTTGCTCCACTCAAACACCTAGAATGTTACAGAATGTTACAAAAAAAGAAACCCCAAATCCCTCTATTTTAGGCACATGGAGTCACACATGCCTTTCGTGGTTGCCTTATTCCCTCAGCCTATTGTTTTCAAGGCTTGAGTCTCTGTCAGAGTTCTTCTTTTTTTTTTTTTTTTTGCTTTTTTTGCGTCACACCCTGCGATGCACAGGGGTTACTCCTGGCTCTGCACTCAGGAATTACTCCTGGCAGTCCTCGGGGAACCATATGGGATGCTGGGAATCGAACCCGGGTCGGCCACATGCAAGGCAAACGCCCTACCCGCTATGCTATCACTCCAGCCCCTCATTTCTTTTTATGGCTAAATTATAATCCAGGAAGAGATGGCCACGTTGCATTTCATCCGTATGTCAGTGTGTGGACCCTGCAGTTTTTTTTTTTCCTACCTTTCAGCTCTCAAAGTGTGCTGCAGGGGTATTTTTGAACCGGCGTGCCTTCTCTTGCATGGAGACCCGGGATGGGGCTGGCCGGGGCTTGTGGTCCTACCATTTGACTTTGTCAGGAACCAGCCAAACAGGACACATTGGTGGCCATTGTCAACCTGCCCTCCACCTCATGTTTATTCATGTGAAGATGTGAATAAGTGAAAGTTCAGCAATGACATGTTCCATTTGCACGTTACAGAAAGAAAAGCAAACAAACAGTGGCTCGAAGCAGATGTGTTTATTTGTCTTAAATAGACGACGTTGGAAGGCTGGATTGTTCTGGGAAGCGGCTCGAACACTCTGTCCGTCCCTTTCTCTGTCTCTTCCCACCCACCCCTCCCCCTGCATCTTAGATTTTGCAGGGATTAAGATGCAGCTATTTCTCCCCTGTCCGGTCCCCTGAAGCCATCACAGCACAAAAACTGGGATTCTCTTAGTCAGCCGAGAACTGTAATGTTGATCCTGGGGTTTTATTTACCCCGGAAAAACATGAAGGAGGAAAATATAGCTACCAGGAAGCAGAATCTTGTTTCTACCTCTGATAAAATGAATTATGTAGTGGGGCTTGGGGGGAAAAGGTGCTTAGTGGTAGAGTAAGCCTTGCAGGTGTGAGATTTGAGGTTTGGTCCCAGTACCACAGACAGTAACAACAAACAAACTGATCCAGAAATACTAGGTAACAGGACAATTAAAACATTCCCAACCCTATGTTTTCTGTTTTGTCTTTTTTATTTTACTTGTGTGTGAGACCTATAAAATTATAGTCTTACTTATTTTGAAAATAACCTATACATATCCTCTATAGGAGCAAGGCTTCATTAATTTTATTTCTCTATTAATTTTTATCTTTGGGTCACACCCCGCTGTACACAGGGGTTATTCCTGGCTCTGCACTCAGGAATTTCTCCTGGTGGCACTTGGGGGACCATATGGGATGCTGGGGATTGAACCCTGGTCAGCTGCTTACAGGGCAAATGCCCTACCAGCTGTACTATCGCTCTGGCCCCTAATTATTAAATTTTTTGCATACCTATGAGGCCAGGAGTTAAGGGAGGGAAAGGTGAGTAAGATGGGTACTCTGAGGAAATCGAATTCCCTACGAGCTGAAATAAGGCTCCTCCAACCCCGTATTTCATGCAGTTTATTGCAGTTGCCCTTGGGGATTTAGGACTCAAAAACTAAAGTCATGCATGGAAAATTTTATCATCTAGGTGACAAGATGGGCTGGCGAGATGGATGGAGCGATAGTGCAGTGGGTAGGGCATTCGCCTTGCATGTGGCTGACCCGGGTTCGATTCCTCCGCCCCTCTCGGAGAGCCTGGCAAGCTACCTAGAGTATCTCCTCCCGCAGGCAGAGCCTGGCAAGCTCCCCGTGGTGTATTCGATATGCCAAAAAGAATAGCAACAAGTCTCACAATGGGGACGTTACTGGAATAGTGGACTAGAGCAGTGACCATTGCAGCAGAGGCTGTGAGGCCTCGGGGATCAAACCAGGTTGGAGGCACCCTGAATACATCCTGGTCCCCAGCTCTCTTTTCTTCCCCCACCAATGAATGGGACATAATTTTACTGGGTCAGTGCATCCCTTCCATCTGGTGGTGGATCAAGTGTGGAGCCAGCTCTCCTCCCTAGCTTGGCACCCCTCTTGTGTATTTGTTCATTTGTGTGGTGGGAAGGTGCACGGTGGTGGGATTGGTGTTGGAATATTAAATGTAATGAACTATTGTGAACAGCTTTATAAAAATAAATTTTAAAAAAAGAAATAAAAGATGATATGGGGGAAAAGGGAAAGACAGGAAGGAAAGGGAATGACAGTGTCGTACATGCTTCCTTTCCTTTGAATCCTTTCTTACCCATTAATAAGCTAAAGGTAGACTGCGGTGGTAAGACAAGTAAACAGCAGGAAGTAAAGTAAAAATGATTCAGTAACCTTTGCCCAACATTGGCCCTGTGTTTTGAGGATATAATACGTAGCATCTGTGCACAAACAACATGAACTGCCATTTCAGCAATTTCATTTCAGCGACTGTCACTTCAGCGATTCTGCATATATGTCAAATGTTCATACATTTTCATTTAAAGTGGGCAAGCACAAGTCAGATTCCTGTGTATAATCTTAACTCTTCTTCTAATAACATTAAATAAGTGTAGAGGGCATAGAAGAAAATGTAAAGCTTTTTGCTTGAGTGATTTCAGTGACTCAACTTTTGAAAAAGGAGGGTTTTTTTTTTTTGAACAAAGTATCTTGCCAGTTCATTGTGAACAGGAGTCAAGTACCCACCTTGACAGTCTTTGAGTCTCAGATATGACAGCATAGTAGTTTTGTTTTGGGAGAGGGTTGAGGTGGATGAGTGTGTCATCTTGAGAAAGGTGGAAGTCAGCAGGATTCTTGAAGAAATGTATTTTAGAAAGTAGGTGCCCAGGTGAAAGAGCCCAAAGATGAGGCTTTCGTTTTATATAGCATCAATGTTCTCCTGTGCCATCCCACACAGGCACCCAAGTTACAGCAAGAGAGAGAGAGAGAGAGAGATGGGAGAACAAAGGCAGGTGAGTTTGTTCTTCTAGTAAATATAACATTTTATATAAATGAAGAACTAGAAATGAAAAGTAGCATGATATACTATATCATTGGTGGGGTCATGAAAAATGCATGGAATATTTTATATAAATATATATAATTTCATCCAAGATCATTGTAAACTTCGGTCTGATGGGCTAATGGATATTTCATAAGTCTTTCATTGGTTTTTGATTAACCAATCAATAAAAATAAAAATAAACTCACTCATAATGTCTCCTCCTTTCAGATTTTGTTTACATAAATATTTTATGGTAAGTCAAGTAAGCCAACCAATGTCAGACATCTCCTGGGCCTGCTCTCCTCTGGTGAGAAGCTTGCTTGCTTTGAAAAGCTTGCTTTCTTTAGAGGGTGCTCTAAAAATAATTTAAAATATTTTGGATTAGTGAGTTTGAAGTTTTTTGGTTTTTCTTCTTTTCTCTCTTTTTTTTTTAATGGCTTCTCTTTTTGGAAATTCTAAATTTGTCCTTACATGGAAGAACATATTTATTACTTGTTTTCTCTAGAAAGAGAGAAAAACCAGAAGAAATTGTGATATTTCCCAGAGTTCCCCAATGATCTGCTGCCTTTCATTCCCTATCAATTAAGGTAGTTAAGCTATACTACAACCCATAACCAAAATATCTCCAAAATATCATGCAACCACAGTCATATGGGATACATGTCACCAAGGAGAAAGAAAACTGCAGACATGAAACTTCACATTTTAAAGGACGATGCAACAAAATTTCTTAAATACTTAGTAACACATATTATACTTAACTCATACTGATTTATTTTGTAAGTGGCCCAAGAAATAGGTGCCTTTTTTCATGTATTTTCATGTACCAATAAATCAATGTATTGGTTATTGATTATTATGCCAATGAATCATTTGGAATGTAGCAACAGTTTCTGCTGTGTGACCAGCATGGGAGCTTATGGAAAATTCCAGACTCTAGCCACCTTCCCCCACGAGACTAGGTGGGAAAAAACAGCAAAGACTTCTTATAACTAACTGCAGCTCCCTCCAGCTTCCCTAAAAGGGGAAACTGAGATTCACACAGGCAGACTCGACTCTCCGGGCGACCAGAATGTTCTAAAATCTAGCTGAGGCTGCTACTCGCAGGGGCGGGTTCTCTCACTCGTGGGTTTCCATCTGGTTTGGAGAAATAAACTGGCGAGAGCCTTGTTCTGTGATTCTCTCTGTGCCAAAGGGCAAGATCCCAGCAGTCCTGGGGTTTTCCCGATGACACACTCCTTGGCTTCATTCCAGAGCTCAGCATTGGACCCACCTGACCTGAATTTACAAAGGAGCAAGGTCTAATTCACACACCACTCTTTAGGTGGTTATCCAGCTGCTCTCTCAGCACTTGGCCTGTCCCTTCCTACCTCCGGACCTTTGCCTTGACTTCTAATTTAAATTATCTCTGTTCTCTGTGGCCAGCACCTTTACTTCCGAGGAGATCAATCATGCTCCCTCTTTTTGCATAAGCAGATTTCCACACCTGTGGGAGATGGAGGGCGTCAGGAGGAAAACTATACAATCACAGAAGGGACTTGAGAAGTTATTCAAATATCCTACCCGGTGAAGAATTCTCCCTGACAACGTCCTCGATTGCTTCCTTGATCTTCCAGTACTTTTGTGCCAACTTCAGTGGCACTAAGACAGGAGACAGCCTGTTCCAATGTTGGATGGAGCCAAAATCTGTCTTTGTGACACCATGATCAAGTTCTGGCCTCTGTGTCCACACAGGAGGCCTCACCAGGTCTAGGAGACAACGCGTGAGTGTCAAGTCTCCAGTGCAGATTCCTTTGTAGTCGTAGTTTCAGCAGCTCTGCGGATTGTGTGCTTTCATTTATAATTCTGATTGTTTTATCTGCAGACAAAAGATCTCTTGCTTTACCTATTAGACCGTTTTCCTTTTGCCGCCCTAACTTGGTTGCCCTATAAATAGCACAGATTTGCTTAAGATAGCAAATTATTATGGACTTATTATCCTATATTTCTTGAGGCTAGAAGTGTAAGATGATTCTTTTTTTTTGGGGGGGTCACACCCGGCGATGCACAGGGATTACTCCTGGCTCTGTACTCAGGAATTACTCCTGGCGGTACTCGGGGGACCATATGGGATGCTGGGATTTGAACCCAGGTCGGCCGAGTGCAAGGCAAACGCCCTCCCTGCTATGCTGTCACTCCAGCCCCATAGAAGTGTAAGATGATTTTTGCAGAACTGAAATCAAAGTGTCTGCAGAACTGTCCCCTCCCTTTGTCTCCCAAAGTTCCCACTCAGAAAACTCAGAAGAATCTTCTTCTCTCTAAAAATCCCAGACACAGTGTAATCCCAAACAGAAAGTCATGAAAAGTAATACTCATGATGTCCAGGGACTAGGATGTGGATTTCTTGGGGGACATCCCTCTCAGATCATCAGTGCACACAAAGACTACGTGAACCAAGTTCTGCCACCAGCTAACCCTCCTCTAATGTTTACCTGTCTGGTGCTGTGCTGACACCTGTGACAGCCTTCAGTGCTGTTTTCTCTCCTTCTGGGCATGTGGGAAGAACATCTGTCCCTCCCCTAAACTCAGGGGTGTTCAGGTGATTTTCAAGGTGACATGAAATGACTGATTCTTTATTAGGAACTTTTTTTTTTTGCTTTTTGGGTCACACCCAGCGATGCTCAGGGGTTACTCCTGGCTTTGCACTCAGGAATTACTCCTTATGGGATGCCAAGGATCGAACCTGGGTCAGCCGCGTGCAAGGCAAACGCCCTACCCGCTGTGCTATCGCTCCGGCCCCTCTTTATTAGGAACTTTAAGATCTAATGTGAGATTTGTAAAGTCCCTATTTCCTTTCGTCATTGTAACCAGTGATGCTCAGATGAGTGTCTCCAGGCCTGGATGGAAGAGTAAGAGAAACGTAGCAAAGTCCCCAAAGAGTTCACTGGTGTGGATATAAAAGGTGAATGAAGAATAAAACCTTTTCCCTAAATCACTGGAATTTGGGGGTGGTGTTACTTTGTCACTATTTTGTAATCTAGCCTGTCCTCCCTGATACAAACTTTGCAGATGAATAAACAACCTTAATGCAGATTTTTAATTCATTTGCATTAAATTACATCTCTTTTGTGAAGATAGCATCTACAATATTGTATTCCACAGTATCTAGGAATCTTGATCCAACCCTGACATACAACGGATTCTTAATCGCTTTAAAACCTGATAAACATGTCTTTTGTTTCCATCAAAATGATGGATTTGGGAAAGTTTACAGAGACAAAGTCAAGCACATCGACCTATGACTTCTGGAAAAGTTCAGACACTCGTGCAACAAGAAAACTGGAACAAGAGAGTACAGGAAGAGGCATTTCCACGGAGTCTATGCTAAGTTGCCTTAATTGAAAGTCATAGGATTTTCAAAATACTCTGTCAAGGTCGGCAAAATATTCCCATTATAATTCTCAAAGTCCTTTAAAAATTATTTTTGTGTGGCAGCTTTGCTCTTAGGGAATTCAGGCCAATTTATATTGAGCCATGTATTCTTTATTAAGTGCTTGTGAATAATCTAATTAAAGATTCTAAAATTGTAGAGAGCTTCATGTACTAATTTGCACTTTCTGAAACTACTTAGAGCATTAGCTATTATTAGACCATTTATTATACTTGGGGCAGCAAAGGGAAGTCATGTTCAAGTCTAGTTCTCAGCAGTTGTTTTAGCTTGAATACAAACATCCTAAGCAGAGATATATGACATTGTACTTGGCCTTCCTCATTACTTTTTCCTTCCTACAAGCTTTTATGATTTTTGGGGGGTGGGTGTGGGGTAGATGGGGCCACATCTGTTGATGCTCTGGGATTACTCCTGACTCTAAAACCTGGAATCACTCGCTGTATCCAGGGGATCATAGGCAGCACCAGGAATCAAGCTGGGTTCAGTTGCATGCAAGGCAAGTGCCTTAACTACTGCACTGTTCTATCTCTCTTGGCCCCCTCTTACAATTTCACAAAGTGAAAAAGGAGATTCACGTTGAAGACTCTTTACCAATCACAAACTCCAAATGTTAAACACATTGTGGAACTTTAGTTGACTCCTAAAGAAACAAGGGTGAAATGTTTCGATGACCTCTAGAATCAAAATACTAGGGTTTGAATTCTGAACTTAATCATTCAAGTTTTGTGAGTTTGAACAAATTGTTCACTCTCAAACCCTAGGTTTCCTCCACTAGGACCAAGAGCAGGCGAAACCTATCACACCTTTGTTGTTACATAAAGCAGATCATGTGTAAATCACAAAGAATAAAATTAATGGGCATAGAACTGATGTTTTTTTAACACTATGAAGGATTTCCTCTTATACTACGAGGCATAGAGCCTAATAATATTTAATATCCAATGCCTTTAATACAACATTGTCTAAAATCCAACATTTAAAATCTCTTATTCTTTTTTTTATTCTATTGCTAGCCCAGTATCTGGCATGGAAAGTATATAGATTTAATATTGTGGAATGAATGAAGCGTGTCTTCCAAAGCTATGGCCTCAACTACACCTTTGACGATGAGTACTCGTAAATCAAGTCTTTAGGACACACTCCCCTCAGCCCAGAGACGAAGCAGAGACCTATCTGCTAAGCTAACAAGCACCCCAAACTTAAAGACATTCTGCAGAATGAAGCTTATTAGATAGCCCAGCATCTAGCCATCTTTCAAGAAAAAAAAAAAAGAAAATCTTTCTGTATTCAACCTTGATTCCATGTGGGTATTCATCAACCTCAAATCCTATAATCATACCTCCCAATCTCCGGCCCCATCCTTCATTCCCTGCTGTTATCATCAGAGCTTGGATTTATATCTTTTTTGTTGCCAGGAACACCGCAAGAGCCTAATGATTGATACTGCAGTTACCAATCACTTCCCCCCTGGCCATTTTCATCATTATCGCTATAAGAATGAGTGTTCCAGACACACTGTTGATCTCATCAGCCCCACTCCTTGGCAGGTTGACTTCCAGATTCTTCAAGGTGGTGAGCAAAGTATGTTTTTATGCTTTATCTAATTCTTTCTCCTTCTAACCACAGTCATATGTATCTTCAGGGCCAGTCACATGTCACAAAGAACATCTCCTGGTTCTGGATGGAACCAATTTATTGACACTTATAGAACTTTCTTTTTTAACCTGCTGGATCCTTTGCCTTATTTGCTTACTTTCTTCTCTACCTAGTGCTTTAAGACCTGTGCAAGCAATAATCACCCCCTAAATAAGTTTTTAAAGAAGGAAATTCAAATGAAACTATAGCTTCTTGTGTCCCTCAGCATTTGTTCTTCTCTCCACTATAAGAGAGTATAATGAATTAAAATTAGTTATACATCTGCTTCCTCTCTCAATAGACTATACATAGTAGCCACTAAATAAATGTTTGGGATAATAAGTCAATCTTGCAACTTGTTTCAGGGAAATGCCTAGAATGGTTCCATGTTCTAATTTGGGAGGCACTGAGAAACTCTCTAACACCAGTGTCTGGTAATACTAACTTAGAATATTCTCTTCACAGACCCTAGAGTCAAACATTGATGCCATTTCCTCTTCCATGTTTAGGTGACATGGAAATTATTGGATATTTTTATGTCATTTGAAAGTTGAAAATTTCCTATAATTTTTTTCTATCTGTTCATTGCTCTGAGTGATAAAATATTTTTGTTATTGTTGTCTTCTCCTTAGAAAAAGTTCTAAGTTCTTCTCCTGAGAACATGGCAATAGTAGACCCAACCATGAGTGATTACAGTAGATCATGAAGGTGCTTATTCAATACATAAGCAATAGTTTATTCAATACAATTACAATACAATCAACATAATACAATAGCTTATTCAATACAATTCAATAGTGTAGTGTGACTAGACCCAGAATTAAGACAGCCAGCTTTGCAAGGAGGGTATAACTGCCCAGACTTCCTGCCTTTTCTGAAAGAATCTTCCTGGAATGTGACCACTGTTCCCTCATGATGTTTTATGTGCTTATTGCGAGATCACAGCTGTAACTAACTCAACCTCAGCAAGAGAATCCTTGGTCTGAAGAGACGGGATAGAAAGTAAAAATAAAAGCTGCATCTCAGGGCCAGAGCAAAAGTGCAGCATGTAGGCTCTTGCCTTACACATGGCCAATCCAGGTTCCACTTCTGGCACCCCAACTGCTCCCTGGATCTGCCAGGAGCGATCCCGGAGTGCAGGAGAAAGCCCTGAGTACTGCTGGGTGTGGCCCCAAAACACAAAACTTCATCTTGGATAAAATGAAGGAGACATTTCAAAGTGCTGAATTTCTTTTTATCCATTTTGTCAAGAAACAATAACCAATAAAATCAGCAAAAAAAAATCATGGCAACATCCAACTAAGGTTCTTCATCATCATCATCATCATCATCATCATCATCATCATCATCATCATCATGTCATTGATTGCCGATTTTCTCGAGCGGTCTCAGTAATGTCTCCTTTTGTCCTAGCCCTGAGATTTTAGCAGACTCTTTTCACTCGTCCTTCCCAACGATGCTGCATTGGAGGCTCTTCCAGGGTCAGGGGAATGAGACCCATCCAACTAAGGTTAGAGGCATAAATCTAGGTTATTCCCCCAACGGGAATAAGCGAACCTCCTTACAGCACAGTGGATGCTGAATATTCCCTTAGGGAAAGTGGCACTCAGGAGGGCTGGGTGTTGATACTTTCATACTTTAATCTTTGTTTTCTTCTTTGTCACTCAAAGGTTTTGTAATGAGTGTACATCTTTAACAAAACAAAACAAAACAAAACAAGAAAGTCAGTATCACCAAAGACAAAGAAAGAAGCTAAATAAAAACTCAAGAAAGCCCTTTCTCACTCTCCTCTAGAATCCCTTAAGAAGGGGGTCTCCTGGCTTGCCAATCAGAAGCCGACTCTCCCATGGGTGAGTTCAAGTGACTCATCACTCCTGAGCTTCCTTCCCGGTGAAAGGGTAAACAGTATGCGCTCACCTGCCTGTCTCAGCATCAGAGACCTGGGAAGGTGGTTGATGGAGAAAATTGTTGGAAAGGCTCCAAAGAAGTGCTCACACCATTTCTCCCCCCAAGGATAAGAATATTTGGGAAGGAAACAGGCTGTTTCAGATGGTGCTAGAAGAGAAAGATCAGCTCTCCTAGTAGTTTCCTTAGAATGTTCCTCAAGCTCATTTTGACTGACCTCTTCTCCCTCCTTCCCTTGGGGCTTCCGCCTACCCTGGCTCCAAAAAGGCCGCCCCATTGCTTCCCACCTGGGGGTCAGTTGAGGCGTTACAGTAGCAAATGCTGTGTTTGATTCTAGACTCAGAAGGTTTAGATGAGAATGTCACTCACCGATGAAAGAACCTCACTCTGACTCTTTACAATGAATCCAGTTCACTGATAATATAACCACCACATTCTAGACAGCGGGTTTCATTTCTCCCCCTCTAGTCTTGATTGTCCATTTGTTGATAAGACTGTTGCATTGAGGGTATAGCTCAACGCTGGGCTGAAGCTCACTAAACCCTCCAGCAAAAGGATTTGTATTCTTTCTGTGTTTCTTTTGCAAAGTTGGCGGAATGCACACAATATTTATATTCCCAAGGAAAACAAAGTTATCACTTCAAACTAAGAGCTTCTCCAGGGGACACAAACATTCAGGTCCCCTGACCTCCCTGCCCCATGCACCACACCAAACAGCGATTGCATTGATTTCTCCTTAAAAAGTTATACTTGGGGACTGGAGCAATAGTACAGCGGATAGGTCATTTGCCTTGCAAGTAGCCGACCTGTATTCAATTCCCAGCATCCCATATGGTACCCCTGAGCACCACCAGGAGTAATTCCTGAGTGCAGAGCCAGGAGTAACCCCTGTGCATCGCCAGGTGTGACCCAAAAAGCCAAAAAAAAAGTTATTTTTGAATGAGGCCAACTGGTTAAGAAGGAAATTGAGAACAAATGAAAGGCATGAACTTGAGGCAGCTTGGAATCAGTGAGGATTCTACTTCATGGGGGTTTCAATGGTTGGATGACAAAGAAACAGAGCATTTTCAGGCTGCAGGAAGAGGAGGAGGAGGAGGAGGAGAGGAAGGAGGAGGAGGAGGAGAAGGAGGAGGAGGAGGAGGAGGTTCTGGGAGCAGCCAAGAAAGACTGAGATGGCCAGGGTCAGGGCGAAGAGACGTTTCAGTCTGAACTAGCCCTAGGAACAGTCTCCCGACCTTGACCTAACCATTCAGAACAAGCTCCTAGGATAAATTGTTCACCAGAGCTGAAGCTACTTTTGTTTCGTGGCGGCGCAGCCCTCTCTCGTCTGCCCCTTGGACTTTACAGCAGTGAGCCGGGCGGGCAGTCCTTGTCATTCTTGAACACACTCGGGTGCTGTCAGGCACCGACAAACCAGAAGAGAAAAGCTCAGGAGCGACCAAGGCAAATACGTAACAAAGTAACTGTAGGACAAGCCATGGCAGCTGTGATAAATGCGAGGACAAGGCGTCCTGGGAACACCAGCTAATTCACTTTGCTGAGTCAGGGAGCAGGATGTGTGTTTTCCCTTGGAAGACACCACTCTGAGCAGTTGGTGGGGAAAAAGAAAAAAAAAAAACACGCTTTCTTTACTGCTCCAAGGTGCCTGAGAGCGACTGGGAGTTTCTAAACTGGTCAAATTACTCTGGGGGCAGATGCTTGGGAAACCCCGGGCGGGGGCGGGGGGTGGAAGATGGGGTTTAATTAGGGTGGAGAGGTGCTCCTCAGACGGCGATGTGCTTTTAATTGCTCAATAGAGATCTCTGACAACCTCCCCGCTCTCCCTGACTGCCTAGACTTAGCGTTGTCTTGAAGGGACAGCACGGACACTTCCCCTGGCTGCAGGGGTGCAGCTCGGCCTTGCAGCTCCTTTCTCCTCGCCCCTCCAGCCCGGGTCCTCTTCCTCTTGCACTGTGTTCCAGTGAACTCAATTATGCTTTATCTATGAACTTTTGTGCACAGCTTCTCTTCTTTTTTTTTGGGGGGGGGCACACCTGGCAGTGCTCAGGGGTAACTTCTCGCTCTGCCCTCAGGGGCATAGAGGATGCCAGGGATCGAACCCAAGTTGCTGGCATGCAAGGAAACCCCCGACTAGCTGTGCTGCGGCTCTGACCCCACATCTCACCTACTCCGTTTCTTTCTCTGTGTCCAGCACACCTGCTTCCAGACGGGGATTGTTTGGCATCCTTCACCACATGTCCTTGAGGAAATGTGCCCTGATGCCCTGCCCCTCCCCCACTCCTCCCCTCCCCACCCCCCGCTGGATTTGCACCCCTCCTGCCTGTTCTGATGGTATCTGGCCACACTGAATGGGTCATTGCAAGTTCGCACGGGTGGCATCGGTGTCCGAGTTCGCAGGACACACAGCCCGATGGCGAGGGACTGCCTCACGCCCCGGGCTCATCATCAACGAGGTGGAATTTAGTTGAAGGACCACGTCCACGGGGTTGAAAAGCGTTTGCCCCAGCTCGGAGACTTGAAAATTGTGTAAGATGTTTTGGGAAGCTGAGAAGCAGCTGAGTGAGCAATGCCCAGGAGTCACAGGAAAAGCAGCTGAGAATAGCTCAGGGTACGAGGGCCCAGGGGGCACGCAGCCGAGGGCAGGCAGCTGCAAGTGTGGGAAGCGGAGATCACGAGATTATCCCCGTTGGCCTCACTCAGAAACTTGGACTGGCCGGTGAGAGCCTTCCACTGAAAACTCCCTGTGCAAACAGAACAGGCTGACAAGCAGCGTTCTGCCAGCAATTTCCAGAAGTTCCAGAAGGCTGACGTCAAAGACGCTAGGTTCTGATTCGGGGAAGGGAGGCCTGGGCCACGCTCAGCAGTGCTCAGAGCTTACTCCCGGCTCTGTGCTCCCTCGGGCAGTGCTCAGGAGACCCTATATAGTGCTGGGGGAGCCAACCAAGGTTGGCTGCACGCAAGGCAAGTGATTTACCCCCGGACCATTTCTTGGTTCCGTAGATTAGGCTTCTTGACAGCTGAGGAAGTCCTGTTGGGACCATGTCTGTTGGTGGATTAGGATACATGAGCTCAAGCTCGAGGGCTGTTTAGAAGAAGGTGATAGCAGGGCACGCCGCTGTGCCCACTCACTGCATCCTCTAAGGTTGCTCTCAGGTACAAAACCAGAATGGAACTGCTCGGCAGAGACTTCATTGCCTGGAAAACCTGAAGTGTTCCCAACTCGCTCTCGCTCTTTGTATAGAGTGTGTGTGTGTGTGTGTGTGTGTGTGTGTGTACGTTGGGATGAGGGGGTGGTGCATGTCCAGTGAACAGACTCACTGTATTTGGGTCTGGTGTGTTTTCCACACATAGGCCAGTCTTGGGATCTTTTAACCAATTAATCTGGAGACACCCTCAGTCTACATGACTTCATATGTTTTAGGGGTGCGATTTCTTGTGTCTTCAATGTGTGTGCTACCACACCAGAAAAGTACGAATATCCTTCGACCACAGTCCATTGGAACCCCCCCTCCCCCCCTGCCACCGTATTCACCCCCCCTGCCTTTGCTACACCCCTCACAGACCTTCGGTTCTAAGGTCTGAGGGGTTGTCACTGTGCTATTCTGTTCCCTGCTCTGCCTTTCTGTGTTCCAGACAGGAGCAAGACCGTCTGATACTGGGGCTCTCCTTCTGACCCGCTCCCTGAGTATGACCCTTTCCAGTCCCCTCCGTAATGTAGCAAAAGGCAAGGTTTCACTGTCTCTGAGAGTGAGTAGCATCCCATTGAGCGTATGTAGCAGCTCCGTCTGTCTCCACTCCTCTGTCGTGCACCTGGGCTGTTTGCAGAAACCGGCTACTGCAAACAGTGCTGCAACGAACGACACTGTGGGTCAGATTTTGATTTCACATTCTCTAGAAGATCTTCTGGCTATTGTTTCTGGGCCACGCTGTGCAGCGCTCGGGGGAGCATATGGTGTTAGGGATCACACCCAGAGCTTCCACATACAAAGAGACACTCCAGCCATTTGAGCCCACTGGTGTCCTCTGGCTCGATACCTAGAATTGAAAGCCCCAGCCCCTGTGGTTGTCTTGGTGGAAATGTTTTGAGAAGCCTCTGTACTGTTTTTCACAGAGTCTGAGCCAGTTATCATTCCCATCGACCATGGATGAAGTTTCCTTGTCCCTCCCAGTCATCTTGGCCAATCCATGTTGTTTATGTCCTTCTTCTTCTTTTTTTTTTTTTTGACAAAACCCATTCTCACAGGGGTGAGGCGGTACCTCAGTGACACTTTGGTTTGCACCTCACTAATAAGTGACCATGAGCATTCTCTCACATACCTGCTGGCCATCTGTCTGTCTTCTTGGGTCAAGTGTCCATTTATCCCTTATCTCCATTCTTTATTTTGGATGAAGGAGGGTGTTTTCTTACTGTTCACTTGATTTTATACATTCTAGACTGCTTTTCCTTGTCCAGGAATGCAAACAATCAAATGGGACACCCCGGCTATAACAAACCCCAGGATGGTTCTGGGCCAAAGAGTGGCTAGATCGTTGAAAATGATGACAACAATAACAACGGCTATTTTAAATTATATGAATATTTTTAATGGATTGCTTCCAACTGGAATGGAAGGCTAATTATCTAGGATCCAGGCCTTCCCCATCATTTTTCTCAAAGAGGTAGATCGGGAGAGTTCAGAGGGTAGGGCCTTCCCTGTGACCTCCGGAAGAGTCACTGTGTCAGGCTAGGAGAGCGGAGAGGAACTCCCCAGGGTCGGGAGAGTTCAGAGGGTAGGGCCTTCCCTGTGACCTCCGGAAGAGTCACTGTGTCAGGCTAGGAGAGCGGAGAGGAACTCCCCAGGGTGGCGGTGTGGGAGAGACAATATAAACGCAGGCCCGGCAATGGGTTCTGATGCAGTGTTGGTCACTGAAGCGAAAAGTAAAGCCCAAGTGGGGAAGGCTTGTGGCGGACCTTCTGGGGCGTCGGGGCGACGTCCTAGGCGGTCATTTGGAGGAGAGCCCCACAGGGCAGGAAGCCCAAGGCTCTTAGGGGAGAGAATTCTGCCCAGCAACAGAGTCACCAGTAAGGAGCCAATAAGGAGTGCCATCAGTCCAGCCAATGAGGAGTCACTATCACTCAATTCTGCTCCAGTGGGCTTTCACTTGGAACAGATCCTCTGAGGCAGCCCCGCCCCCTCGCCCCTCCTCCCGCCAGCCCCCCACCTTTCCCTCCAAAAGCAAGCTCGCTTCCCTTCTTTATCTCTCAGATTTGCCCAAGGTCTGATTTCCCAAGATGCAGGATTTGCTTATATTGTTTTATTTTCTTTATTGGGGATGGGGAGTTGGATCACACCCAGCAGTGCTCGGGGTGATGTGCTCAGTGCTACATTCACAGTGCTCAGGGTGATGCTGGGCTTGAGAGGGGGTCCCGAGTGGTACCAGGGATGGAACCTGGGCCTCCCGCACGCAAAACATGCACTTTGGTCCTTGCATGGACCAACCCTCAGATGTGCTTTCAAGTAAACTGCAGATTAGAGAAGAACATCAAGAATTTATCTGGAGATTCAGATAAATTCGGAAGGAATTAACTTTTGTTGGTAAAACAATGGTCTAATTCAATGTGACATGGACACTCACAACGCTGGTGTCTGGAAGAAGTCACACATATACGTGTCTTACACATTTTCTTCTTCCTGTGGGTTCTGTTCAGGGGCTCCATGAAAAGACCCCGGGGCCTGGGACATATTTCACTCTAAACTTACAAAGCCCTTTCAGGCCGGGGATGTAGCTCTGGGTGGAGGACATACTCTGCATGTGTGAGATTCCAAATTCAACCCTTGC